>NW_020173922.1:3636007-3676027 GCF_003031525.2 Neophocaena asiaeorientalis asiaeorientalis | reverse complement strand
CCGTACCCAAAAAAAAAAAAAAAAAAAAAAAAGGCTGCGATGTGAGAATGAAGACTAGTACTGAGTAACTCGCCTAAGTAAATAAAAGAGGAAGGGCCAAAGGCAAGAGAAATACACAAGAAAAGAGTTCCTGACCGAAAATAACAGACTATCAAGACTTTTTGGGATTATCATTACACAGGACACATACCTCTCTTACAGTACTGGTATAGATCAATCCTACCCTGAACCAGAAGGTCTGATAAGGGGCCCCTACTGTGCCCTTTTGACTATGTAATTCTATGAGATTATAGAACTTTCCATCAAAGAGAGGGCCTCTGCTGCCCAAGAGCACAACAAGCATTTAAAGCTAGTGCCAAAGCCAAGCCCATGTATAAGCCCAGCAGGATCACCTTTCAAGGGGGCAGTCCGAGGCCGGCCTTTGGGGGCCTGCTTCCCTTTGCCTTTTCCCAGCAGCAGCTCAGCACTGCGCTCCCCATTGGGGCCCAGCTTCCCCATCAGGTGCTCCGGAATCCCCTTTAGGCCGGTCTTGGCTTGCAGCTGCTCCTCAGAGTCGCTCAAATCTGACAGGTCGCTATTGGTACTGGAGTCCGAGTCTTGTCTGCAAGCCAAGCTTCGCTCATCCAGTGAGAACCTTTTCACAGCTTCAAAAGGAGCTTTGTTCTCCTGTGAAAAATCTGCTGGGGAGGACAGAAAGCTGCCTGAGTGTCTGCCAAAGACGTTACTAAAGGTTTTAAGGAGAGGATTGTCCTGCTGCCCAGGCCCCACAGTTGGTCTCTCCTCTGTGGGGCTAGAGGATAGAGTAGGCATCTCAATGGGCTGGGTGAGGCTGCTGGTGGGTGAACTGGACCGGCCATTCCCCATGGCAGAGAGGCTTGGCCCCCCAGTGGTAAGAGCTGAGCCCAGAACACCAGACACCAGTTTGGAGGAGTCAGTTGTGATGAAAAGGGTTTTCTTCTTTGCTAAAGATGCTGAATCTGTAGAGGAGTGAGACTCGGGCCAGCTGGGTGCTGCCTTGGAGGTGACAGTGGTAGCAGAGGAAGAGCTACCTGATGCCTGAGATGCAAAGCTGCTGAAAGGGCTATGTTCAACTTTCTCCACAAATGCCAAGAAAGGGTTAGGAGGCTCTTCTCGGGACAGTTTAGGGGGCTGTAAAAATAGATTTTCATGACTGTCTGGGGTGCGGGCATTTAGGAGGCTCCGTGGGAAGGCTGGCGTGAGGGTGGGCATGGACTCTGCAGGCACTTTCCGATCCACAGAGCTTCCAGCCTTAGAGCCTGATTTAGTGTCTGCTCCAAGAGCGGATCTTCCTTTACATAGGCTCTCAAGGCTTTGTTTGAATGAGTCTCGACTGGAGGAATCATCAGCCAAACTCTCTGAAACAGTAGTGAAGTAGTTACTGGTGGGTAAAGTTTGGGACATGCATTGAAAAAACAAGTTTTTGGAGAGATCAGAGTCTTTCTGAGACTCTGGTGCAGAGCTACAGCCAAAAGAGAA
This sequence comes from Neophocaena asiaeorientalis asiaeorientalis, assembly GCF_003031525.2. Taxonomy (NCBI): domain Eukaryota; kingdom Metazoa; phylum Chordata; class Mammalia; order Artiodactyla; family Phocoenidae; genus Neophocaena; species Neophocaena asiaeorientalis. The sequence goes on along the minus strand of NW_020173922.1, from coordinate 3,674,530 downwards.
GCCCAAAGGTTTGTTCTCTGTAGCTAGAACCCCATTGGACTGGCTCCTTCCACTTCCAAAAGTCAAAGCTTGTGATGAACTTGGGAGAGATGCTCCAAATCCAGAAGAGGCCAGAACAGAATTTCTTGAATTCTGAAAAGAGAGAAGATAGCCTGAGTTAGTGATGCTGGCTTCTCTTGACAACCTTAAGATATCTTCTTGGACCTAGGCCAACATTTCCTGTGGGTCAATCAACTTTTCTCTCCTACAATTCCAGGAAAACTGTTCTTATACCTATATTTCACCAGGGAAGAAAACTGCCACAGACAGCACAGGGGGACCTTTTAGCAAGGTAAGCTAGAGATGGCAGGATGAATGCTATCCTGCCATTCCCTTGGTTGTTAGCCAACTGGTTGTCAGAGCACTTGGAGGCTGTGTAGGCTTCTAAGTATCTATTTAGAAATGAAGACTCCACCAGGAATTGAAGAAAAGGGCTCCCTACTGGACATCAGCTTTTACTCTGAAATATAGTGAAATATTACTAGTGACCCTGTAATATTAATCTATCTCAAAGACCTTAGGGGCTATGGTTAAAGTTTCAGTTTATTTAAGCCATCGCAAATTGCCCATATTACAAAAGTGACTTCAGCCCTATGACAAGCCCACTGTACATTAAGGAAAAGTATTTTCTTTATTAGTCTGAAACTCACCAAGATGGACCCTTTTGGAATTTGGCCATTTATTTTTATTTATGGGTCCAAGTCAACCTAAAAGTTGAATTATCTGTTTCAATTAAAGTTAGACCTAAAGGTGCTAAATTAAAGAAGGCACACCAGTTACTGAACCCTTCTGTTATCATTAGGATCTAACAAGTCTCCAAAGTGGAAAACTGTAGACACTGATACACCCACCAAATAAAAGCATTCAGCATAACAAATTGGAGAATGAAAAAACACTTTCTTTTTTTGGATACCTTAAAAATGCTAACTTCTGCATTTGAATAAAGAAGGATGTATACATAAAGAAGGGTTAGAATCACTTTCATATGGTATATTACACACCCATATATGTGCGTAATACAGAGAAATATCCACAGGGAGGTACGAGCACTTATGTAATACTTGGAAATAAAAATTATTCCATGACTGCTTAATGGATATGGAGTTTCTTTTTGGGGAGAAGAAAATTTCTTTAACTAGATAGTGGTGATGGTTGCATAACACTGTGAATGTATAATGCCACACAGTACTGTATACTTCAAATGGTGTGAGTGGTAAATTTTATGTTATGTGTTACTTTACCATAATTTAAAAAAATTTATGCCAGATAAATGAAAGGGTGTTGTTAAAAAAAGGCGGGGGGCTTCCCTGGTGGCACAGTGGTTAAGAATCTGCCTGCCAATGCAGGGGACACGGGTTCAAGCCCTGGTCCAGGAAGATCCCACATGCCGCAGAGCAACTAAGCCCGTGCGCCACGACTACTGAGCCTGCGCTCTGGAGCCCGCGAGCCACAACTACTAAGCCTGCGTGCCTAGAGCCCGTGATCCGCAACAAGAGAAGCCACCACCATGAGAAGCCCATGCACCGCAACAAAGAGTAGTCCCTGCTCGCCACAACTAAAGAAAGCCAGAGAGCAGCAACGAAGACCCAACGCAGCCAAAAATAAAATAAAATAAATAAATTTATAAAAAAGGTGGGGGGAGTTTCAATATATTTAAGGTTTTCTTTAAATACGCAAGAGGAGTCTACATTAGGACTTTCTTTGGGGTGGCAAAGAGGCATGAGAACCAGGCAGACCACCTGTGGCTTGCCTCCAGCTGACATCTGCTACAGAGACTGCTTCAGTGCATTTAACAGTCAAAAACTTAGTTCATTCTTCTTTTCCTTCCCACTAACCAGCAACCAGACTTAAACTCCTCCAAATAAGGAGAATAGACAGACACAGCACTGATGCTATGCTGTTGTTTCACTGCCAGAATTTGGCCAGGAGCCTTGACACCTGCATGACTGCAAGGAATAAGCATAAGGATCTCAGGTTTCACTACTAAAGTTACTCTTTAAAAATAAATACACACATGAATGAAAAATAATTTGGATGGTCTTTCATTTTCTTCAAATGATTAAATTTCAAATCCTCTTCTTATAAGAAAGTGATGACAAACTGATTTTAACACATGTTTTAGGGAAAGAAGTTTCCTGGAGGGCTGTGTCCCTATTTCATGATGGAAACATCCATTTCTGTACTTTTAAATCATATTCCAAGAGAATACCTAGGCTAACACATTAGCAAAGTTACAGATACAGTCACAGAAATTTCTCAAACCTGTTTGGAAAATGCCCTTTGATCCACATTTCATTTATTCAGCTTTGCTACTCCAAGAACAACAGCATTCAGTGGATCTCTTCTTGCAGAGTGTAGTATTTGGTCTATTTTGTAATCCCCATTTACATCTACTCTGCCTTTGACATGGATTTGATTTTAATCAATTTGGGCAATATGATGACTTACACATACTGGAAATCCACATAAGATCCCCAACTAGCTCTCTTGGGAATGCTGGTAAACTAACAGAAAACAAAACATGAAGAGTGCGAAATCTGCATTTACAGGCCTTCTCTTCTGCCTGGGCACTTCACCTCCCTCCCCAACCCTGCACACTAGAGATTAACAAACTGCATTTGCTAGGGAGGGGAAGAAGTCAGATGAAATGTATATGCCATGTTTTATATGGCACTGTTATACACTGTTATAAAATGATTCCATTTTAGGATGTGAGCTCCATCAAGCAGGATTTCAATTCTTTGTTTATAATATACAGTACTTAGCACACAGTAGTTTCCTATACATAATTAAAAAAAAATTAGTATCTTATTTGTATTTCATATTCCAGCTTGAATTAACAGCCAGTTTGAAAAAAATATGACTAGCATCATAAATCATACTTTGGTGACCAAAATAAGAACCAAAAGACTATAACTGATTTTGACACTCTTTCAAATTTGACTGGAGAGCCAACTTGATGTTAACTTGTATTTAACAAAAGTTCCTTTTCAGCAACAATACATGCATGTAAGATAAAGAACATAGTAAACTAGATACTACTGTGATTAATTCCATCAAAATTTCCAGGTAAGGCTTACAAGATTAATTTAGGGGAAAAAAACCCCCAACCTTCTATGGTCATATCAAATCATAGAAAGCAGCCCAGACTCAAAGGAAAATATATGAAATGATGAAATAATTCCATCAAAATTTCCAGGTAAGACTTAAAAGATTAACTTACGGGAAAGAAAAAACCAACCTTCCATGGTCATATCAAATCAAAGAAAGCAGCCCAGCCTCAAAGGAAAATATATAAAATGATGAACTGAAAACAGGGGTTTGGGTAATAGTAGCTTTCACATAGCCTTAATTACAGTGTTCACTGTTGCCAACACTATAATTCATTAACCTTGCCTCTCATAGGCCTGGTTGAGGCTCAACCACTACATGAACTAAATAGATAACTGAATTAAAAAGATTCCCCATTAGATCTATTTTAACAACTCATTAAATTGGGCTGTATAATCAGTTTTCGATGAGCCCAATTGTTCAGGTGACTTTTAAGAGCTGATAAAGTTTTAAAGATATATGCATTTGCCCAATGAGCAGTAAAGGACTATCCACAGAATACAATTTAAGCACATCTCAGAAATACTCCTTCCCTGTGGCATTTGAGATGCTTTTTTAATGTGTTAAGAACAAAGTAGGGTGAAAGAGTGAACCCAAATCTTGCAAATCTGCCCCTGAAACAACTCACCTCTCCTGGGGCCTGCGACCAGCTGCCTTTCTGTTTTTCCGGCCCAGTCCCTGCTGCAAGGCCAGTGTCTGAGATCCTCACCGTGGTTGGGGTGGAGCTGGCGGTAGTGACCACAGCTGCTGAAGCCACCATACCCTGGCCAACTTGTTCCAGTGTTTTTCCTGCCTCTTTATTTTCGGCTCCACCCACCTCTGGGGCCAAAGGTGTCTGACCTGTGGCTGTAGAATATGGAGTGAAAGGTACAGGTGTGTCCCCACCTATGGGCTCATCCTGCACCACCAGAGTCCTGCCGTTTTCTTTGGTGTAAGTGGCAAAGCGAATGTTGCGGTTAATCTGGGGGACAAATGTAGTCGGTGGCTGCTTGGCTCTCTGATCCAGCCCTGGCTCTCCACTGGCATTCCCTCCTTTCCAGGGCCCTCGGCTTGCCTCACCTCCATCGCTCCCATTACTGTCTACTTCACCCCTGTCTCCTTTTAATTTCTTTGATGCAGGGTCACACCCAGAGTCCGAAGCACTTTTCCTCCTCCGGCCATCTTTCCCCTCTATGCTCTCTCTCTTCTTCTTTCCTTTGGAAGATTTTACTGCTTTTAACGTACCCCCCTACAAAACAAAATTCAAAAAAGATTTATTACAAGGGACTTTCCATCCTGTGAAAACCATAAACCATTAGCTCTTTCCCATCTCTAGAAGCAGACAATCAAAGCAGGTACAGATTGCCAAATTCCAATGCCAGCTCTAAGACATCCCCTTTTGTTAAAAAGCTCCAATCTTCCTGTGATTCAATTTATGCACACATATTCAAGATAATGGTTACTAAGAAGTTAACTCACTTGGCAAACCTTCCCTTAAATAAAATCCACTACTTCCTCAACTGGACTTTTTTTAGGATTTTAAAAATTTGTGGAATTTCTTTTACAAAATAGACTGCTAGGCTGGGAACTTATTTGCCTCTTGATGAAAAACAAAATCTGCTTTACTTTTATATTTATCTCCTTGTTTGACAGAAACTGGCATTTCAACTATTGAAAAATAAAATCTCTTCTATCCAGAAGTCATTAAAAACTGGTGACAACTTAACAATAGGAAAACCAACATTTATAAGTCTGTGACCAGAGCAAAAGTGAGCCCAACAGAAACAAGTCTGAATTGCTCTTATGGACACTATAAAGACACAAACAATCTCCAGAGCTTATTTCAAAGCATTAGACAGGGAAAAGCTAAAAAGGCAGGCTACCATAACCAAACAACCGAATCTCTTAGCTCTTCCAGTAATTTTAGCCTATCACATGAAATCTTATTTGTGCCTTATTTGAGAGGTCAGACAACCTTAAAAGACACAGAATTAAAAGGGGGCAATTCCTATCTCTGAATAAAAACTCTTTCCCTGAGAAGGACAAGAGGACAGGGGCTTGGGACACAGCTAACATTCTCTCAAGCAACTTATATCTGGAACAGTCTTAGACTGGTATCCCATCATGAAGCAAGTTTTCATTTTAGCTTCATTTAGCTAACTTTCAGACAGTTTTATTCAGATAACACGTTGGGGTGGCAATAAGCTAGAGACATAGTTATTTGGCCATTATTAGTTACCAACTTGATTACTCTAGTCTTACTGCCCTTAAATACTTATAGATTCTTTGTGCAGATCTATCTTTGTTGTAATCATTATTATAGCTGTTATAACTGAAATTTTTTCAAATTTTACATTTCTTCTTGCCAGTTCTAGTTTTTTTTTTCTTCTTTTTTTTTTTGCTGCCTTCATTTCTGTCTTTTCTCCCTTAATTTCCTTCTACAAACCTTAAACAAAGCTCAGATTTATTTGTTTCTCCCATGCTTTTGGTAATATTAATCTAAGTTTCTAAATCTTTCGTTCAAGAACTGTTTCTGTTTGTTAAGAATTGCTTTCAAAAAACAAAAAAAAGAATTGCTTTCATGTGATCCTTTTAAAACCTTTTTACCCTTTCTTCAACCTCCATCATCACCCAGTTTTCAGTGCTGTGAAGTACGGAAGTACAATCAGTGAAATCTCTCCTTTCTTTCTTGCTCACTCTTTTAAGGAGATGAGGTAACCATGGATCTCTAAGAAGGGTTACTGCAAAACTTGGCAGAACTGTCAATAATTGTACTTTGCTAGCTAAGAAGATAGTCACATCATGGCAAAGCTGAGAAGGGAAGAATCAACATCTGTTGCTGAAAACCACAGATCTCACCTTTAACTCATTCGGCCAACTTACAGAGCCTGGCTCAGAGCAATCTCCCTGATCAACAATTTACATGTATGCCCTACTTACAGTGAGCTACTCACATGTGAGTAGAAAGACTAGGACACTGAGACCAGTACTCTCTAGCTATACCTGGGCAGCTAAACAGTACCTGACATATAATAGGTGCTTAAAGAATGAATGAAATAAGGAAATAAAAGAGGGACCCAATATGGCATCAAAATAACAAGTGTTTTTCAGCCACGTAAACACAGTCAAGAGACTTATCCTATTTGTAATAATATAATATGTAGTAAAGAGCTATTAAATGTTAACCCTGATTCTTCTTTTCCTACCCTAATCTTGTTTTATCAAGCCAAAAATGACTGGATAAAGAAGATGAGGAAGAACTGTATACTCAGCAGGAGTAGCCAAGAGAGCAATACTACGCAGGTGCTAAAAGACTATGAGGAATATATGGGCAGAAGGCTGTCCAAGTCAATGTCCTACTGAAGGAAACTCATACAGGACTCCTTGATTGGTTCAGGCACTGATATATAATGTATCTTTTTATGGGTTATGTTAATTCTCAATGAACCAAGAGTTGGCCTGATTCACAGTAATTATGGAGTAATCCACTGTGTGCTGAGCACTGAACTACACACCAGTTTGATTTGACTCTTCTGGGATCTGGAATTTCAGATTTCCTTGGAGCTCACTACCACCTAATGGAAAGAAAAAGAGGATGTAGCTTCTCCTCCATTTCTTATTACTGGGTAGGTCATGAATATTTCTACTGCTTATTACAGCTTTGTCTACTGTATCTTTCAAATATATCTGTCCTGAAAAAATGTAAGAAAAAAATAGGCCATGGATTTTAAAACAGCTAGGCAACATAGCCATGATGAAAAGGGTTTGCTCAGACTAGGTCTCTTTCTTGAGATTATCCTCCCTCAACTGGACAAGACCGTGGAGAGAGCAAGAAATGTACAGTGGTCAGAGATGAAACCCAAAGGGTATCCATGGATAACACACACATAAGGAAGTCTATGTAACAAGATAACGCAAGCTCATGAGTCTGCTCAGAGACTCAGTTCATTACTGTACCTCGCTCTGAGGCGCTGAATTATCCACCAGCATCACATGGATCAGTCTGGGATCTACGGACTTGATCTCACCACTCTACAGTAGGAGCGGGATAGAAGAAAATATGAAAAAAGGAAGAAAAAGATTTAATGCCTTGTCCACCAAAGACATAATTATGTATTTTTCTAATCTATGTAATTATCTCTATTTGTTTCTACTCCCCTGCTAGAATGAAAGCTCCAGGAACAGGGATCTCTACTATTTCATTCACTGCCAGAATAACAACATCTGAAACAAGGTCTAGAATATGGTAATCACTCAAATATTTGTTAAACGAATGAATGAAAAAATTTCATTCAATGCCCAAGTGTCCCTTTTAGGGATATGAATTTCAAATTCTGCATCTCTAAAACCTTCCTATTCTGAAATTAAAAAAACAAAAAACCTTCAGAACCAGTAATCATTAAAAGCACCACTCTACTATTAAAACACAAAAGGTTTTGGGAGGGGCCAATTTGACAGATATCGTCAGATTTAATGGGCATATTCTTTGACCTAGCAATTACACACTTAGGAATTTGTTCCAATAAATAATGTGAAACAGTATACAATGATATATGCCCAAGGATATTCACTGCAGCATTATTCGTATTAGTGAAAATAATACAAATTATTTAAACGTCCATCAATTTTAAATTAAATTAGTTATGATACATCCATTCAGTGAATAGTATGCATCTATTTTAAAAGGATGAAGTATTGATAGATTTCTATATATATTTACACACAAAGATACTGACAATCTAAAAATAAGTAAAAAAGGTAAATCAAAGAACTATATGTATCATATGATCCCATTTGTTAATAAAGTATGATTTATATAGCTATCTCCTAAATGGACAATATATAAATATCATACACACACACACAGAGAAGATATTTGGAAGCATATGGAATATACACCAAACTGTTAATGGTGATTGCCACTGTGGGGAGTAACATTTGCCTAGGGGAAGGGATGGCTTTCAATATCTATTTTATATATATGTGTATCATTTGAAATTTGTAAATGAGGATTGAATAATTTAATAAATAAAATTCAATAAAGAAATAACTAAAATAATTTATGTTTACATTACATGTGACTGCTGAGGGCAAGTCTGAAACCAATTCAAAGATATCATAAATACATACATGTTTGCCTCAAAATACTCTGCTATTGTTTTTGTTTTTGGCTGCACTGTACAGCACGTGGGATCTCAGTTCCCCAACCAGGGATCAAACTTGCACCCCCTGCAGTGGAAGCAGTCTTAACCACTGCACCATCAGGGAAGTCCCCAAATATTCTTGTTGTTTTGAGAGACAATTCTCCAGGTAGCTCTAGCTGCTATGTTTTTTTCTATTTATTGCTTTAGAAACAATTCATTTTTCAGTATCTAAGGGGGAGTGGCATAAGTATTATAGAAGCAAATGCTAACTGATTAGATTTTTAAATACTAAACCTTCTGAATATGATAAAATAATGATAATACCACTTCACATTTGTATACCCTTTCATAGATTTCAAAGCACTTTCAAATACATTATCTTAGTTCCCAAAACATATGCTGTGAGGTCAGGGGGTGGTTACCTAATTAACTCTAATTTACAAATGAGAACACTGAGGTTAAGAAAGTTGAACAGCCTTTCTCAAGGTGATAGAATCAATAAGTGATAAAACCAGGGGGGACTTCCCTGGTCACGCAGTGGTTAAGAATCCGCCTGCAAATGCAGGGGACACACGTTCGATCCCTGGTCCAGGAAGATCCCACGTGCCACAGAGCCAGTAAGCCCGTGTGCCACAACTACTGAGTCTGCGCTCTAGATCCCACGAGCCACAACTACTGAGCCTGAGTGCCATGACTACTGAAGCCTGCACGCCTACAGCCCGTGCCCCGCAACGAGAGAAGCCACGGCAATGAGAAGCTCACATACTGCAACGAAGAGTAGCCCCCGCTCACTGCAACTAGAGAAAGCCCATGCACAGCAACAAAGACTCAACGCAGCCAAAAATAAATTAAAAAAAAAAAAACAGTGACAAAGCCAGAGATGGAACCCAAGTCTTCTTACATGTAATGAAGTGCTCCCTTTTCCTACACCACCCTGGGTAAGGGGATGGATGGACTTCAGACAAAATAACACAGAGCCTCACCTCAGTTACAGACACCTCCATAAGACGGGTGATGGAGTCTTGATGGCTTACAACACCACAGAGCCAACTTTCTTCTCCCTCTGGCTGGTATACTTTGACCCTGTGACCTTGAACACTGTAGGGACCTAAAGGAGAGATTAGTCAGTATTGAGTATTTTTGGCTAAGCTGTATTTCATGATTGTTTCTAAAAACAGAAAGAAAATTATATAGTGTAAATACTTGGCACTTTTAATCTTCTTGTATGGAGTTGAATAAATGAGCAATTTCAGATTTACCATACACAGCAATTTAAAAACAAAACATAGTTTTTCCCAGAGATTTTTGTAAATTGTTTATTTGGAGATTTCTTAGAATGTCCCAGGCCTCCGATTCTACCTTATCTCAATCTTCCAATTCTAGAAAGTAATACAGGGAAGAGAAAAGAAACTTACAAATCAAAAACTATAGGTAATGTGAAAATCTACTCAGATCTATCTGACATATACATTAAAAAAGTGGGAGGCCAGTAAGTTGAATGTACTATTTTGTTATGTTACCATAGGAATGATATATAACCATTTACACTTTGCTATCTGACTTTCATTACAGTAGGTGGAGAGTTCAATTTATGAGGTCTCTAGCCTCTGCACTAATAATAGTCTGAACAAATATAGCACCTGTCTTCCTAGGAACACAGAGTTTCAAAGATATTACTTTAGCAGCAGGTAATGTTACCCTGCAATTTCAGCTGGCCCTCCAAGAAGGACAGTTTCTCTCTCCTACATATCTTATACATTTGAGACTAGATAGCTAAATCACTACTTATTTTAAATTATTATTTTTCAGAGGTACAATTAAGCTTAAGTTTTCTATACATACTCATAAACATCTCTACCTCTCATTCTGTCCACTTGATTTTTTTCTCTCTGCTATTTTTCCTCACATTTTTTCCTCTTCCATACCTTTCCTTGATTATTAAACATTATTTTACCCTGATACTTTCCTTTCCCAAAGAGGCAAGTTTTCTTACCTTTACCTATTTAGATTTAGTTTGACAAAAGAGAACCAAGGATCCTATTTCATTGAAAAGCATGATTATCACGAGGGTCAGAAAGGACGTAGAGTAGATGTACAACATGAAGGGAAGGATAAATGAGGCAACAGTCTACCTTTTGCATAGAATCTTGGGCAAAATCTGTATGTGAACTGAAAAAGCTAATAAAAGCTAGTAATTCTTTTTTGTTTTCATTCTTAAAAATTTACATGCTGTTAATGTGAATGAGTCTGTGGACACCTTCCTTTATGAACATACCTTACACTCTAAGTTGTTATTTGTTGTTGTTAACAGTCTTTAGAGCATACCTTATAGACAGTATGCTCAACAAGGGCAGAGACTTTCCAGTTCATGGTTATATCCTCAGTACCTTAACACTGTGTCTAGTACGAGGTTAGTACTTAATAAATATTTAAGAAATGAAAAAAAGAAAGACAAAATTGCATATTACGAAATGTAATACAAAAAGGAAATAGTGGTCTGAGTGAGATCCTGTTTTTCCAATCTATTCTAGAGATCCAGCTAACTGGAGTTACTCTTGACACCACCCACAAAAAGAAGACAAGCACAAATGTTGACAGTTGCATGGTGTCCCCCCCATTCTATCACTTTCAACACTGACCATACACCTGATTCAGAATTCAGGGACAGAGGACCACCTGTTCTTACCTCGGCTAAATATCTCTTGCAGCTTTTGGTCACTGATCAAAGCATTAACTGTTTCTCTCAGAGCAGCATGTTCCAAAAGAATCTGGTTTTGGCTATCTGTTCCCATCTGATAAAGATAAAAGAAGAAAAAACGGAATATTGAAGTAAGTACCAATAATATTTAACCAGAAGAGAAAAATTATACCCCTGAGGAGCTCTACATCAGCATTTGCCAGAGAATGTTCCATAGAAACCTAGTCTCACAAGATGCTCTACAAAAGTTAAGGATGCTAGGGGAATTCCCTAGTGGTCCAGTGGTTAGGACTCCAAGCTCTCACTGCTAAGGGCCCAAGTTTGATCCCCAGTTAGGGAACAAAAGTCCCACAAGCCAAGTGGTGTGGGCCCCCCAAAAAAAGTTAAGGATGCTAGGATCATTTAGGTTTAGGAAATATTATACCCCCATTGAACAAGGTGGGGGGGTTAGGGACACCAACTGCTTCCCCACCCCATGCAGTGAAAAATCTGCATATAACTTTTAAAAATATATATATTTTCCCGACGTTTATTGGTTCTACCAGTTTGTGGTTTGCCTTTGTGTTTTCTTTTCTTTTTAAATTTATTTATTTATTTATTTATTTTTGGCTGCATTGGGTCTTCGTTGCTGCACGCGGGATTTCTCTAGTTGTGGCGAGCGGGGCTACTCTTCGTTGCTGTGTGCGGGCTTCTCATTGCAGTGGCTTCTCTTGTTGCAGAGCACTGGCTCAAGGCGCGCGGCCTTCAGTAGTTGTGGCTCGCAGGCTCTAGAGCGCAGGCTCAGTACTTGTGGCACATGAGCTTAGGTGCTCTGCGGCATGTGGGATCTTCCCCGATCAGGGATTGAACCCGCGTCCCCTGCACTGGCAGGTGGATTCTTAACCACTGCGCCACCCGGGAAGTCCTGTATTTATTGATACCCTAAGTTTATGATGTCTGTTTACAAGATGAATCATCTGTCAGTACACTACATCAAGACTGCCTTATATAATACAAAACACTAGATGTTATAAGTATTAGTAACACTAGATATCAAAAATGAAAAGATAATGTGAAAAAAATTTGTATTAATTTATAGGTACTGTATTTACTGAAAAAAATCCACATATAAGTGGACCCGTGTAGTTCAAATCCGTGTTGTTCAAGGGTCAACTGCATACTATATCTTTCTACATACGACAGTATATTAAAGGCTCTGAGAAGACGTGTAGGAAAAAAACATGTTTAGGTCAGCGTTTCTAAACTTATTTGACCACAAAACATTTTATTCCATGTAAATCTTTTTGTTTATTTTGATACTTATCCAACATTCACTGAGTGCCTATTCATATAAGCACTAGGATTACGAGATGAATAAAGCAAGATTGATGAGAGGATGTGAGGCCTAATGAGGGAGGAAGACATATCAACAACAAAAAAATCATTAATATTACACAGAACACAGTTCAGGAAATACTGCTCTTGGCTGCCTCAATAAGACAGCAAAACTCTTGGAAGTCTCCTAATTTTCTTTTTTTTTTTTTTGCGGTATGCGGGCCTCTCACTGTTGTGGCCTCTCCCATTGTGGAGCACAGGCTCCGGACATGCAGGCTCAGTGGCCATGGCTCACAGGCCTAGCCTCTCTGCGGCATGTGGAATCCTCCCGGACCGGGGCACGACCCGTGTTCCCTGCATTGGCAGGCGGACTCTCAACCACTGCGCCACCAGGGAAGCCCAGAAGTCTCCTAATTTTTAACCTTCAGACAGTAACCCTTACAAGTGAGAAATAAATATTGCCCTCCATAAATTCTGAAACTCTAACTCAGACACTAGTTTGTTTAAACTACTAACTTATCCCTTTTTTTGTAACTAAAAATATACCTAAGCTCTTCAATATTTAATGTTGCTTGGAACCAGCCCAAATTCCCAGCTTCCCTGCCACAGACTTAAGTATAGGACCTCTTAGACTCAAGTTATAGAAGTAGCCACCTCTGGGAAGCCACCTCTTCTGAGGAAACCCTTAGAGTTGTGGTCTTAAGTCTTAAGTGGTTTTAGGGTGGGGTGGGGGTGTGTAGAGGAGGAAAGAAGCCTCTGCTACCAAATATACTTTTCAAGGGAGCAAAGAAGCTTTAAAAGGTACATGGAATTACTGGGAGGAAGAACTTGATTCAATGTTAAAAGAAAAGGGGACAATATAATTAATTGACTTATACTGCCACCTGTGCAGACTGATGATAGCCAGACCAATACATTTGACCTCTGAGATAATCATGGGGTGCTCTGTGGGCCCCTCAACCCAGCCTTTCCAAGATTAAACTGATGTTTTATCCTCCCTAAAATGTTGCTTTTTCTATTATTCCATCTCTTTGAAAGCATACACCATCAACTGTGGCATCCATGGAATTGTTTTACTCCATTGTTCTCAGCTGGGCTGATTTTGCCCCCTCTGGAACAACTGGCAGTGTTGGGAAACATTTCTGCCTATCACAACTCAGTGCTGGCATCTAGTAGGTAGAGGCCAGGGATGCTGTTAGACATCAAACAATACACAGGATAGCCCCCTATGAAAAAGAATACTGACCAAAAATGTCAATATCGTTGAGGCTGAGAAACCTTGGTCGAGACTGTTGAGAAATAATATTAAAATTTTAATCTAAGATTCCCACCATTCTCTGTAATTTTATAACGATATTAAAAATATTATCTGAAATAAAAAAGGAGGGTAAGCACCCTATTTATAATCAACAGAGAAATTAGCAAGGAGAGAAATAAGTTTAGGACTAGACCAAGTGTTAAGTACCTGGAACAAATGCAACCCATTAGCATCTGACAGGAAACGAAGCTCTCGATCCAGAAGGTATTCAACTGGAACCACAGAACCCAAACCGAGTTTATCTACTAGGGGAGTGAAAGTCTGTGAAGTACAATGACAAGAAATTGATTAGAACTTGGAAAAGGAAATAAATAACAATTCAACTGAATATCTAACTGCAGAGAAAATATCCATTATTAATATACCTTTCACCCCAGTAAATATATAAGTCCTCAGAGACATTCCCAACCTAGCATCTGCCCCTCAAATAATCATATGAAGCCAACCAGAGCATAAAGTCAGTTCAATACTCTTATTTACAGCTAAAAAGGACAAGAAGAACGGGAAATTCCTCATTCTCTCTAGCGATCTGACTAATCTTGTCAGGCTCCAAGAGGGCTAAATTACAGTAAGTTTCCAGAATGAAGAGTCACACCATTATCATCTCTGGAACTCCTGAAACCTTAATGAGATTTCTAAAATGATCAGTGGTATAAATATGCATGGGCAAATTCACATTACTGTTCCGTAATTAAACTGCCTACTAAAGTCACCCAGGGACCCAGATCCATTTGAGCTTCTTCTAAAAGTTCAACTGGAAAGTGGTCTTAAAAACAAATGAAAAAAGACAGTTCAGTAAGTGATGATATGTATAATCAATAGGTTAAGAAGTTTTGTTTTGAATATTATTTAATTTGGTTAGTAACAGGAGAATTAGATTTTTTTAAAAAATCTATTTATGCCTACACTTTGCTAAAAGAACAGATAGAAACAAATGGATACTCTCAGAATTAAATTTTATAGCACTATTTTGTCTGACTTCAGAAAACAAAACTTAATAATTAAAAAAAACAACAAAAAACTTTAGGGAATTCCCTGGTGGTCCAGTGGTTAAGACTCCATACTTTCACTGCTGTGGGCCTAGGTTCAATCCCTGGTCGGGGAACTAAGATCTCACAAGCCGTGCTACACGGCCAAACAAAGAAACTTTAAACATAACCAACAAAAGCAAAAATAAACAAGTGGGACTACATCAAACTTAGAAGTTTCTACAAGGCAAAAAAATGATCAACAAAATGAAAATGCAACATAAGGAATGGGAGAAAATATGTGCAAATCATATATTTGATAAAAGGTTAATATTCAAAATATATCAAAAAAAAACTCATGCAACTCAAGAGCCAAAAACCCCCACAAATATCCCCAGCTGACAGCCAGCAAGGAGACTGGAACTGAATTCTGCCATAAACATGGGAGGTTAGAAGAGGACTACCTACTATAAATGAGAACATAGCATTGCAAACACCAATTTTTGCCTTGTAAGATTCTGAGCTAAGAAGTAGGACACAAAGTGTCTGTACTTCTAACTTACCCAATTAATAAATGGGTATTAATTTAAAATGCTAAAAACAAAACAACCCCCCCACAAATAATCTGATTTAAAAATGGGCAAATCACCTGAATAGACATTTTTCCAAAGATAGATGAATGGCCAACAGGTACATGAAAAGGGGCTCAACTGCACTAATCATCAGGGAAATGCAAATCAAAACCACGATGAGTAATCACCTCACACCTATTAGAATGGCTATTATCAAAGACAAAGATGACAAGTGCTGGCAAGGATGTAGAGAGGGGGAACTCCTGTGCACCATCAGTGGGAATGTAAATTGGTGCAGCCACTATGGAAAACAGTATGGAGGTTCCCCCCCAAATTAAAAATAGAACTACCATATGATTCAACAACCCCGCTTCTGGGTATTTATCTAAAGGAAATGAAATCATATCTTGAAGAGATATCTGCAACCCCATGTTCACTGCAGCAGTATTTACAATAGCGATGACATGGAAACAACCTAAGTGTCCAGTGATGGATGAATGGATAAAGAAAATGTGGTGTACACACATACACACACACACACACACGAATATTATACACAATGAAATATTACTGAGCCACAAAAAAGGAGGAAATCCTGCTATTTACAACGACAGCTGAATCTCCAGGGCATTATGCTAAGTGAAATAAGTCAGAGAAAGACAAATATGGTCTGATTTCAATTACATGTGGAATCCAAAACAACTGAAATCAGACACAGAGAATATACTGGTGGTTGCCAGGGGTGGGGGAAGTGGGGGAAATGGATGAAGGTAGTCAAAGGATATAAACTGCAATAATAAGATGAGTAAGCTGTGGGGAGCTAACGTATAGCATGGTGACTATAGTTAATAATGCTGTACTGTATACTTGGAAGTTGCTAAGAGAGCAAATCTTAAAAGTTCTTACCACATATGTGTTGTGAGAAGCAAATTAGATAATATGTAGGAAAGTACTCTATAAAACAGTGAGATTATTATACCTTATTGAGATTATTAAAGTGTTCTGCAAAGTTAAAAAAAAAAAGTTCTTACCACATACACAAAAACCTATGTGAGACAATGGATGTGTTAATTAACTTTATTGTGACAATCATTTCACTATATATAAAAAATCATCACATTGTACACAAACTTACAAAATGTTATATATGTCAATTCTATCTCAAAAAAGCTGGAAAAAAATAAAATAGTTTCTATGGAAGAAAAAGACTTTAACATTGTTTCATTACATAACTATGAGAAAAGAAAAGGTAAAAAATTATTTAGAAACAAAGTATCAAATATTATCTAATATAAAAAGTATGGGAAGACACAGGAGAAAAGATCTCTCCCAGTTTTTGCTTTGGTAACTTCAGAATCAAAGTGTGTTAAGGACAAAGCACTGGGAGTTTTGGGAATTCTAAAGAGTTCAGCTATTGGGTAAATACCATATAGAATAGGAATAAAGCCCAAATATGTTCCTAGCCAATAAAAGTCACTCACCAGGGCTGGCCATTGTGTAATTGAGACTCGAGTGCCCTGGACAAGGACTGGGTCCTTCCGGGGTGCCCATACTAGAGACCCTTCCAGCAAAAGTACAATAACTTCTTCAGCATGAACTTTAACCCAGGAGTGTTGCTTCCAGCTACAGCCATCAAATTCTACAAAGATCTGGAAAAAGAGATAAAAAGCCATCTTGAGGTCACATTTGGAAAAATCCCACACTATAATATAAAAACAAACACAAACCCCCTATTTTGAAAAACTGACTAGGTAAAATTCTACTAACTTGTTTTTAAGTTCTTTTAATGGATTTCAGTAAAAACCAATCTTACTTCAGAGCCAGGAAGTTGGTCTCATCCTCACTCGGAAAAGAGCGTACAGATTTAAGGGGGCGTGAGTTATCTACAGTTAGTAATTTCTAGCCGTGATCCTACTGAGATTTACAACTCTTAGTTTCCAATTCACATCTAAGCACACTAGCTGGGGGCTTACTATGTATAAGGCACTATGCTAGGTTCAGGAATACAGAGGGGAATCTAGCACACTTCCTGGTTTCAAGGAGCTCACAGTCTAATAGGTAGGAAGAGAAATTTTTTATACTTCTACTGAAAATGACTGTGAACTTTTTTTTTTTTTTTTTGTGGTATGTGGGACTCTCACTGTTGTGGCCTCTCCCGTTGCGGAGCACAGGCTCCGGACGCACAGGCTCAGTGGCCACGGCTCACGGGCCCAGCTGCTCCGCGACATGTGGGATCTTCCTGGACCGGGGCATGAACCCGTGTCCCCTGCATCGGCAGGCAGACTCTCAACCACTGCACCACCAGAGAAGCCCGACTGTGAACTTTTAAAATTAATTTTGAATAGGTTATATATATACACGGTACACAATTCAAAAGGATAAACAATTAAAAAAAAAAAAACAACTCCCAGTCCCAAGTGTGGATTTTTAAAGTACCACTGACTGCCAGGAGTGATCTCATATCTGCTAGCAGAGGCACACCATTGTCACAATGCTTTGCTTCCTCCCAGAAAAGATACTCCACCTTTTCAGATATACTTAAGTAGAATCTTTGAAGAGTTTTTGAAAGCAATTCATATTAAATGAAACTACATTTTTCTAATAAACAGTATGCTTAGGTTTAACTTTTCCATGTAAATTCTGACATTGGAGCATGTTCTACACAGCAATAAAAGCAATACATAGGCATATAGGTATCAATATTTAGAACAGATATGTCTAGTGCCTAAAATATAGCTGGTTACAAAATAAAGGCTGGAGTATTTATATCCCACTTCATTTTCAAAGAATTTTAGTTGGCTTTTGGGAAACATATACAATAAGATGCTAAAATATCAATTAAAAAACCAGGGCTAAGCAAACTACAACAGGAAGTCATTGTCAAAGTGTAAAAAGAGGGAAAACTTAAGCAGGCAATAGGGATCTATACAGCTGTACGACTGAGTGACATATGATGAATGATTGATTGATTGATTGACGGACTTGGCTCTGAGATTCCTAAAGGCCAATCTGAAAATGGAGAGGTCAGTGGCATATTCATCACTGGCAAAAAGTAGAACACAAACCAGTTTCTCAGGGAAGCAACACTTTTCCAACTACTTGGCTCTACAAGAAATTTCTCACATGACACTCCCTAAGGCAGCAATGAGTGATGTAGGACAACATCAGAATCCCCACAGCAGTCATTCCCAACTAGGAATCACAGAGTTACCAGGAATATCTTAAGTACTAAGGGTACTAAGCATTTCCTGTAGACTAAATACTAGAGGTCTGGTACATGTGTCACCATTATTTTTCAAATATATGTAGATCATATAATGAATAAAGTTCAAATCCATTAGAATTGTTACTGAAGTCACAACAACTTTTGTCAGTATATTAGTTCCCATCCAGTCAAGCTAAAAATTAGAGTTACAACTATATGAAAATTTACGATACTTATACTTGAAAAGTGTGGAACCACTCAGTAGCCTAGCATTAGGCTTAATCTCTTCACAGGTAATAAATACTTGTGAATTGAAGTGCACTGCTGGAAAAGCTATTCCAGAAATTAAATTCATTATACAAAGCTCCAGTTTTATTATTTATATTATAACAATATTTTATTATTTATAATATACCAAGTAACCTTCATTTCTACTTAAAAAAAAAAATGATGGGAAAATAAGGCTCAGAAAGGGGAAGCATGATTTTACTGCAATACCTTTAACATGTGAACGGGAAAGAACATTAAACTGCAATACATTTAACGTATGAATGGGCTCACTCATATATTCACATATGTTCTAGGGGAATCAAACACAACTTTAAGTAACTTGCTGATAACTGGAAAAAGATGTATTCAAACTTACATTTAAGTGCAGACTCAGGCACCAGGAAAGGTAGTAATAGACAGAGCTTGGGGATTATGTTCCAGGAGGCTTGGATTTCAGTCTTAGCCCCACCCTCTACTAATCACAAAACTTGAGCAAATCACTCTCCCCTCCTCAAGTCTTGGTTTCCTCCCTTGTGATAAGACACACCTGTCTTACTTACCCTCAGAGTGGTTGTGAAGATTAAATAAAGTAATGGATTCAAAAGCACTTTGGTCAACTGCAAAGCACTACTTGGGCAATAACATGCCATAAGATAAACAGAAATAAAATAAAGTATAGGGGGTGTTCAGAGGCAGGAGAGATCACTTCAGGTGTGCAAAGGGACTGATACGGGCTGAGGTTAAGGAAAAAAAAAAGTCCCAGTCAAGTTCTAGGATGGCCAGGAGCTATAACACGCTGGGGAAGGAGTGGGAAGTGAGACTAAAAAGACTAAGAGTCAATGTGGAAGACCCCGAATACTGGGATAAAATTTGGGTTCATCCAGCTGCCAATGGGAGATGTGTGTATGTGTGTGTGGGTGTGTATATGTGTAATTGCCATTAAAAGGTTTCTGACTGAGGTCAAAATTGAACAAAACAGTTGGTTTTAGGACAACTCAGCTACTCAGTGGATGTAGATGGTTTAGAGTTGGGGGTGGGGTGGGGAACAGGGGGTGTTCTTACATGACCTAGAGTGGGAGCAGTGAGACTAGGAAGAAAGTTACTAGTGCTCGTGAGAATCGATGAGTCCTATCACCAAGCATGATGACTGGCTGGATATAAGGGTAAGGGAAAATTGAAAAATGACTTGGATTTTGAACCCGAGACTAGGAGAACAGTAGTCCCATTACTGTTCAGTGGTGCCATAACTGATGTCTGGAGGAGGCAATAGCTGAAAGACAGACAAGACCTTGCAAGCCATGAAAAGGAGCAGAGATTGTTGAAGCCCCAGGTGGAGTCTGACCCTGAGTGACACAGTAATCTACTGGGCATTACTTAGAAAACCGGAGGTTGAGGCTCCATGGTGCCTGACAGCTAGGTGCCATGCTATAGTTCTAATCTGCCAACCACTTTAAAAATCAACATACGAGGGCTTCCCTGGTGGCACAGTGGTTGGGAGTCTGCCTGCCGATGCGGGGGGCGCGGGTTCGTGCCCCGGTCCGGAAGGGTCCCGCATGCCGCGGAGCGTCAGGGCCCGTGAGCCATGGCCGCGGGGCCTGTGCTCCGCGTTGGGAGAGGCCACAGCGGTGAGAGGCCCGCGCAACGCAAAAAAAAAAAAAAAAAAAAAAAAAAAACCAACCAACATACGAGTCACAAAATTCTAAGTCATACCAACACACAAATATAAGAACACACTAAAAAATCACTGTACTAAAGCTGTAACGATTTTAATTCTTTGTAGATAAGAACTTGAACATTTAAAAAGTTAATATTCAGGAATACTATCATCACACATCTGAAAACACCATGGAAAAGCTGAAATATTTGAAAGTCATATTTCACCTAATTTAAGGGCAATTATTTCCTAACCTGCCTGGGCAAAGGAATAAAGTGTTGAACTTGACAACCACAGTGCTATATGTTCTAGGATCAAGCAACAGCTCTAGGCTAATAATACAAATATGTTTTGAGAGCAATACGGAATATGGATATATGTAAACATGTTCTACCAGCATTAAGGCTTGTTTCTGGCCCTAGCACTGTGCTTCACCTCCTAGCTAGAGATGGAAGGAGTTAGAACATATAAGGTGAAGAATCATTTCAGGTCAAAGCACACAGAACATGAACTCTTAAAACGGTAGTGGCCAGGTCACAGGACAGAAAGAAGGGATATAAACTAACAAAAATCAATGGTGGTGGTTGGACTGAGTTAGAGATGGCCAAGGCAGGTTGATAATCTGGACAGAACAGAACTAAAACACTTTGAGTTGATTTTTTTTTAAGTCTTTTAAAAATTTCTACTATTAGAGTAAAAGCAGCAAATACTACTATAAATTGTACAGCTAGAACCCAAGGACTAGATGTGTAAAATATTTCCTTAGTCAAGAAGAGTTAGCGGTAAAACTCCTGCTTTCATTTCAAAATCTATTTTATGGTCTATATGTGATGTACATTCATTTGCGTGACATTAAAATGAAATAAAATTTTAAAAAAATCAAATAAGTTAACCTAAGTTTGAAAAAATCAAATGATAGTAATCTGAGTAATACAGACCTCCATGTTTATCACATAATCATGTAATAATCAGTTTGGATTCTGGTTCTCCCTAAGGCCATTCTTACTACAATTAATAAAATTATTCATTTATTCACTCACTCAACAAAAATAGACAGAACGCCTCAAAAATATATGTGTGTGCGCACGTGTACGGCACTTGCCAGGGCTAAGGGTATCAAGGTGAATAAGGAAGCAACTCAGCAGGAGGGAATAAAACCCTAGATGAGCCAACAGAGAGGTACAGAAATTATTAAAGAGTTATGTAATAAGGGCAATAATAAAGACTGAACACGCTAGAGAAGGCGTCTGCCATGGTAAACTAGAAAGGTTTCACAGAAGAGGTAGTAGTATACAAGCTGTATCTCAAAGGACAAACTACATTCTTCTGGCAGAGAAGGGAGAGAAAGACTTTCCAGCAGGTGCAAAGGCAGAGAAACTAAGAGCAGACTGAGTGTTCTAGAGAAGGATTAGGATAGGAGAGGTAATAGTATTTTAGCCTTACCAGTAAATGTTCCTTCTTTTTTGTTTTTAAACATATTATTTATATAATAACTTTTTTTTTAAAGGAAAGAATTAACTTTGGGATCAGGTTGGAAGGGAACTCATAGAGGCAAGAAACTGGAGGTAGGGAGACCAATTATAAAGTGATAAAAACCCAGGTAAAAGGCCTAAACCAATAAGACTGTGTAAATGAAAAACATATTTGAGAAATTAGAGATAAAAATAACAGGATATGGTGATGATTGTGAGAGGGTAAGGAAAATGGAAGACTAACTTCCAAGGTTCCCAAATTTTCTTTTCCAGTTTTTCTAACTACATTCTAAACAAAATATGAACTCTGTTACAAATGATATTACAAAACTGGGACATCTTGACAGCCACAGTGGGGAATGATGCATGTCTAGAACACTGCTGTTTTCAAGCAAAAAATAATTTTCCCTCTATGGTTCCTTTGATCAAGAGAGAGATTTCTAACAATTACTCCCATTTTTTTCCCCTACTTTCTAACAACCTCAATAAATTAAATGTTAAGTACTTGAGTACCACAGGAATAACCCGAATAAAAACTCAAGCATATAGATATATATGCTCTTAGGGGTAGAGGAACCACAAAGATCTGGATTTGCATCCCAACATCCCTTATCTGTGTAACTGGGAGCAGGTTACTTTAGCCTCTTTGAGCCTTACTTCCTTTGCCTATTAATACGGACAGTAAGTACCTCAAAGAATTATGGCAGGATTAAACAAAATAAAGTAAAATGCCTAGCAGATCTTGGGCTCCTGATAAACATGCATTCCGTAAGCAAATTCATACTACTGGTCAAAATATAAACTGGTATGACTTAAAAGAAAAAAAAATTGTCATATATCAAGAATCTTAAATATGTGTATACTCTGTGTTTCCATAATACCACTCCTGGCAATAATCCTAGGAAATCACCCTAAAAACAGTAAAGGCTTTATTCACAAAAATGGTCATCAATGAATTATTAATAAAGCTTAAAATCTGAAGCAATTTCAATATCCAATGAAAGAAGAACAGTTAAATAAATTATCCAGGTTAAATAAATTATAAGATTTTCTTAGAGAGAATTTATTGTTTCCCTTTCAGGTACGAAAGCACCTGAAGCACATGTTATCTGTGGAAAATACAGAAAAGCACAAAGAAAATTAAAATCACCTATAATACCAAAGTTTTTGGTAATATAGGAAAATAATTCACATTAAGTGAAAAGCAAAACTCAGAACTGAAAATACAGTATGAATTCAACTTTTAGCAATTCTAAAAAAAGATTAGAATATGTATCAAAACATAGCAGTTTTTAATGGGTTATGACACTATAGGGGCTATTTTTTTTTACTTATATTTTTATTAAAATAATCTCTACATTTTGTATACTAGGCGTGTATTACTTGAGAATCAGAAAAACAAAACATCTAATGCTTCTAACCCAGCAACTCAGATTTAAATCACAAAAACCAATGGACAATGTACTTTGGATGGGGGTCCCAAATATAAATCCAAACATGTAAAGAAAAAAATTGGTAGTCAATATCAGTAAAAATATATAAAAGAAAAAACCTTAAAGATCAAGTATAAATACCTTATAACAAGGGGCTACAGAGTAGAAAATCCATAATAAATCAGAAGTGAAAATTAACCTAATACTGACTTCTAAATATGCTATTTCTTAAGATAAGGTGGTCAGAGAAGGATTGTAAAATAATAGTAAAAAATGCATGTGTTCCCTGTTCTTGATGAACTTAGAATCTAGTAGGGGAGATAAGCTATATACCTTGTTATGTATCTATATCAAAAAAAAACTGTGATAAATATTCCAAAAGAGGTATCCACAAAGTGATAAAGGAGCAAAGAAAAAAACACTCTGGGGATTTAGAAAGGCTTTATAGAGGTGAAAGAACCTAGAATGGACAGGCTTTCTTTTCTCTTTATAGGATTTCAATGGATGACAAAATCAAAAGCAAAGTGTAAAGGGGGAATAAAACAATGGAAGCCAGAAAGTACTGGGAAAGCAGAGGATCACCAAATCAGGACTGCTCGCTGTAAATATTCTTTTGGCAACACCCTACTTTCCTTGCCTGATTCTGTGCATGACAAGGATCTGTCTTATCTGTAATTTGGTCTCTTGAGGAGACCAGGAGGGGGTTCTGTGCAGATCTCTGGATAGGTTTATCTCCTACTGTAGGTTAATAACCTTACATGTGGATTTACAAATCAGTCTCCAGTTTGGTTAGTGGGAATCAGTCCCCTAGAGCCTGATTACCCGTGAAGTCACATAAAAAACCCCCAGAACTCCTGCCTTTGTAAAACTGAGAGAGATAGCAGTATGAGTCACTACTAAACAATCAGGCAGGTTTTACCCAACTACAGAACAAGGGTAAAAGATACTTTGGCAGTAGGGATAGTGGGGTGGGGAGGGCTTAAAAACCACCAACCTGTCAAAGGCAGCGGAAAACTGAGAAGCAGCAACAGGTGTTGTGTCCCCCAGGCCTTGTGGAAGCAAAGCCTACAGGAACCCATTCCAGCTGTTGTTGAGAAAATCACTAACAGAAAACACCATGTTACTTACAGGAGCAACTAAGCCCGTGGGCCACAACTACTGAGCCTGCGCTCTAGAGCCCGCGAGCCACAACTACTGAGCCCGTGTGCTGCAACTACTGAAGCCCTCACGCCTAGAGCCTGTGCTCCCCAACAAGAGATGCTACCACAACGAGAAGCCCATGCACCACAAGGAAGAGTAGCCCCCGCTCGCTGCAGCTAGAGAAAGCCCGCGCGCAGCAACGAGACCCAACGCAGCCATAAATGAATGAATGAATGAATGAATGAGTGAATAAATGAACTAGGCAAGTGATTACTAAAGGAGGGAATGAGCCCTTGGCAGGTGGGGAGTTAGTGAAACAACTCTAAGAAACAAATGCATAAATTAACAAGAAAAATCTGATTGTGTAGTAAAGGGAGAGGCAGCTGGACAAAATGACCAGTGTACAGTGTGATCACTGGTGGACATATGGTATAGTCTTGAAACAAAGAGAATGTAAAGACAATAAGATAGAGGTATTAAAAATTACATGCACACATAAAATAAGACAAACTTTAGAAAACAACTATATGAAGCACTTGAGTGCCTAAAAACCTCAACAGTGGCTCAATGTTTCAAAAATAGACCTCCTGCTGTAAGAGGAGAGTGCAGGTGAAAAGTGAGTAGAGGGCCTCACACTTAAACGTTATATATTCTTTTGTACAATATCATTTTTATTTAAAGTTCTCTAAACCGCACACTGATCCACAAACATATTCTATTGACTTTAATAAACAGCATATGATACTATAATATTATTCAGATTTTTATTTAATTTTGGAATTATATGCAAGAAAAGGACACTTAAGGGTTATCATTAAAAGCCATAATCTCCTATTTCAGTTAGGGCTTAAATTCTGTGTTTGAACACAGGTTGAGAATAAATTATATTGGATTGTACACTGGAAACCTGACTATAACTATTACATTATATAGAAACAAAGTAGAGAGGTATTTTAAAGTCCACCTAATCTGAAACAAAGAGGAAACATTGGAGGAAGAGGTTAAAAAAAAAAAGGCGGGTAGGCTTCCACTCCTCTTGGAAGACTACCAGATGGAAGAAACATGGTACTAGCCTGGATACTGCCACAATTATTACATTATCTCAAATCAAAGAAAAGGAGTATTTTAGAGACCACCTTTCCCCCAGATAAAGATAAAAGATTAAGGGATTAAAAAAATTATGGCAGATATGCTTTTACTCCTGTTGCAAGTTCTGGACAGCTGAGATAGGTAAGATACACATTCAAAACAAATCAGTGCTACTAAAAGCATCATTTAATTCTATCACACAGAAAGAAAAGGATGGTTTATTTAATAAAGTTGGTGCTGCTCCAATTGGTTACTACTCAGTAGGAAAAGTTAGATTGTCCATCACACATGCCACTTACAAAAATATTCCAGATGGACCAGAGATCTAAAGGTAAAAATAAATGAAGCATTAGAAAGAAAAGCTGAAAAATATTTATATAGGCTCAAGGTGGCGGGGGGAGGTCCTCTTCCCAAGCAATTAAATCCTTCTTAGAAGCCATTAAGAAAGGTCTAAGAGATCTGATGATACAAACATTTTATTTTTCTGTGCAGCAAAGCAACCCATAAACAGTTAAAAGACAAATGAGAGAAAATACACACTTGACAGGTAAAGGGGTTAACGTGCTAAATATGCACAGAACTTGTACAGAATAAGAAAACTTCCATTTTTTCAAATACGCAAAAGATTGGCATAAATAACTCATAAAAAATGTAAGAGGCCAATAAACATAGAAAAAGATCAGTAGTCATGAAATGCTAGATACTATTTTTCGCCCATCAGATTGCCAAAAACAACAAAGGCCAATGACACCAGTGATGGCAAGGATGAAGGGAAACAAGCATTGCCTGAATGCTGGTGGGAGTATGAAAAGCTAAAATC
Organism: Neophocaena asiaeorientalis asiaeorientalis; assembly: GCF_003031525.2. NCBI lineage: Eukaryota > Metazoa > Chordata > Mammalia > Artiodactyla > Phocoenidae > Neophocaena > Neophocaena asiaeorientalis. Next base: position 3,648,304 of record NW_020173922.1, on the reverse strand, counting down.
TCATAGGAAAATAACCTGGCATTACCTAATGAAATAAAAATATATACATGTACTCCTTAACCCAACAATCCTGGATAGCTAAACTACAGAAATAAAACCATGATTACACAAAGATATATGTACAAGTATATTAACTGCAGCATTGTTTGTTAAGTGCCCCAAATTTTAAAATACCTTGAATGCCCATCATAAAGGATACATCCATTCTATGGAATATAATGTAGTTATCTAAAAGGATGAGTAAGAGCTACAGGTACTGATGCCCATGGTCTAATGTTAAATGGAAAAAAGAAAAAAAGCAGGCTACAGATATTGTGCAGTATGATACCATTTGCTAAAAAAAAAAAAAAAAAAAAGCAACCTTTTGTAGAGATATAAATGTTTTCATACTTTTTTGTACCAGTATTGAGAAAGGCGCACAAAGCTTCTTTGATAAGTGGAAGCTGGTAAAGGATGGAGACTGTTGGCTTTCCCGTGTTTATGCTTGGCTGTTTGACATTCTGCAAAATGCAAGTTTTGCTTTTATAACAAAAAAAGAAAAATCCACTATTTTTGGTTTGTGTGTTTATTTACCATACGTATATATGTGACGGTCCCAAGGCCTCTGCCACTTACATGGACCAATAATGAACCAGAAACACAAGGAGGACACAGAGTTAGAAAAGAAGTTAGAGGTAAAGGCACAAAAATCCATTAAAACTAATTTTGCAACTAGACTTTTTTTTTTTTTCACATAACAGGCCTATTTTGAAATACAAATAAAGTTACTATTCCATGAGGGGGAAAAAAAGCTGTTTATCTACTTAATCTAAAAATCTCAGTTATTTGTCAGCATAGCTTTGGTGAGGAAGATGCCCACCTAACAAACCCTTTTCAACAAAACTTGATCAACAAGATCCTGACTTATGGCTTTGGAACTGTTTTCCAAAAAAAAGCGTTCATTAATGGATCAGGACTACATTTTGGAAGATTTCTGGATCTAGAAGTATCTAGAAAGAGGATATTAATGGAGCCTAAAATTGCAAAGTGTTTTCAATCACTTCAAAAACTCATTCATTCAACCCTCAATTACTCATCCTTAACAGGGGGTGCCCTGCCATGCATTACTCAAAACTAAGCATGCCTGAAAACATCTTAAACATAACTGAATGAAAATCTGCCCAATCACAGGCCAGCTGCTTGCAAACTCCACCCTTGAGTACAGGAAGAACACTTTTGATTGGAAGACAGTTGTGTTTACTACGGGTGTGTGGTGCAAATTGGAAAGGCCCACATGCCTAGGGTCCAAAGGAAATCTCTTTAATGAAAAAGGAAAACAAACGGCCAGTTTTGATCCTATATTAATTATTGTCATTAACAGAACCTCATCATCACAACAGCAATTCTTGAGCAATTTTGCAAGATGGTAAAAAATTTTAAAGGCTCTGAGTTTTGTTGTGGCTGTTTTCTCACCTATGTCCCTTGATTATACACACAAGACAAGCGTAAGAGTATTCTTAAAACCAAAACTGCCTTTGTTTTTATATGCATAAAGCTTTATGCAAGACCTCAACACAGTTGTAATATACACTTTGCTTTAATTTCCAAGAATCACTGCAACTTTTTACTTGGTTTGAGAAACCAATTCCAAGGGCAGTGGTAGAACTACTCAGTATTTAGCTTACTAGGTGTCCAGCATCTCAGTGAGCTTCAAAAACCTCTGCCCTTAGGGAGCCCAGCAAACAACAAAGTGAATGGGTAGCCATTTCAGGTGCAGAGCTCATTAGCAATTCATCTGATGGAGGAAACAACTAGAACATAAAACTTTGACTGAAACTCTAGGACAGACTAAACCTTTGGTCAAAATATGCATATAATGGTGGATCTTACTTAAGTTTTGCATTTAAGGGGGTAGAGTAAATTACTGGATCTGAGAGGGACACCTCTCTCCCGTCCAAGCCTATAAAAAGCAATCTTCTAAAGAAAGCGCAAAGGAATTTAAATCCAAATCCCCTTTCTTAATAATCATCCTCACCCCACTATGTTCCTGTTATCTCTACAAATTCGCCCCACTGAAGCCTCATAAATGTCCAAGCAGCCTTTTTCTTATAGAGCATGGAGAAAGATCAAAGTGAACGAACTCAAGTAACAGAAGCCTAAGCCAACCACAAGCAAAACAACCCATAAAGCTTGCGTATCAGGAAGAAAATTTAAAAAGCCTAACACCACTGATCAATAGGTAGAAAAACGAGCATCAGAAACCTGCAATATTAATATCAAATCTTACGAGTTCCTGTTTACAGCGAATAAAATATCTGCAGAAACAAGTTCATCAAGAAAAATTTCCTTCTGCCTGAACATCTATCACAATCCAAAAGAATCCCCCTATTTTTCACAGCCTTATCTCAACAGAGAAGCTAGGGCCGTTATCAGAATGAGGAACTAAAGAGGTTTGCCAAAGCTCAAAGGCAGTATTTTGCCGCCACATTAACAAAAATAACACAACATGATCCCAAATGCTAGTTAAGTTCTATTACTGAACAACTTTAATCACAACATACACCAAGACAAGTATTCAAAATCGGCCGAGCCCCAACACAAAGTTTCAAAACAAAACCTCTCCCAAGGTTTGGGGGAGTAGCCCAGCTACGAGCAAAAAAGTACCACCCAGCAGCTCCATTCGGCTGCCAAGACAGATCTCAAACTTATCAAAAACAGCTACAACAGCAGCTCCTGTCACCCAGAAGCGCAGAGAGAGGAGCCTGAAGAGAATCCTGAGAGCTGGCCTTTCTGGAGACCGCCAGGCCGAGCCCGGCTCAGACAAGGAGGAAGTAACTGCCAGCTAAAACAGCCCCGAGCAGCTCCAACTGCAGCCTCTCTGTCTCCTACAAGTGCCCACATTCCCGCCCCACTCGGGGCTCCGGGAAGAAGAGAACTGGGCGCAGGTCTCCCCGGAGAGGCTGGGGGCTACAGGTCCGCGTCTTCAAGGAGGCAACGGCAGCACCGGCCGAACTCTGAGGGGCCCGGGAGCCCAGGGTGTGAGAGCCTGCTCCGAAGGCGTGTTTGGCGGGTGGGGGGGAAACGCTGAGAAAGGGGTCGCTCAGGAGGCGGGGCCTGCCGGGCGGAGGCTGTAGCTCCTAGTGCCCCGGCCGCCCCCCGGGGTAAACCGGGGCGCGAACCCCGACGCGGAAGCCATGCTGGCCAGAGCTCGGGGTGCTGAGATGCCGGCGGGGGGCGCTGAGGAGATCTGGGGGCGCGGAACTGGGTCACCCCCACCCCACCGCCCCCTCACAAAGGCCCCCAGGGAGGCCGCCCGCAGGCCGTGCAACCCCGGCCTCGAGTGCCCGCCTCGGCCGCCACTCACCGCTAAGTCCTGGGGCACCGCCCCGCTCATGGCCCGCACCGTGCCGGCCCGCCAGGCCCGAGTGCGCAGCGCAGGCCCCGGATCTCCGCCCGCCGCCGCCGCCGCGGGGACCGAGGCCGAGGACGAGGCCGCGGTGTCCGCGAACAGAAGCAGCAGCCGCTTGCCCACCGGGGAGGCCGCCGCGTCCGCCATCGCCAGGGCCGGCCAGACCCGCGCTCCCGCCCGCCGCCTCCCACCACCTCCGCCGCCGAGCTCCCGATCCGCCCGCAAGGCCTCCCTCCGCACCACCCGCGGCCGCGGCTCCCCCCCCCCCAAACAGCCACCACCAACCACCGGCGCCGCGCAGCGCCCCCCGTGGCCGGGAGCGGAGCCGCAACCCGGGCCCCGCACAGCGCCTCCCGCGCTCCGGAGCGGGACGGCAGCTCCGGGCCCCTTGCAGCGCTCCTCCCCAACCTCCCCGGGGCCTGCAGTGCCCCCTGCGGCAGGGAGGGGAATTGCAGTTTCGGCCGGGGTGGGGAAGTGGGCGGGTCCTTCAGTCCCCCGTGGCACCATCCTGGTGCCATATTTCCTTCAGGGGGCCCCTTTATCTGAGAAGGCTTTGGCTTACCCTCCTCGGACACCAAAGACTTTTACTGGACTGGGGGCCTGAGGGGCAAATTACCTAGAGAGTTGATATTTTGAGCTAAAAAGTTAGTGCCCCAATACCCCATTGATTTCCGAACCTGAAAATAGGCACTACCCCTCCTGTCATTATCTTTTAGGAAACTTTCTTCCCATTCGTCCGTGGGACACAATTATCTTTCTTCTCACTGGTCCATAACATGGTACCATCCCATTCTATATTACCAATACTTCATAGGTTCCTTTCCAATTGACCAATGTGTTACACACCCATTGTATGTAATAATGCCACCCTTTACATTGGCTGAAGGCCAGCATGCTTCCAACATCTCAGTATTTTGACATAACCCCATGGAGCTTCTTCCCCTTCCAAATCAGCCAACGTTATGAAGTCCAGGTGTTTCTCAATTCAACTTTCAGGGGAATTGGAAAGAGACCAGAAGTTTATACATCTTACCATGGAAGTAGTGGGGCTGGGGACAAAGAAAACCTCACCACTCCTATCTGAATTCACAGGCGTGGAAGATTGATACTCCTGTTAGAAAAGGGGCTGTAGAGAAGGAGAGATACAGAGATTTTTTTGCCTAGATTTTTATTCACACTGGGCAATGAGAAACCTAAGTCATTAACGTTGGTCATGTTAGAGACTAGCACAAGTTCCATGGCCTTATGGATGCAGAGTATATGTGGAAACAGATATAAACCAGAAAAAGGTCCAGTATTAATGCATGATTACTACCGTAAAAGTGCCCATTTTTTTTCACTGGTCTGACCTACAGACAGTTAAGAGCAGTAGACTTATGTGCCTACCCAGAAGTCTGTCCATAGCCTTCTTTACCCTTGACCTACTTGTCTTCTAGCAAAAGTTGGGGGCAATAGGGAGGTACCAATTATTGACTTCAGTCAAAGTACAACATCCAGGGAATTCACTCTAGAACTAACCCTGTGGAGCACCAAGGAAACTTTTCCTTGGACTTTTTTTCTCTCTATTCGTTATAACTTCCATTTCCCATAGCTAACCTGAGGCCCGACTCAGTGTTTTTCTGCACCAAGAGACACCTCTTAAAGCACACAGCCCAAAAATTGTAGTTGGTAGGAGAGGAACAGGGGTGAATCCATACATGACCTAGCTGCCTTGCAGCTTTTCCATTAAAATTCACTGCTGGGATTTTCTCCCATATGGAGCTCTAATTACTGTCCCACTGTCCAAAGCTGGCTTCTCACAGCACTGACACAGAAATGTGCCTAAGCCCAGGGATGGGAAGGCAAAGGTAAAAAAATTAATTCAACAAATATGGCAGATACTTTTCATATGCCAGTAACTTCAAAGTGTTCGGACACAACACTGAATAAAAACAAAACCTTTGCCCTCATGAAGTTTATATTCTTTCCTATACTTCAGGAATGGAAAATAAAATCACATTTGCCTTCACAGAAAATAAACAGTAGAAAAACCCAACAAAAAAACTGAACAGAAAGGAAAAAAAGCAGAGGGAAGTAATTTTAGATGTTCAGGCTTTACCCCTGCTCAAACAGTAGGTGAAACAAAACAGCAGTTCTGAAGAAAGAACGAATCTATAATTCTGAGATTCTTTAACCACATGCTATTGTCCTACCCCCTCAAAGCCCTTCTTCCTTTGTTTCCAGGGCAGGTGACAACTCCCACTCTTTTTAGAGTGTTTTTTTCATCCCCTCAAAGTTCCTGCTCCAGGTAATGAAGCCAATCCTGTCCTCTTGCACACTTCATTGGTATTCATTGATGAGTGCCACCAATTTGAAGCAGGAAACTGGGTTGGAGGCTAAGCAACTTGACTCTTCTTGCCACCTGGCAAGTCAGCACCAAAACTGGTAAAAGAAAGGCTATGCCTTAGGGACAAGAGGCTCCTGCTTGGCTCTCTAAGCAACTATATTTCACCCACACACATTGGAAGAATGCTAACGCTAACGTAGGGAGAAGAAAGGGTGGAATAGAAATGTCTAAAGAGAGAAAGAGAGAGAGCCATACAGCTTCTTTCAGCAAATGAACATTCCACATTGAAGCATTAGGGAAAATACCACCTTATAGAGCAAAAGAGAAGCTCTGCTGCTAGGATAATTTTCCAAAATCAGTATTTTCAGGATGGAGAAATTGCCTAGGTCTTTGGAATCTGAATTCTGATGACTTTATCTCCATCTCTCCATGACAGAACATGTGAAAACTCTGAAAAGACATTCCTGGTCAAGGCTCCTATCATGCCTTCTCCCCACTTCCCAAAGCCTACAAACCAATCTAGACAAGTTTCTAACTGCACCATCAAGCATTTCTCAGGGAGCAAGAATGTACTAATACTTGACTTCACCCTGCTGGAAGTGAGTGGCAGGAGGGAAGAGGAGATGGGTATAAGTACCAGGGAAACAAGAGATCAAATCAGACTGCCAGAAATAACCAAGGCCTTAACAGAAGCTGGGTATAGGATATAACTACTGTGGCGCAAAGGGCCCAGCAACCAAATACCGCCCTCAAGGGGCAAAGGCCCAGCCATGTCATAGAAGGGGCTGGAACAGTTAGGCGGCCTTCTCCCCGCTTCCTCCTTGCCTTTCTTTGTGAAGAGAGGAAGAAGACACTGTAGTACACAAGGTTACTTGGGAAAATGGATTATTCTAATAAAACTTTATTTTTTCAAACACAGCCACAGAGGCAGGACCTCATGTTTAACATACACAGACTTATGGATTTTTTTAAAATATAAAACAAAGTTTACGAAAAAATTTTTTTCCACTTTTTGTATTTGTAATCCCATTAGCACAGGGACTTTGGCAGCAGGTGGGAGTGAAGGGCAGCTGGAGCTGCCACTGGGCAGTCACCGGGCACAGGAGGAGAGCACCAGCCTGGGAGTGGCTTCACTCACACACGCAGGAATACTCACCTACTGGTCAGCCACACCACACACACAACACAGATGCAGATGTCTACCCAGGGTCAACCACAGCCCGGCAGAGGTGTGCTCCACTCTGGGTAAGCCCAATATGTGAAAATCCAAAGAGTCAAAACAGCTAAAGTAGAGGGAGGTTGCTTGCTTTACAAAAGAAGCAATCACAGGCTGCTTTTAAATGGTCAGCAGTCCAAATGCATTGGAAAACAGCATTTGGTTTACACAGAACTGTTGGAACAGATCTACTGTGTAAAGCAAAATAAACCACTTCTCGAAAAGGCTTGTCCCAGGGCCACAGGTACTTAGATTGGGAAGCAAGATGGTAGCTCCAGCTAGTTTAACTTTCCAGATCTTAAAGTAATGGAATTCATATATGTCATCTACAGATCTTCCCCCCTAAGGATGGTGCCCTAGAGCTTTGGGGAACTCAGGGTGGAGGCAGAATTATTGCCCTCACTTCTTAAGCTTTGGGTCTGCAGAGACCCCACTGGCATTACCAGTGGCCTATTGTAAGCTGGCACAGCCCCTGTGTAGCAGAGAGCCCAGGGATGAGGATGCCCCAGGAGGAAAAGAAGCTGGCACCAGGGAAATTATGGCCTAAAGAGGGAAAAGAGCCAGGGGAGGGATGAAACCAAGGATGGGCAACTCCTGGGCTCATGGTTTCCTTAGATTCTCCAGAAAGCCTCTCTCAAGCCCCTACAGACCTAGTAGCTCACTGGTAACATTTGGTAACTAGCAGGAGAAGTGAAGGAGCCCTGGAAGGGTAGAACTTCTGAGGGCTGGAGGCTGAAAAAGAAACAGCCACCTCCTCTGGAGTGGAGGCGAGGAGGCTAGGGCCTCACTGATGCTCCTATCCAACATGTGGCAGACCCAGAAAATGACAGGTTCAATTCCATGAGGAAGAAAACACACAGACTTTGGTCTTCTTCCCTAACATGAGCAACTGGTTCCTTCAAAACCCTGGAAAAATGCCCTTCTCCCAATAAACAGGAAGGGCAGGTCCAATTTGGTACCGTAGGTTCTAAGCAAAGCTGGACAAAGCCTCACAAGCTATTGTGGCAGCAGCTTCAGTAGGCATCTCCACTGGAGCCAGCCTTACAGGGCTTCTGCAGTCCTTAAACCCACCACCATGGCCACTGAGACCCATTGCCCAGGCTCAAGTTGTGGCTGTGAAACAAAAAAAGAAATTCAATCCAACAACAAACTCCCAGCTGCTTCTCAGTCTTTGCTTTACACATCCTGAGCCAATCCTTCGGTGAGCCTCAACCTCCCTGAGGTCTCTAAGGGCCAATTAGAGACAAACATTTCCTAGCAGGAGTGGAAGACCAGCAAACTAGTATATGCTGACATCCCCTTCCTCTTTCTCAAGCAGGTCAGAAAAGAGGCTGGGCCTGGATCTTTTAACAAGAGGTTTCTCTAAAGTTAGTGCTGGGGTGCCTGCTGGGGACTGAACACTACTTCTGCTGCAGGTCAGCCTCAATATAGGGCCTTCCTTCCTTGTTCTTGACCCTCGAAGGGCAGAGGGTAAGGGGGAAAAGGTCCCATCAGTAGGGAGGGAAAGAAAGAGATGGAGTCCTTCAGCCCTGCCTCAGTTGCCCACATATGCCTGCATCTACTTAAAGAGTGAGACAGGCAGGTTGTACACAGCCTAGGCAATCTGATGAGAAAAAAGGCCAGCTCAGAATCAGTGTGGAGAGCCCTCTCCAGCCAATACTAGATCTATCTAGGGGAGGTGTGGGCCTGAGGGAAAGACCATTAGCTGAGGTCATAGCACTTAAAAGACCCTGCTGTACCCCAAAACAGAATCCTCTGCAGAGCCATTGGTGCTAATGGATTACGAGCCTGGTTCCAGAGCTCCTTAGAACCTTGACTCCTTGAACAAGCCTGCTATCCCGTAAAAACCCAAGATCCATGGTGCTCTGCTGTTAAGGAACAACTGCCTTCCTTCCCTAAGGCTACCCAAACACACCTTTCCTCGAGCACTCTCATGCACGCACACACTCTCACACAATTTCTCAGAGGAGGCTGAATGAACCCCCCACCCTGGCCAAATTCTAAGACACAAGTGCCCTTTGAAGCAAAGGGGCTAGTGAAATTCCCCGAGCTGGGGTCAGAAGACCCCTTCCTTCCCTGCCCATTGCTTTCTCGGTGGCAGGGATACTCACACTCAGGGCCGCCATGGTAAGGGCCTGCTCTGGGGCTGTCCCTCCCGCCACCAGCTCCGTTTATCTTGTCCCAGCCAGTCTCTCGGCATGGTCGAGCTTCCTGGAGTGAGAAGATTTCCGGCTGCCCTGAGTCGGAGCCCTCCACTCACCCCCATTCCCAGGCTGGGCCCCCGGCCTTGGGACCTCGACACTTGTTAGTAGCCATAAGAGAGTCAGTCTGTGTGGCCCCAGGAAGCAGCCTCTCAGTTTTAGTTCTCCTCAATCAGATTCAAGTCCAGGTCCCCAAAGTCCTGCTGGCACAATGTCCGCTTGCTCAGCGCCTGCCGGCCCCACCGCACGGACCCCTCCTCCTCCTCTTCGCTTTCACTCAGCACCTGGGAGGAATCCCCAATGGGGCTGCAGGAAGCAGAGAGGTGTGAGGGGCTACAGGCCATGAACCACGGTGGAGAGATACTGCTGCCTTCCCGGGCTGTTTCTTGGAGACAGAGACCTCCTGAGTATGGTTTCTGTCAAACAAACAAACAAAATTAAGGTAAAGAAGGATGCTAATTTCCCAGAGAACCCTGGCCCAAGTTGGATTTCAAAGTACCCCTCTCTTAGTTATCCTTGAAAGCAGGAGTCCTTTCTGTTAGGGTGAGGTCGTGAACTCCCTGATAAAATTTTGAAAATTCAGTGTATGTGCACATTTCTTTGAGGAAAGTGCCCATAGTTTCGATCAGATTCAAGATTAGAAGCATGTTTATAAACTTCATATGGACAGGAATACTGTCTGCTTGTCTCACTCCTGTATTGCCAGTGCCTAGTCAGAGCCTGGTACATAGTAGGTATCCAACACTGCTTGCTGACTGGTTGAATGAATGACTCTATGAATAAGTCCTCAGAAAGTTTTATGACCCAGTGGTCTGGAAGGAAGAATATGAAAAAAGTGGGCAACTGCCTACAACAACTGCACTCACACTGGGAAGTCAAAAAACCATTTGTTGAGCAGATGAATGATGCAGAGCCTGTTTTGCTTAAGCCCTTACAGACCCACATGAAGCAGTAAAGGGCAAGTGACAAAACCAGCCTTGCATGAGGAGGGGTGGGGCACTGATGATGGGGCTTTTGTGGCTCATGCATTCTCAGAGAGGACGGAAAGTGTCTCTAGCAGGACAATCTGGGATCTCTGTTGGAAGGTCTAACATGGGTCTCACCCCAAGTTTCTCTGGCACCCCCAGGACTGAGAAATTTCACAGGACATGGGACTTTCAATGATAAAACCAGAATAATCCTGGGCAAATCGGGATAGTAGATCACTCTCAGCAAAAGCTCAGACAGAAAGGAGCTCCAAGGGAGGCCCTGCCAGGGGGGCCTGGAGCTACAGGACAACTCACAGGTGCAAATGGAACAGTCCCCCTACTCCCATCCAAGCTTCCCTAGTCCTACTGGTCCCACCTGATTCATCTTGTCAAAGTCCAAGGAAGGCCGCAGCCGCCGAGGGTCCTCCTCGTGGCGCCGCTTGACTCCAGCTTTGCGGGCATCAAGATCACAAGGTTGTGAGCGGCTTCGGGGAAGATTGCGCAGGCCTCGAGGTCTCCAGGGCAGCTCTGGGGAGGATGCGGGGGAGCTCCGGGCAGAGGGCAAGAAGCGGCTTGCCTGTGGGCCCAGGCTGGGTGACAGGGAGAAGCGACGCTGGGGTGGGCAAGGTGACAGGGACTCAGCATCACTCTCCCAGGAGCCACTTTGTGGGGAGGTGGCAGAGGGACGAGAAGAATCTTGGGCCAGGGCCAGGCTGAAGAAAGGGGGGCTGTAGGGTCTGTGGGGTGGGGCACATTGAGAAGAGGCACTGGGAGCTTGGAGGAACCTGAGGCTGGAGACCCGCTTCGGGGGGCTCTGGTGAGGCACCTGCGGCCCACCCCCTCCACCACTGCCCCGGTGCTTGATGGGAGTCCACAGCTTGGAGGGGGCGGGCCGCCACACCGGCTGCCAGCGAGACAGGTCCACGGGCACTGAGAGTGAGCGGCAGTGCCTCTTAGATGGAGGGGCAGGGGGCACAGGAAGCTTTTCTGGGTCTGGAGGCTCAGGGCTTAGGACTTGGGAGAGGGGCTGCTCCTGTGGGGAATTTCCTGGGCTGGGTGGTCTGAGGTGCAGGCTCAAGCCTGAGGGGTGGTAGCTGAGATTGAGGCTGTCCTGGAACTCAGCACAGGAACAGTGGGGCAGGCCCCTCCAGGAAGCACCTTCTGGAAGGCATTCATAATAAAAATGATATTAATGATAGCTAATATATTTTTAAGAGCTTACTATGTGCCATACAATGTGATGAGCACTTTATGTGAGGTTTCCCAAAAACGTCATGAGTTAGGTACTATTACTACCCCCATTTCACAGATGAGAGAAGTCCAGTAACTTGCCAAAAGTCATGCAGGAATCAAATGACCAAAAGCAGGGTTCAAAACCAGATTTGTCTGATGCTAAAGCTGCCTTTTAACCAGCATACTATATTGCCTCCAGTATGAGGAACCACCTGAAACTTAAAATATAGTCTCATATACTGCCTGCTGCTCCCCCTCAAAGGTGAAATGAGTCAAAAGAAGCGAACGTGTGAGAGCCATGCTCATCCCTCACTCTACTCCACCGAGCTCTACTTTGCTCCCGCATCCCCCAGCCCAGAGTTGTGAAAAGCAGGCCTATGCTCTCCGTCCTTAGCCTTTCCCTTTCCTATGTGTCAAAGCACCAAGACAGGAGGTAGGTGATCAAGCAGGTAAGAGATCATTTGTATTTCTAGGGAGGGCAAGTAGGGTGGGGAAGGCCTTTGCCAATGGAACCCATGCTTGGGAAAAACCCTAAGACTGCTCGTGTTCCTTTGGGTCTCGCCACCCACAAGGAACATACTTATAGGGAAAGATCTTCTAGCCATATTATGATTAGTTTAAAAAAAAAAAGTGCCAAATATACAGAATGCAACCTTTTGTGTTAAAAGCGTGGGAATAAAAACATTTACATTTATACTTGCTTCTATCTGTATAAAGAAACTCTGGTTGGATAGACAAGAAACTAATAACAGTAGTTACTTTTAGGGAGGTGATGGGAGCTGGGTGCAGAGGAGAGAGGAGAGGAAGGGAGACTTTTTTCAGTATAACGTTTTTGCTGTTTAAAAATTTTGGAAATGGGAATGTACTGCCTACACAAAAAATTAGATTATAAAAGTTCCTACAGGGGCTACTCTGGTGGTGCAGTGGTTGAGAGTCCGCCTGCTGACGCAGGGGACACGGGTTCG
>NW_020173922.1:3632258-3634758 GCF_003031525.2 Neophocaena asiaeorientalis asiaeorientalis | reverse complement strand
ACTTAGAAAATAGCTCAAATGAGAGAGATGCCCAAATTGTTATTTCCATCCTGATTAGTCCAGTATTTTATCTTCCAGTCATAAGCAAAGAGAGTTAACCTTTTCCTAAACTACAGAAAGAGTAATAGGGAACAGAACGGTACAGTGGTTTTAGGAATGACTTTCTGCTTCAAACCAATCAGAATAAACAAGGTATTATGTTCTCCTTTAGCCTCAACAGCTGATATTATATTATTGTTCTCCAACAGATACTGTACATATTCTCTTATAAGAGGATAAGGAAATGCTACCGAGGTAATTCCATTTACATTTCAACTCTATAGAGTTTAAAAACAACTCTGACTTCATTTGACTAAGTTTTTAGCCTGATTTGACTCAAAGACCATGAATACAATTAATCAAGACTCTTTCTCATGGTCAATTATAGTAGAAGCAAACTAATTCTATCAGAGGACAGGCTTCAAGCCCACAAAATTGCCTGAGGGGCCTCACTCAAGGGAGGAGGGGAAGTTAACCTAACATTTCCATACTGTTCTGCCTATTCCCAGAAATGACCAGCAGGCAGACAGCACACCAGACAGTGGAAGTAGCATTTGCTAGCAGAGAGAACTATCAAGAAATCAAATCTGGATCCGATTTGGTGTGATGGTCTTGGCAAATCATCAAACTTTTCTTTGCCTCAGTTTACCCATAGGAAAAATGGGCAGAATAATCTTAATATGTCACTGGGGGCTTCCCTGGTGGCACAGTGGTTAAGAATCTACCTGCAGGGGACACAGGTTCGAGCCCTGTTCCGGGAAGATCCCACATGCCGCGGAGCAACTAAGCCCGTGCACCACAACTACTGAGCCTGCGCTCTAGAGCCTACGAGCCACAACTACTGAAGCCCGCGCACCTAGAGCCAGAGCTCCGCAACAAGAGATGCCACCGCAATGAGAAGCCTGCGCACAGCAACGAAGAGTAGCCCCCACTTGCCGCAACTAGAGAAAAGCCCGCGCGCAGCAACAAAGACCCAACGCAGCCAAAATTAAATAATAAATAATTTATTTAAAAATATATATGTCACTGGGACAATATAACACAAATATCAAAATGTAAAAAGAATACCACCTGCCCTGTACAAATCAGGAGTTCACAAAGACTGCCATTTCTCACCCCTCCTATTTGTTGCTCTACAAAGCCTCAGAATGCCACAAGTGATAATATTAGGATGAAGAAGGCAATTGCGTTCATCTATTTGGCTGGATATCAACCTCCCTCACCTGCATACCAAGAGAAGCCCAAAAGGCTCGACCTTGAGGGCAGATAACTTTCTACCTTGGCAAAAAAAAAAAAAGAGGGAATCCTCTCTACCCAATTCCCACCTCAGAGGGAGGCAGACCACAAGGAAAAGCAAAGAAATACACCTCGTCGTACTTGGAGTTCAGGAAAAAACGTTGTAGAAGTCAATCATCACTATAGTTAAATAACATTTTCATGCATAATCATCATTACCACCTTGAACAAAGTTCCAGCTTCCCGAGTGCTCCCTTCAGCTGCTTCCCCTGTTCTTGTAGAAGCTAAAGCTTATATCACTTCTGCTCTTGGTTTCTTAACTCTGCCCTCAAAGATCAACCAGAGAGGGAACCTAACTGTAGGCTTTTACCCCCAGAGACCCCAGCCATGAGGAGCAGGGAGTGAAGCAAACTCTTTCAAGCTTTTCATGAGGCATCTGGCCAAACAGCAAACTTCCAGCCCTCTCTGGGATCAAGTGAAGAGAGTGATTTTGTGTTTTTCTGCATTTTAATTGTTGGGATGTGGCCACACACGGCGGTAATTGGAACAATGCAGCTACCACCAAGCAACTGATACTCTCAGTCTGAGTTTCCTAAAACAGGCCAGGCTGAGAGGGGGAACAGAACGGAAGCCATAAGGAATCAAACCAGGACACAAAAGAAGGCAAACCAGCTCCGCGAGGGGCCTCCTCTTTCTCAAGCAGGCAGAGGAAAAAGTATAAGAAGCCCTCTCTTGCCGCCTTCCTTCCCCTTCCATTTTGTGTATCTGAGGGGCAGAGACAGCTCTGAACGTTCACTAAGCAAGTTAAAACTTCTCAGCTTAACAACTGGCACGGGGGCTCAGCCCTACACAGAGCAGCAGGCCGCTAGGCCCTCCCCCAAACCCCACCAGGCCCAACTCTCAATCCAGGCTTTCTCTCCACCATCAGCACCACCCCCGGCAAATAAAGGCTGGACCCCCACCCCACTGGGTGGCAGTAACCCCTGACATTACGGTTTCAGGGATGCTGAGGTTGTGCTGAAACCTCGATAACCTAGGATCAAGTCAGGTCAAGGGAGAGGAGAGTCACAAACCCCTGGGGACCTTCCCCCCAGGTCCCAGTCCCACAGCTCTGGGGGAGACTGAAGGAAAACATGAGGGAGGCATGAAGGTACATGAACAGGTATGTGGGGACCTGACTGCTCTTCCTCCATATGGCAGTGAGGGGATAGGGCTGACAAGTGGG
>NW_020173922.1:3629984-3631675 GCF_003031525.2 Neophocaena asiaeorientalis asiaeorientalis | reverse complement strand
CACGCTTGCGGGGGGCTGTCGCTCGTCTCTTCCCAATCAGCTTCCATCATCTGGCCGCGGGAAGCGAACTCAGGACGCAGGGTATGGAGAGGGTCTGGGACTTAGCGCTCCGCCACCCCCTCCCCCACCAGGTCCCGTGCTCTCCCAGCGGAGGCGGCCAGCGAGGCCGTGCCTCGAGGGTGGACGGGCTGGGGGAGGGGAAAGAGGGAAGGAGGGAGGGACGGTCTAGGTGCCCGCCCCGAGGCCCCAACGCCACCTGCCCTCCGCCACCTACCGCGGCTCCTCCTGCTCCCAGGGCCGCGGCCGGAGCAGCTCTGAGCGCTCGGTTCGCCCCACGGTGCCCTTAAAAGGCGCCGGCCCGAACCAACGGGCCCCTGAGGAGAGTGGAGAGATCGCTCCGGTTCGCAGAACGCCCCTGAACCGTCCGCGGAGGCTCGAGACCCGCGTCGTTTCTCTCGCAAAGTCTTTCTTGGAGAGCACAGTCAGGAAGACGCCCGGCTCTTTAATTTAGCGATGAGGGTGGTTTCCTCCCTAGCGAGTCACCCCCTGCAAAATATTGCAGAAGGTGGACTGGCCCAGTTGGAGGCAAATCTCAAAACCCCCGGGGGAGGCCGTGTCGGTCGAAGGTAAACAAAGACATCGCCCCTGCCTTCTGTTACTACATCGGCCCCTGTACAGCCCCCAACTCGGTTCCGGCGCGTAACAGAATTAGCCAGGATTCCTCTCACCTGCTCTCCTACCCTCTAAGACCGCCACTCTGAAGGAATCCCCCTTCCCCCAGCAGAGGACCCGTCCTCGGCGTGAAGGTTTCTGGGAAGTGTAGTCCAAGCGCCGATTAGGGCCTGCTCTGAGTCCCGGGAGCCCCTCTTCCAGCTGCCGGATGGGCTCGAACGTTATAAACCCAGGATTTACAACGGTTGCGGGGCCGTTCCCACTTGGTTCTGTAATTAGCCGTCACCCAAAACACCGTAAATCTGACGAGGGCCCAGGGCGGTTCACTCCTTCTCCTCCCTCTACGCCCCCCCCCCCACCCCAGTAGGATGAGGTAATGGGATTGTGATTATGACATCATAGGCGGTTCAGTTGCTTGCGTGGGGGAGGGGGAGTTCGGTGGTTACAGCTGGACCACTCTCCTTAAGACAAAAAGGGAGGGAGGAAACAAGCAGCTGGGGAAAAGATGTTGATGGCGCTATACTTCCTCTTCAGGAAGAGGAAACCACCTTTTATTAAATCTTCACCACTACCACCACCTTCCACCTCAGCCAAAGTTTAAGTCCTTTTTGAAGAGACTGAATGTAGCCGTTAGCACGTGAAGAGGTTGTGGAACAGCTAGGTGGTTTCTGGCTGTTATGTAAATTTGAGTCTCAGCCAGCAAAGAAGGTTTAGAGAGAGGGTAAAATATGGGAAGAGGAGAGGTTTTAAACAGCCTTCGTGTTATGATCTCTTTGTAGGACAGAGTTTTAGATCTTTTTTAATCGATTGTTAAGTAGAAGTAGTGCAAGTAATCTTCACTATTACATTCAGCAACGAGTCCCCTGAAAGACATGTTTTCCCTAAATATTTTGTGTCCCACTCAAGTCTGGGACAGATAAGTAATTGTGATCAGCTAGAAGGTAGAGCCAGTGGTGGGGATCTTCCTCACAGAGCCAGGGAAGGGAGGAGACAGGAGGCACCAAACCTGCAAACTGTAA
>NW_020173922.1:3622844-3629879 GCF_003031525.2 Neophocaena asiaeorientalis asiaeorientalis | reverse complement strand
GGGGGGGGGGGGGGGGAGGATGGGAGATACACTGCACATTTGTTTGCCCTGCACATTTCCCCTTGGCAAAAGAAGGGGCAGGGGCCGTGAAGTGTAGGAGACATGGTTTCCAATAATTGCTGCTATGGAACACTTATGTGCCAGGCACCGTGCTGCATACTTTAAATATGTATTCTCATTTTTGTTTACAATCATCAAATGAGACAAAATCTCCTTATTTGTTGGATTAAACAGCAGGAGAGGTTAAGTGACTGCCCATGTGGTGGACAAAAGCAGTATTAAAAAGCAATCTGACTCACAACATTGTTAATCAACTATACTCCAATATAAAATAAAAAGTTAAAAAAAAGTCTGAGGTTCTAAAGCCCTTGGTCTTCACCACTTGGTGATCACCCTTTTTATTTAATAACAAAATACCATGCTTACTAAAGTTAAGTGATTGAGAGTAAGAAGTTAAGTTAGCATTGGCGCATTTGGAAAACACTGAAAGAAACTGAGACACTTAAAACAACCAAACTCTGCAACTCAGGTTTCATGTCTCCTTTCAAAGGAAGACGACACCCATTTCATCACATATAAAACAGCGCCCCCAGTGCAGCCCAACCTGTCCCCCATTACTAACTATAACTAGATTTCTTTATGCCACTTTTGGTTCGAGGTTTTTTACTCACGTCCTGCAATTTTTTCTTTCTGTCCCATTTCCCTTCTTTTGTTCTTGCGCTACTACCTTGAACCCCATCATAACTGTGACTCTCTTGGGCCAGATCCCATCTCTGACCCTGCTCCAGTGGCTTTTAGCAGAGGATACTACCTGGGCTCCCTTCTGTTCTCCATCCAGATTCTTTGAGGGTTCCAGGGTCTGGAGCCAGTCATCCAAAGGGGTAGAATCCATTGGCTCTAAGAGACTGTCCATTCCCCACCTAAGAAGGCAGCAGAGTCAGAGGAACGTGCAGCTCATTCAGACTCTCCCTTTTCAGCCAGTGAAAGCTAAACCTCTGCAAAGTGGGGAGAGGTAGGGCTTAGTCCACCACTCAGGGAAGGAACAAGGAATAGTAGTGCACACACCCCTCAGCCTGCAGAGGCTGGCTGGGGGGGTCCCAGGAATGTAGGGCTCTTCTCCACTGCCTGATCTGGGCATCCCAAGAGCGACGGCTGTACCTCCTGTTCTTGTTTGGTGTTTGAGGGTGAAGTCCTGGCTGTCGCTGTGCCCTGGCAACAACATACATGTCAGACTGAGGTCAAGGTGAAGGGGCACAGCTCACTGCTTATCATGATGAATTAGGAGACTCATTAGGGATTCTCTGATAATGAGGTAAGATCAATGCCCACAATCCAAAGAAAATCTTTAAATTAGATTAAACATCAAAATTCCCAATTCCCTAATATTCTTTCTTCTGGGAAGGGTAAATTAGATATTCCAACTCCCTCAGAAGTCAAGAGAGATATAAAAGAAAATATTTGACATCTCTTTAAAATACAGTCTACCTTTTCATACATTAGTTTGTATGTATGCGTGTAAGCTTACATGTAATTAGGCAAGTATGTTGTAATTAGCCAAGTCAGATGGAGGCATGAGGTGAAAATAGATGGAAGAAAAAAAATTTTCATTAGCAAACATGGATAGAGCTTTAAAAAGTCTTATGGCCCACGTATAACTTGTTCCATTTGAAAAAAAACACTTGGAAACTTATCTGGGAGGCTAGACTGCTGGATAATTTATTTTAGTAATGCTACAACTTTGTGGGAGCATTCAGATTCTAGTATCTTTCCATCATCTGATAGTGAACAAAAGCCACGTGGTTGACACTCTTGTTGTGACTACCCACAACTGCACTCACTTGGGGACCTGCTGCAGAAAGCACTGGTAACCAGGTGTGCGCTTGCCATAATCTATCTGCTTTTGCCGCCGCTGTAGGACAATTGCATCTGTCTCTACCTCCCACCTGTGAGGAAGTAGACAGTCGTCCCATGAAGTGTGATGATGGTCATCAAAGTGGAAACCAACTCTTCCCACATTCCGTTAATCCCCAGCCTGATTGTCAAACTCACCTGGCATGGCAGGGCTCTGTACTGACTCCCACACTCACCATCTCTATCCTAGAGGATAAAGACTCTTCACACACCTCCTTTCTGGGGAAGCAGATTCTACAGATGAAAAGGGTATTAGGATAAAACCCAGCTACTCTCAGCCACTGCCACTACCAAGATCCTGACACCAGATAAAGGTATTTCTCACTTACTTTCTCTCAAAGATAAAGGCTGCATTTCTAATTCGTTTCTCAAAGTGTGGTCTGCAAGCCATCTGCCTGGGTAGCACCTGGGGGCCTTGATAATTCCTGAGCCCTACTCTAGACCTACTGAATTATCACTTTGGGAACATGTATTTTAAAGAGCTTCCAAGGTTGTTTTAAACATTTTTATGGAAAATTTCAAATATACAAAGAGCATAGCATAATCTCCTGCAACTCAAAGTATGGTCCCAGTACCAGCTGCATTAGCATCAGCTGGGAGCTTGTTAGACTTTCAGAATCTCGAATTCTTACCCAGATCTACTGAATCAGAATATGTATTTTAACAAGATCCGCAGGTGATTAGTATGCGGATAAAACTTTGAGAGCACTGATATCATGTACCCCCTAGCTACCGATCACCCAATACTCACGGCCAATCTTGTTTCACCTATACTCACCACCACTCCCACAGGATTATTTAAAAGCAAATCCCCAACATTAAGAATAAATTCTTAGTATCACCTAGTCAATGTTCAAATTTCCATAAACAACCAAAGTTTGGTATCCTCTGGACTGTGATAAGGATTACGCCGAGATGATTCAACTCTCCTACTTTCCTTGAAAAGGAATTCCCTTTACCGCATATAACCTAGCGTCTCAGATGCTGCGCGCTTAAAAGGGACACCGACCCAGGAAAGCTCTTGGAAGGAGCCAGTGCTACTCATCATAAATACACGCACCTGTCTCGCCGCAACATCTGCCACACGGGCGGCAAATGTTCCATCTACAGGGGAAGGCTAGCAAAACTAAGAGGGAAAGGTCCACGTAACGATACGAGAAAGAAGCAAGGGAAAAAAACAAAAACAAAAAACGTTTAAAGCACCCTTCCACCTAAATTAATTTCTCCAGGTATTGCCCTAGGGAGTGGTCGTCGCTAGCAATTTAAATGTCCCGGGGTTGGAGGGACTGAAGGAAAGGAGAGCTCAGAAAGGGTGTGGTGATAGGCCAGAGGGAGAGCCAATGAGGCGCCAAACTCCCTGTGGGGCGGGGTTTAACTCGGGCCTTTCCGAAAGCTGGTGGGCCAATCGGCAGCCCGCTGGGCTGCGGGGCGGGGCAAATCTCGCTCCTTCCGGAACAGTTCACGCCCCCGGGTGCTGTACGAGGCAAACGATTGGCCGAGGTGTGGGGGGGCGGGGGTGTCTAGGCGGGTGCGCGGAGATTGGCTGGCGCAGCTTAGAGGCGAGCGGGATAGGTTATTGGGCGGGCGGAAGGTTTGAATGGTCAAGGCCTATGGCTGTTGATCTTGCTCTGAGGCTGTAACTTCGACAGTCCGGTGAGAGAAGCGGAGAAGGCCGACTCCAGCCTATCTGGTCGAGAGGCATAGCTATCGTCTGGTTAAATCGCCTCCGTTCCCCAGATTTCCTTGAATTCTGCTAGAGTCTTCGCTTGTGTGTGATTCCCTGCCTACTTCTCTTCCTCCTGAAGGCAAGTCTCAGACTCAAACCTGAGGTAAGCCCAGAGCTGTGTCCTCCTTGGAATCACGGGCCTCGCAAACAGAGGTTAGGGGGACAAAACAGGCATTATCGCGAGTTAGGAGACCTGAGTTCCTTCCTGTAAGGAGTCACGAGCTATGTGGCTCCTAACAAGTCCAGGTCCTCTTTTCATTCCATCTTTAAGGTCCTGAGGTTGCCTTTCGGTCAGTTCAGGTTCCGCTGGAAAGGCCAAACCGCTTCGGCAAGTGCTATTTAATCTTCAAGCCAAGATGTGGTTCACCGTTTAGGAATGCCCCCTCCTTAATATTGATCCGCTTGGTTGCTGCTGGAAAGGGTGGAGGAGGTTCTGACAGCTAGACCATCTGTGATGTACCTGTGTAGATGACATTCTCCCTCTCTTAGCTACGTTTTATTTTTTCTTAGTGAGAACTCGGAGACCATGTCTGCAGAATTCTTTTCATCTACAAGAGAGGAGGGAAGCCCTGGCTCAGGACCTAGTTTTAGGTCCAATCAGAGGAAGATATTAAACCTGCTCCTGGAGAGAGATACTTCCTTTTCCATCAGTTCAGATCTCCCTAGAACCCCAGTGGAGAAGAAACTTTTTGGTGATTCTGCAAACCTAAGCATTTTGTCTGGGTAAATCCACTTTTTC
The DNA here is from genome assembly GCF_003031525.2 of Neophocaena asiaeorientalis asiaeorientalis. Taxonomy (NCBI): domain Eukaryota; kingdom Metazoa; phylum Chordata; class Mammalia; order Artiodactyla; family Phocoenidae; genus Neophocaena; species Neophocaena asiaeorientalis. The sequence goes on along the minus strand of NW_020173922.1, from coordinate 3,625,503 downwards.
TTTTCACACCATATCTCCTTTGCTCTTCTAAACAGTTTTTGGGTTTTTAAAAATTATCCTGGCTCAGAGATCAGGGTTTAAGTCTTAGTTCTGCCCTTGACTAGCCATGTGACCGTTTTGAGTCTCAGGCTTCTTTTCTGTGACATAATATCTTACTAGGATCTTGTGAGAATCAAATGATGTGATGTCTGGGAAAAGTCTTTGAAAACTTTATTGCATTATATGAGTTTCCACTTATTAGTACTACTGTTAACGTTACCGTTACTGTACTTCAAATTCTGGTCATGCTATGCCCTCATGCGTCAGCTAATCAACAAAGTTGGAGAATCACAAATCAGAGAAGTACTGGAGACTCCAGGGAGAAATCAAATCTGTGTTGTTATGTTGCTCAGGGCAAAAGATGTGTGGTCAAGACCCACCTCAGCCAATTTTTAAAAATTCCCTTGTCTCAATATGTTGGTGAGGAGAAAATGACGTACAGATTATTAGAGTAGAGAAAAGGTGGGAGATTTTTCTCAGCCTAATCTGAAATACTTCCAAAAAACAATTAGCTTTATTTGGACACTGCTCAGATTATGTGATAGTCATTGAGGGGTGTTTCAAATGAAGAAGATAATGTGATCTTTGCCTTTTAAGGATATTACAACCTAATGGGAATCTTGATGTATTATTATGTCTCAACAGAGAAACCCCAAAACGTTGCCTTAATCTTTCGAATCTTAGCAGCGGGGAGATGTCTGCCACTCAGTTTACCACGTCTTCAGACCTTGATGAAACTGGTAGGGAAAAGGGAGGTAAAAGCCTCAAGGGAAGGAATAACTGTTAGAGGTGAGGACAGAGTAGTAGGATAGAGATGGAAGGTGGTAAAAGTAAATAGAGAACCTTGAAGATGGAATTCTTTGAGTACCTAGAGGATTTTTGAGGAGAATGATTCAGCCAATGGGAAGAGAATTGACCCCAATAGGAGTCACTTTGCATTGAGAAAGTTAGACAAGAAGGAATATTTTGTTGACTGATTGTGGGAATGAAAGTGGTAGTTAAAGATGAAAAGTTTTATGCCCTAGTCTAATCTCAGCAGAGGCAAAGAAACCAACATAAAGAAATACTTTGTCAACTAATTCTTATGTGTTTTTATAGGGTGTGTACCCCAAAGGAATGTGTTTTACTAGTCAACCATTTTAGTATTTGTTCTGATTTCACATTTCCTGAGTGATAAGCTTTCCTTTCTACTCATGGAAAAAATCTCTGTACTTTAGCATAATGCACTGCTAATCAGAATTTTTTCTTTCCGTGACACATGTAAATTCTTAAGTTTCCATGAACTTGTACCTTATACCATGGTACCTTGTACCATGAAACTGGTACCTATCAAGAGCCTTTGTGTTCACAAGGCCAGCTTTTGAAATTAATATGGCTCACTGGTAATGAAGAAAATGAGAAGGAAAGACAAAATGCATGGACAAGAATAACTCTTCACATCTGATTGCAGGTCACTTGGATTCTACAGGACCTGAGGAAATACAGTTAGCTGGGATGTAAGTTCTTTTGCGAAATGAGCCCCATGCTAAAGCCTTTTCAACACTCGCCTGGGAATTTTATCCTATGCAGACTCTGTAGAGTAGAGAATGTTTCACTTTAGATATAAGTGGGCTTGGGGGCCTAGATTCTTCCCTTGAAATGTTTTTAAGTTTCCAAGATCTAAATTGTGTTGTGAAAATGAAGGCTATTCATTTTAACCATCACACACAATCAGTATTGTCTTTAGAATGGAGGAGAATGGTATACTGCACTTAGATGGAGTATATATATCTTAGTGGTTGAAAGTGTAGAGTGCAGGCTCTGGAATCATAGTGTCTGGATTCCAGTGGCTTACTACTGCTTCACCAGCTGACTCTGACAAGTTTCTTAATTTCAAGGGACCTCAGTTTCTTTATTTGTAATAAAGAAATAATAATAATGGAGATAATAATAGCACTTTACATAAATGGCTGCTGTGAGGATTAAATGAAAATGTGTACCTAATGCATACCATACATTTTATAATGTTTATTATTATTACTGTTGAAGATTCTTTGTTGGAGATCTTTTTTTAAAAATTAATCTATTAATTAATTAACTTTTGGCTGCATTGGGTCTTCGTTGCTGCACGCGGGCTTTCTCTAGTTGCGGCGAGCGGGGGCTACTCTTCGTTGTCGTGCATGAGCTCCTCATTGCAGTGGCTTCTCTTGTTGTGGAGCACGGGCTCTAGGCACATGGGCTTCAGTAGCTGTGGCATGCGGGCTCAGTAGTTGTGGCTCGTGGGCTCTAGAGTGCAGGTTCAGTAGTTGTGGTGCACAGGCTTTGTTGTTCCGCAGCATGTGGGATCTTCCCGGACCAGGGATCGAACCCATGTCCCCTGAATTGGCAGGCGGATTCTTAACCACTGAGCCACCAGGGAAGTCCCGTTTTGGAGATCTTAAAATGTTCAATCAGAGTACTCAGGACTGAAAAGTAATTTTAGTTCAACTTCTTAAATTTATCATAAATTTTCCATTTGACTGTTTTAATCTTTTTATAGTATTATTCTTCGATGTTTAGATGAATTAGGTGCCACTTTCATGCACTAGGGAAGGCTTTCCATGAGTTTTTTTTTTTTTTTTTTTTTTTTTTTTTTTTTTTT
>NW_020173922.1:3620434-3622763 GCF_003031525.2 Neophocaena asiaeorientalis asiaeorientalis | reverse complement strand
TTTTGCGGTACGCGGGCCTCTCACTGTTGTGGCCTCTCCCGTTGCGGAACACAGACTCCGGACGCGCAGGCTCAGCGGCCATGGCTCACGGGCCCAGCCGCTCCGCGGCACGTGGGATCTTCCCAGACCGGGGCACGAACCCGCGTCCCCTGCATCGGCAGGCGGACTCTCAACCACTGCGCCACCAGGGAAGCCCTCCATGAGTATTTTTAATCAATACATGTGAAAATTTTACTTTATATTGCCTGTATTTTCTTTGAATTGTTTATATGTCCTAACCCAGGTAAACTAGATAAAATCTGGAAAGGGAGGATAGAAATTTATAAAAAAATAAATATTAACTCCCAATAGTCAATGCTGAAAAATTAGTAAATTGTGTCTGCATAAGATGTAGGACAAACTCATCATCTTTGATGCATATCTATATATATGGTTATGCCAGTGAAATGAGGTCCTTATCCCCAGGATGTCACTCAATGTCTTGATATTTACCACAGAGAACACCCTATATATTGTTATTGGAAAAGACATATCAACTAGGTACAGGTCTCCTAGAATGGAAGAAAGGAAAAGTGGGATGTCCCAAGCCACTGAAGAATAACCAAATCCTATTTGGAGTTTAACTGACTGGCAGTTTTTTTTATCTACAGGAATTATCACCAACACCTTGTAAAATGCAGCCCAGTGAGTAACTCATCTTTCTTGGGTCTGAGTTTGTTTGTCAGGTGGGAAGCAGAGGGCTTCCAACTTACCTGTGGCTTGAGGATGCTGGATGTTCTCAGAAAACAATCTCTTGTAGGCACAGCTGTTTTGTAGCACTCCGAATGCTTTGGACCATGGCCACAGGAAGAAAGATGCAATATGTAGCTCATCCGCAAATAAAGAGAATGTGAGTGTTTTAATGGAAACCTAGATCCATTAGCAGTTTTCTTCCTTTGAGTGGAACAACTAACTCAACAGTATCATTATGAGACCTAGAGCTGTTTGTGCCTCAGTATGCTAGACAAGCAAATTGCATCACTATGGAAAAAAAATTCTTTATGGTTTGTTTTGTTTTTACCCTTTAAGGTTTGATCCTAGCTCCAAGTCTTCCACAGCAGTTCATCATTATTACTCATGTTCAGTTGATTGCAGTGTAAGGAATTTAGGACTTTTTTTCTTTTTTAAACAGATAGGGATAACTTACATAACTTGTTTACATATTCTTTGCATGGCTTCATATACAAGTCTAGGTTTCTTAATTTCTTCTTATTTAGCCCAGCTTCTTAGCCCCTATTCTGAGGAAGTCATTGTCCTTTTTCCTCTGAGTCTCAGACCATCCTTCAGTTGCAAGTTGAAACTGGCCTCTCCAAAGCTACCTAATCGCTAAGATAATTCTCTAACTAATCCCTTCAACTAATCCCATTTTCTAGCCATCTTTTTTCTTTTCCCTGCCTCCCATGCTTTCCGCCAGGTCAGTATCTATAAAAGACAGCTGCTGTTCTTCTTTGCTCACATTGCCTAAGTTATGCCCATGTTTTTGGCTGTTCTAATCAGCTTTTTCTTGAATTACAGTGCTTCCAATCTCCCTTTATAATCACTTTTTAAAAATCTCATCATTCCTTCCCCTGTCAGGCTCCCTTTTTCCTCCCTTCATTTGGCTGGTGATCATAAAATTAGTACGCTCCAGAGCAGATCTACACACCATAACAAATCCAAACCATAATTTGTATTTTCAGGGTACGTGGTCAACCTTGGTTACATATACTGTGTTTTGTAAGGATTATTCATGGCTTCATCAGATGAAATGTTTTTGGCAGGGTCTGCTGACACTTCTCTTCCTCCAGCCAATGTAGTTTTTCTTATGCAGGAAAACAGCACTTCAAAGCCCTTGGAGTGGTGGGTACCCAGGAACCTGAGGTCTCCTCTTTTTCTGCTGGTGAGTCACTGGACATCTTCCTCAAGAGTCAACTGAGGTATTGTGGGGTAGAGGATGATAGATCTGGATTTATGCCCCTTTGAATTTTTCAAAGCTGACTTGGGTGAGAAAAGAGGTTGGAGAAGTAACCTTTGAGCAGGGAAAGGGAGGAGATATCCTCTGATCTTTTTATTCATTTAAATTTAAGGAGAAGAAAAAATTCTTAAGCCTTTTAAAAAATTTCCCCTTTACTCTTTAAGTGTTTCCACCCCCCCTTCCCTGATTTTAAAAGTACTATGTGCCCATTGTGAAAATGGTATAAAAATAAACTACAGTGAGATATCATCTCACACCGCTCAGAATGGCCATCATCAAAAAATCTACAAACAGGGCTTCCCTGGTGGCGCAGTGGTTGAGAGTCCGCCTGCCGAT
>NW_020173922.1:3597587-3620356 GCF_003031525.2 Neophocaena asiaeorientalis asiaeorientalis | reverse complement strand
CGCAAGAGGGAAGAGATATGGGAACATATGTATATGTATAACTGATTCACTTTGTTATAAAGCAGAAACTAACACACCATTGTAAAGCAATTATACTCCAATAAAGATGTTTAAAAAATAAATAAATAAAAGAAAATATAAAAAAGAAAATAGCTACCTCATAGAGAAAAACCACTATTAACATTTTACCTCATTTCTTTCAATCTTTTAACCATGTGTACAGTTTTACAAAGTTGAGGTCTTATCATGTATATAACTTCATATCCTGTTATTTTAAGTTAATATTAAAACTCTTAGTAAACATTACTTTTTAAGGGATGCTTTTATTCTAACACCTATGTACAATACTTCCCGATTGTTGGACACTTAGGAGTATCCACATTTTGCTTTTACAAATAATGCTATCATGTAAGTTCTTGAGCACAAATTTTTGCCTATGTTAAAAATTTTTTTATTTAGGATTAGTACCAAGACACATAATTACTGGATTAAAGGGTTTAAATATTTTTTAAGATTTTTGATACATATTGCCAAATTCCTTTCCAAAAAAGTTCTAAGAATTTACGTTTTCAGGAGCAATCCATGGCTCATTTGGATAATTTGTTATCACTTTAAAAAAATTGCTAATTAGATGGGTAAAATGTTTTATTTTATGTTAAAAATAATTAGTAATGATTTCATGTGACTATTAGCCGTGTATATTTTCTCTAGTGAATGATTGTGTACTTTGTCCATTTTGCTACTGGAGTCTTAAGTTACCCAGGCACTCACTTGTTGTGATTTTTTCTTCTTTTTTAAATTGAAGTACAGTTGATTTACAAGGTTGTGTTAGTTTCAGGTGTACAGCATCACTTGTTTTTAATAGACTATGGAGTTAAGATACTCCAGAGATTTGGATTCTAATCTCAACACTTTGGGAAAGCCATTTTAACATATCCCATGCTAAGTAGATAAAGCTGATCATGTTTCAGATTTTTGATTCCTTGGAGTAGGGGAAGACTTGGAGCATGGTAAATTACTACATAATCTTCTGTATATGTGTGTGTGATTTTTTTTTAATGTAGTAAAATATACATAACATTTACCATCTAAACCATATTTTTGTGTACAACCCAGTGGCATTAAGTACGTTCACAGTGTTGTACAACTATCAGCACTATCCATTTCAGAATTTTTTCATCCTTCAAAACAGAAGCTGTCTACCCATTAAATAATAACTGTGCTTGTCTCCCTCTGGTAACCTCTAGTCTCTTTTCTGTCTCTGTGAATTTGACTACTCTAGGTACTTCATGTAAGTAGAATCATATAATATTTGTCCTTTTGTTTCTGGCTTATCTCACTTAGCATAATGTCTTCAAGGTTCATCCGTATTGTAGCATGCATCAGAATTTCATTCCTTTTTATGGCTGGATAATATTCCATCATATGAATATACTGCATTTTGTTTATCCATTAATCTGTTGATGGACATTTGAGTTGTTTACACCTTTTGGCTATTGTGAATAATGCTGCTGTGAACATTCGTATAAAAATATCTTCAAACCCCTGCTTTCATTCTTTGGGGTATATACCAAGAAATGGAATTACTGGTCATATACGGTAATTCTATGTTTGATTTTTTTGGGGAACCACCATACCGTTATCCATAGCGACTGCACCATTTGACATTTCCCACAGCAATGTACAAGGGTTCCAATTTCTCCATATCCTTGCCAACACTTGTTATTTTCTGGGGTTTTTTGTTTGTTTGTTTGTTTAATAGTAGCTATCCTAATGGGTACAAAGTAGTATCTCATTGTGGTTTTGATTTGCATTTCCCTGATGACTAGTTATGTTTTGTATCTTTTCATGTGCTGATTGGTCATTTGTATATCTGTGGAGAAATGTCTATTCAAGTCCTGTTTGCTTCTGTTGTTATTGTTGCTATTGTTGTTATTGAGTTGTGGGAGTTCTTTATATATTCTGAATTTAATCCCTTATCAGATATGTGATTTGCAAATATTTTATCCTATGGGTAGCCTTTTCACTTTTTTGATAGTATTCATGTGATTTGCAAATATTTTATCCTATGGGTTGCCTTTTCACTTTTTTGATAGTATTCTTCAGTGCACAAAATTTTTAATTTTGATGAAATCCAGTTTATCTATTTTTTCTTTTGTTGCTTGTGGTTTTGTGTAATATCCAAGAAATCATTGCCAAATCCAAGGTTGTAAAGCTTTCCTCCTATTTTCTTCTAAGAGTTTTATAGTTTTAGCTCTTACATTTAGGTCTTTGATTCATTTTGAGTTAATATCTGTATATGGTGTAAGGTAAGGGTCCTGGATAGTTTTTAATATTGTCAATATAATTCATAGGACAATGGAAACTTGGTGGAAAGTGAAATGAAACATCTGGACAGTCCTATTACTACAGTTTCAAAATTAGATAAAAATCCAGAGCTAGGAGAAAACCAGACAGAGGAGATTTCAGATGAATTGATGGAGTTTTCTCTGGAAGATCAAGAAGAGGCCAAGGTAAAGTACTCTCTGATGGTGTTTTTGCATTTTTCAAATTCCTTCATTCTTTTTAATTAATTAAGTTTTTGGCTGCGTTGGGTCTTAGTTGCAGCACGTGGAATCTTTCATTGTGGCGGGTGGGTTTCTTTCTAGTTATGGCACACGGGCTTCTCTCTAGTTGTGGTGCACAGGCTCCAGACCATGTGGGCTCTGTAGTTGCGGTGCATGGGCTTAATTGCCCTGCGGCATGTGGGATCTTAGTTCTCCAACCAGGGATCAAACCTGCGTCCCCTGCATTGGAAGGTGGATTCTTAACCACTGGACCACCAGGGAAGTCCTAAATTCTTTCATTCTTGAATAAATAATATTGTGTATCTAATATGTTGCAGCCACTGTACTATGTGGTAGGTCTGCAGAGATCAAGAAGACATGGTCTCCATACTCTAAGGGCTACCTGACTGATAGGGTATCAGGTCATCGTGGGACTCTTATTACTGCTGGGTGAGAAGGTTCGTTAGCAGTTTGAGTAGATCACCATCAATGTAATCTTGTGTAAGTGATGCCTCCAGAATAATAGTAATAGATGGGATATACTTAGCATGATTTTTTAGGTATTTTACAATATATATTTTTGTCTTTTATCCTCCCCATATCATTGAGAGGAATATCTGAAGCCTGTAGCTTATTGGCGATGTACTGAAATATCAAAGATAGTTTCTGAGGCAGTTAGATTTTCTGAATCAACTTCATTTATTTGAAACAAATATGTGTAGGGGTGTTTTTTGTTTTTTGTTTTGGCCTTGCCTTGTGGCATGGGGGATCTTCCCCAACCAGGGATTGAACCTGCACCCCCTGCATTGGAAACATGGAGTCTTAACCACTGGACTGCCAGGGAAGTCCAGAGGGTGTGTTTTTTAAACTTATTCATTTTACAAGGTAATATGATATAGCTGAGTTAGAACCCTTGGATTCTGGTCCTCATTCTCTTATGTAGTGTTATGACCATGAACAAGACACTTAACCACTCTAAGGCTCAGTTTCTCAAATATAAAATGGAGAGCATAATGATAATAAACACTTCCACAAGAGAATCATTGTTAATATGATAAAGTATTAAAAGCAGTTTGTAATAATATACCTACTTTATTATTGTTAGTAAAAACTAGTATAGGCTGTTAACAATATTCAATAAGTATTTATTAGGAGGCTGGTATGCACCAGGTGCTGTGCTAGAACTAAGAACAGAGTCATGATTAAGATGGACAAGATTCCTAATTTTCATGTAGTTCCTATTTGTATTTTTTCTAGTCAAGAAGATAGATAATGCAAGTAAGTCAATAAACAAGATAATGATTGTCAAAAGTGCTGTGAATGGCAGAGTGATAGGAAAAAGGGACCTAGGAGTTTGGGATGGTACTACTTTTAACTTCAATCTGAGTAACTGGAGAAATGGTGACACTGTAATGAATTTGAAAAGAAACATGAATTCAAAGGGAATAAGATGTGTTCAGTTTTGGACATTTCAGTTAGAGGCAGTAACAGGAAGCTTAAATGGAAATACTGAATGAGGAATTGGAACCATCAGAGCTGGAAATGTACGTTTCAGAACCATCTGCATAGAGGAGAAAATGAAGGCTAGCAACTCCAAGTTTAAAAGCAGAGAGAAAGTTTGTGAAGAAGGAGTAATAGCCACTGAAGAGTCTAATAATGAGGTAGATACATAACAGGAATAACATCATTCAAGGATCAGAAAGGAGAGATCTAGGGCACAGAGGTGTCAATTTTATTTTCATCACCCCACACAGAAATTCTTTGTAGAGTTGTATAGTTTTAACTCTTAAATTTGGGTCTTGTTCCATTTTGAATTAAGTTTTGCTTATGGTGTAAGGTAAGGGTCCAATTTCATTCTCTTGCATGTGAATATCCAGTTTTCCCTGCCCTGTTTGTTGAAAAGCCTGTCTTTTCCTCATTGAAAGGTCTTGGCACCACTGTCAAAAATCATTTGACTGTGTATGTGAGGGTTTATTTCTGGACTCCCTATTCTATTCTGTTGGTCTAGGTGTATCTTTACAGAACCATAGTTCCAATTACTGTAGCTTTGTAATAAGTCATTTTATATATTTTCTTATTTCACAAAGTATATTTGAATATATTCTCCTTGAAAGAAAATTAGGGTTAATTAGCCTTGGGTATTATGTTTTTCTGACCACTATTCCCAATCCTGATTGAAGGATGACTTTGAGATTACTTGGGGTTAGAGGGAAAAGTCAAGAGCATGGGAGTCAATAGAGCATATTGGTCTAAAAAGTACGGACTCTAGAGCCAGATTGCCTGGGTTCGTAGCTTGACTCTGCCACTTTTACCTGTATGGGTGAGTCATATGATCTTGCTATGCCTCAATTTCTTTTTAATTAATAATTAATTTGTTTGTTTGTTTGTGGCTGCGTTGGGTCTTCATGCCTGTGCGCAAGCTTTCTCTAGTTGTGGCGAGCGGGGACTACTCTTTGTTGCGTGCTCGGGCTTCTCATTGGGTGGCTTCTCTTGTTGCAGAGCATGGACTCTAGGTGTTCTTCCTATGTTTTCCTCTAAGAGTTTGATAGTTTCTGGCCTTACATTTAGGTCTTTAATCCATTTTGAGTTTATTTTTGTGTATGGTGTTAGGGAGTGTTCTAATTTCATTCTTTTACATGTAGCTGTCCAGTTTTCCCAGCACCACTTATTGAAGAGACTGTCTTTTCTCCACTGTATATTCTTGCCTCCTTTATCAAAGATAAGGTGACCATATGTGTGTGGGTTTATCTCTGGGCTTTCTGTCCTGTTCCATTGATCTATATTTATGTTTTTGTGCCAGTATCATACTGTCTTGGTTACTTTGTAGTGTAGTCTGAAGTCAGGGAGCCTGATTCCTCCAGCTCTGTTTTTCTTTCTCAAGATTGCTTTAGCTATTTGGGGTCTTTTGTGTTTCCATACAAATTGTGAAATTTTTTGTTCTAGTTCTGTGAAAACTGCCACTCATAGTTTGATAGGGATTGCATTGAATCTGTAGCTTGCTTTGGGTAGTATAGTCATTTTCACAATGTTGACTCTTCCAATCCAAGAACATGGTATATCTCTCCATCTATTTGTATCATCTTTAATTTCTTTCATCAGTGTCTTATAATTTTCTGCATACAGGTCTTTTGTGTCCTTAGGTAGGTTTATTCCTAGATATTTTATTCTTTTTGTTGCAGTGGTAAATGGGAGTGTTTTCTTGATTTCACTTTCAGATTTTTCATCATTAGTATATAGGAATGCCAGAGATTTCTGTGCATTAATTTTGTATCCTGCTACTTTACCAAATTCATTGATTAGCTCTAGTAGTTTTCTGGTAGCATCTTTAGGATTCTCTATGTATAGTATCATGTCCTCTGCAAACAGTGACAGCTTTACTTCTTCTTTTCCGATTTGGATTCTTTTTATTTCTTTTTCTCCTCTGATTGCTGTGGCTAAAACTTCCAGAACTATGTTGAGTAATAGTGGTGAGAGTGAGCAACCTTGTCTTCTTCCTGATCTTAGTGGAAATGATTTCAGTTTTTCACCATTGAGGACAATGTTGGTTGTGGGTTTGTCATATAAGGCCTTTATTATGTTGAGGAAATTTCCCTCTATGCCTACTTTCTGGAGGGTTTTTATCATAAATGGATGTTGAATTTTGTCGAAAGCTTTCTCTGCATCTGTTGAGATGATCATATGTTTTCTCTCCTTCAATTTGGCAGCAGGATTCTTAACCACTGGGCCACCAGGGAAGTTCCTGAGCTTTTCTTTGTGAGAAGTTTTGTTTTGTCGTTGTTGTTTTAAATTATTTTATTTTATTTTTTGGCTGCGCCGCATGGCATGCGAGATCTTAGTTCCCTGACCAGGGATTGAACCCATGCCACCTGCACTGGAAACGTGGAGTCTTAACTACTGGACCTCCAGGGAAGTCCCTGTGAGAAATTTTAAAATTACTGATTTAATCTCTTTATTTTTTGCAGGTCTAGTCAGATTTTCTGTTTTTTTTCTTGACAATAGTTTTTGCCTTTTTAGGAATTTTCCTGTTTAATCTAAGTTTTCTCATTCATTAGAATATAATTGTTCATAGTATACCATTATGATTTTTAAAAATTAATTAATTAATTAATTTATTTTGGCTGAGCCAGGTCTTAGTTGAGGCATGTGGGATCTTTCAGTTGCGGCATGCGGGCTCTTAGTTGCAGCATGCGTGTAGGATCTAGTTCCCCAACCAGGGATCAAACCTGGGTGCCCTGCATTGGGAGCACAGAGTCTTACCTACTGGACCACCAGGGAAGTCCCCATTATGATGTTTTAAAAACTCTATATGATTGGTTGTAATGTCCTCTCTTTCATTTGTGATTTTAGTAATTTGAGTCTTTTCTCTTTTTTTCCTGGTCAGTCTAGCTAAAGGTTTATCAATTTTGTTGATTTTTTCAAAGAAACAACTTTTGGTTCTGTTGTTTTTCTATTTTCTACTTCACTGAGTTTTGCTCTAATCTGTCTTATTTCCTTCCTTCTGCTTGCTTTGGATTTAGTTTCTTCTTTAGTGGAGGTTAGGTCATTGACTTGAATTCTTCCTTCTTTTTTATTATAGATATTTACAGCTATAAATTTCATCTAAGCACTGGTTTAGTTGCATTTTTACCTAAGTTTTTGTATGTTATATCTTCATTCTCATTCATCGCAAAGTATTTTCTGATTTCCCTTGTGATCTTTTTTGACCTACTGGTTATTTAGGAGTGTGTTAATTTCTACACATTTGTGAGTTTTCCAGATTTTTTTCTATTATAAATTTCTAACTATTCCATTGTGATCAGAGAACATACTTTGTATCACTTCAATCCTTTAAAATTTATTGAGGCTTGTTTTATGTCCCAGTATATAGTCTATCCTGGAGAATGTTCCATGTGTATTTGAGAAGAATGTATATTCTACTGTTTGTTGGGTACAGTATTCTATAGATGTCTGTTAGATCTATTTGGTTTATAGTATTGCTTCAGTTTTTGAGCTTTCTAAAAATGGAACCATACTAAATGCGGCCATCACTGGCCTTGCTATTCTCACCACGGCATTTGTTGTTCCTTCAGCCTGAAACACTCTTCCCCTGGGAAAACATGATTTTCTCCCTCATTTCGGTCTCTTATCTCCACATATGTCACCTTAACAGAAAGGCCTTTCCCGACAAACTTCTAACCCCAATATTTTTCCTGTCTTTTATCCTTCTTTATTTTTTACTTACAGCACTTTTCATTACATGAAAGTACAGAGTATATTTATTTGTTTGTCTCTTCCACTCTCTGATTCACTGCTGTGTCACCTGGTATGTACTTAAAAATTGTCAAACAGGTATGTGAATGTGGAAGTCTGGAAGTAAGAGCAGAAGTCTTGAGAGAAAAATTTGAGAGTCATCAGCATAGAGGGAAAGTTTAAATTCATGGGTAGAAAAAAGTCACCTATGGCAAGAGTGAGGAGATTGAAAAAGGGCCAGGTCCTAGCCCTGAATCCAACATCTGTTAGAGGTTTGGTAGGTGAGGAAGCTTGACAAAGAAGACTGAGAAGGAGCAACAGAGAGGTAGAAGCATCACAGTTCTTTTAGTAAACAGTTGTCTATACTAGGACTAAACTAAGAAACTAGGCTGTGCCATTGAAGCTAAATAAGGGATTAGCCAAGTCAGTGGAAGGCACTGTGAAATTCAGGATGATACATGGCTAAAGAAGTGACCGTCTGATATGACAACAAGAAGATTGTTGATAACCTTGACAAGAGCAGTAGAGCGGTACAGACAGAAGCCAAGACTATGTGTGCTGAAGAGCATATAAGCCATGAGGAAATGATGATGCCTCCTCAGTTTACAAAGTAATAATTATCTAATTTAACATTTAAATAAAATCTGCAAGTAGAATTGAACTTTTCTCCTTTCTGGCCTTCGCAATGCTTTAAAACTCCCAGATTTGGAAAGTATTCATTGATTCCTTAAACAATGAAAGCCATTAGTTGGTAGATCTAAGAGAGCTGGTCCTGGGATCTCCCCTCACCAGCTTCTGGTAATTGGGAAACTTCTAACTGGCTAGACAAATCTAAAGTATCATTATCATCATTCCTCTATGACCTAGCACTTATACTCCTTGCAATAAGTTGCCATTTGTTTTTATATAAATGTATTGGAAAGTATCTGTCAAAACAGTAGTGGCTGTTTCTGTTTGTTAAGTCGTTTTTTGCTATCGTTTATTTCTGGCTTCTTGTCCTTGGACAATATGAAACCCAAAGAGATGTTTATCACCTTCGTTATCACCATCATAATAGCTACCAAAAACCTAAAGCTTCAGTGCAACAGAATAGATATTCGAGAAACAGAGTCATGCATATATGGTCAATTGATAATAAACCAAGACACAAAAGCAATTAAATGGAGAAAGCATAGTCTTTTCAACAAGTTGTGCTGGAGCAATTGAAAATCCATCTGAAAAACAAAAACAAAAACTTCAATCTATACTTCACACCATATATAGAAATTAGCACAAAATGGATCATGGGCCTAAATATAAAACCTAAAACTGTAAAACAACTGAAGGAAAAAAACAGGAGGAAAATGTTTGTGACCTTGTGTTAGGCAAAGATTTCTTAGATGTAATACTAATACATGGATACATTTCACTTAGTAGATAATTAATTCAAACTCTTTAAAATGAGCCCTTAGCTTAATAATTACAGTGTGTTCTAGAGAGGCTCTTTTGGTTAAAAGAAACAAAGATTGCACTAAGGCCAGCAAATTTGAAATTCTGATCTGACTTCCTCTTGCATTCTTCTCAGGGCAAAACTAAAGTTATATGAAGGGAAGTCTGTCATGGAGGCTGGGTAGCCTACTCCTCAGTTCTTCACCACATTTCCTCTACCACCATACCTTTGGTTCATCCATCCATTCATTGGCGTCATGGCCTTTGACTATATCTCTTGGCTTCTTCCTTTTAATAAAGCTTTGGCTTCTGCTGCTGCCTAATTATTTTGATATTTTCCAAGTTAGACTCTCAGAGAGGGAACCTGATTGGCCCAGGTTATGTTTACATATTCTTGACCACTAAATAGGAGTGTTCAGTCAGCAATATGGTCCAGTCACCAGTGGCTTGGAGTAGGGTTGTGGAGACATAGGGAGATGACTGGCAGGGGTCCAAAGGAAAAGGTAGGTATAGAATGTTGGTATATCAAATGTGAACTGTACCTTCAACTGGTACCATGAACAATGGGGTTTTCCTTAGGACCATGGGTGTGACAAACATTGTAGTGTAGATATAGTTATTGTAAAGTAAAATACTGATGTTCATGTTTTCTTCTCCTAGAAACCATTTATTATCAAATATGTGTTCTAGTTTTGGCTCTCTTATCTCTTATTTAGGAGGTCTAGCATCCTCCTAAATCAATCCATGGCAATTAGTGAGGTGAGTGTATAAAGAAGGAAACAGAGGATAAGAATCTTGGATTAGTTGAAACTTGCCATCAGAGGTCTTTTAATATATCCCCCTGCCTCTGGGTATATAACACATATATCATGCCTTTCAAAGAGACAATTAGTCCATCCTCCTGTATTAAGTCTATTCCTGGGCCAGCAACTCCCAAGACTAGTTTTTCATGGTATTTAATCTACTTTTTTCCTGATGGGCTTCATAGTATCAATCCTATAATGGTCATCCTGATATTAGATTCTAGTGTTTTCTTTTCCCTTGCATGCTGCTTATTTTGCTATATTTCTTCCCCATTCATCCCCTTTAAGAAGGCTGAATGACATTTTTTCTCTCTCACTCCACAGATTGAAAATATTTAAAAAAAAATTTTTTTTTCCCAGAAAGTTCCAAAAAGTAAGCTTGAATTTGCCCACACAGGAAACTATTTACATAACATTTACATTGTATTAGGTATAGGTATAGATATTAGCTGTATTATAATCTAGAGATGATTTAAAATATACAGGAAGGACTTCCCTGGCGGTTCAGTGGTTAAGACTCCACACTTCCACTGCAGAGGGCGTGGGTTCGATCCCTGGTCAGGGAACTAAGATCCCACATGCCGTGCAGCATGGCCAAAAAATAAATAAAATACAGTATACAGGAGGATGTTCATAGATTATATACAGATACTACATGGTTTTAAGTAAGGGACTTGAGCGCCCCTAGATTTTGGTATCTGTAGTAGTCCTGGAACCAGTCTCTCACAGATACCAAGGGACAACTATATACTCTTGCTTCTTAGTACTTTTTCACCCAGGCTAACTTTTTTGGCTTGTCATCTTCAGTTTTGTCGGGTTCTTAAATCTTGATTGTCAGGGTCTTATGGGAAGATCCCACATGCTGCAGAGCAACTAAGCCCGTGTGCCACAGTTACTGATCCTGTGCTCTAAAGCACACGAGCTACAACTACTGAACCCTCATGCCACAACTACTGAAGCCCACGCGCCCGAACTACTGAGTTTGCATGCCACTGAAGCCTGCGTACTGAGCCCATGTGCTGCAACTACTGAAGCCCGTGTGCCTAGAGCCTGTGCTCTGCAACAAGAGAAGCCCCTGCAATGAGAAGCCTGCACACTGCAACGAAGAGTAGCACACACCGCAATTAGAGAAAGCCCGCGTGCAGCAAGAAGACCCAACACAGCTAGAAAAGAAAAATTGTTTTCTGATTGTCAGGGTCTTAGGATCCCATAGAGAAACTATCATATGACTGGAGGAACTAAGCTTGCATTTGCTTTCTTCTACAAGAATTGTTATATATAAGATGGTCAGGTCAAGAATTTGGCTGGATTTAAAACATCTAGGAGAGATGGAACATCATGCAGTCTGAGGAGAAAGATGTTAATGAGGAAGGGAAGACAGGTTGCTTACCTGGGGCATTGTTTCTCAAACTCGAGTGTTTCTAGGAATCACCTGGGCATCTTGTTAGAGTGCAGATATTAAATTAGCAGGTCTGGGCTGAAGCCTAACATCTGGGATTCTGCATTTCTAACAAGCTCCCAGGAGATGTTCACAATGCTGGCCTGCAGACACACTTTAAGGAGGAAGAACCTTGGGGTTTCATATTTCCAAACAGGCATCTGTGAACAGGAGCTGCCTGTATCGCTCCTCGTCGTTGCCAGACAGTTTGAACAGTCCAGGACTGAAGCAGATGGTAAAATTCAAGGATGACACAATACCAGATAAAGTAAAAAAGAAGTATTGTTCTAGCCACAAAGAGCTCAGGAAGGTAAGAAACTTTTTAAGAAGACAGTCTCTTTAATCTTCTATCTCGTTTTCTCCACTTTTCTGGCATGGGGATTGCTTTAGTACATCTTTTGGTCTTCTTCATTACTTTTACTTTTATCTCTTCTTTCCATCTTCCTGTTTTCTTTTCTACATCTGCATCCATATATAAGATATTTAATAATAAATATGTTATATTATAGTATAATTTTGGAAATGATGTCATTGTATTGTCTTCCCAACCCTCTTTTTTAAGATCTGAGAAAGTACAAGGGAACTTTGATTGGTAAGGACATTTATTGTTGTTTTATATGCATTCTGAGAGAAATAGAATCCTAGAGCACACTTGTTTGGTGGAAAGCAAATTCTGAAAAACTTAGCCCTCATCCCCTATCCCTCCTTTAAAAAAAATCTCAATACATTTGGCTATTTTATAAAATCAGTGTATGACGTTACAGAAAAATGGAAAATGCAGATAAGCAAAAAGAAGCCGTTGTGAAATGCCCATAATCCCACAGGCCAGAGATAATTACTGCTAATACTAGATGTATAGTCTTTTTTTTGCGGTTCACGGGCCTCTCACTGCTGTGGCCTCTCCCGCTGCGGAGCACAGGCTCCGGACGCGCAGGCTCAGCGGCCATGGCTCACGGGCCCAACCGCTCCGTGGCATGTGGGATCTTCCCGGACCGGGGCATGAACCCATGTCCCCTGCATCTGCAGGCGGGCTCTCAACCACTGCGCCACCAGGGAAGCCCTCAGACATTTTTTAATGCAAATGTTTTTTCTTTTATTAAAGTGGCATTATAAAGTACATGTTTTCTAACCTATTTAATGATATCATGTCATATTTTCATGTCAATGAAATTTACAATATACTTTTTATTCCTTAATAGTAATCTGTAGTGTGTGGATATGATTTGTTTAATCAAGATCCTGTTATTGATCATTTATTAGAAATTTTTCTCTGTTGTAAACAACCTTACAGCCAAATCTTTGTACATATCTTTATTTTCTTAGTAAAACAAGGGGAATTATTAGATCAAAGAGTATGCATATTTTTAATGTCTCCCTCCACTCCTTCCATCCCATAGTTTTTAAACCTTTAATATGAGGACTGGGGGTGGGGGGAATCTTGTTGTCTTCAGGGTTTAGGTATAAAGAAAATGATCTCCCTCTGTGACATTAATATGGCTCAGATGCTGGAGGAAGATTCTAACCAGGGGCCTCTGATTGGTGATTTCTCCAAGGTGAGTTTGGTTACACCAATCCTATATTTCATCCTGTATTTTGGATCTGAATCTTCTCTGCTTGCAGAGGACACTAGGTTTAATTAATTATGCATCTTCACCAAGTACTCACTGATAACCTGAAATTGCTGTAGTGGTAGATCTAGGCCCTAAACCTTTCATGAGAAAGGATTCCTTATTCATTCTGGGAATATCCAGAGCAGTGGGGAAGATAAGAAGAGGCTTTCTTTTTTTTTTAGCTGTACTGTGCAGCATTCAGGATCTTAGTTTCCCAACCAGGGGTCGAACCTGTCCCCCCTGCAGTGGAAGCGCGGAGTCTTAACCACTGGACTGCCAGGGAAGTCCCAAGTATGAGGCTTTCTCTCTTTTTTTTTAATATATTTGAAAATTATGTAAATCATACTTGGTCACTACAGAAAAGATGGAAAATGAAATCTACCCCAAATCTTGTCAGAGTATTATTGCTTTTATTTAATATTTTCTTGGTGTATATTCCTGCAGACTTTTTTCTATGTATTTTCACAAACACACATTCATGTACACAAATACATTTTTTGTTTTTCCATGTTTGTTTTGTGATCTGCTGAGGTTTTTATTCCCTCTCATTTGATGTATCAGGAACATCTTTTCCTGTCAGTAAACAGTTCTGCTTCATCATTTCATCACTTTTAATAGCAGCACAGTACTTCTTTCTTTCTTTTTTGGCTGCCCATAATTTCTTGATAAATCCTTTCTTGTAGGATATTTACTTCTACAATTTTTCCTTATGCACTATACCAAGGTGGACATATTTGTAGCTAAATCTAAAACTTCGTACCCATCCGTAATTATTTCCTTAGGATCAGTTCTTAGAAATGAAATTGCTGCATATGCATGTTATAGAGACCATTGATTTCTGAAGACATCTGAGGTTTTAAATGTCATTTGGAAAGGACAATATATGGGTCATGATCTCAAATTTGGGTATAGAGAACTTGCTATTATTTCAGCTCTTGGGTATTTCTAGGTATGTGCACTGCCGACCGTGTCAGGGAGACACCAAGATCTGAAGTACGTCAACCCAGAAACAGTAAGCAGATTTCTGGAGATGGTAACTGGTTACATAAGCTACCATCTGGTCTGTTCTGTCCCTAAAATCCCCACTTCCATTTGTATTTATTTCTGTGTTCACTCATATAGGCTCTTTATTCAACTGAAGCTGTGCTAAAGGACTCTCTTTTATATGCACCTTTGTTTTTAATTAAACAAATGATATATAATTGTTATGAAAGAAAAGAAGGAAGGAGGACGGGGAAAGGAAAAAAGTAAAAATCACCCAGTTAGGCTGAACTTACATCCTGGTTTACATGTTGCAATCCCGTTTATGCCTATTAGTGTAGGGTAATTATTAATAGTGTTCTCTTTCACTCTCAAAAGTGTCCCAGTTTGTGCAGTAATTATTTGGTCACTCTACCCATAACCTCGCCACCAGAAATAAGCACTAATAATACTTTCCTTATGGCCTTACACATTTTATTCTGGCATAAGTTTTATAAAGATAGGATCGTAATAAACATGTAATTTTGCAATTAGCTTAGTAAGACATTGTAAACATCTTTCTATAGCAATAAAAAGATATCTATATTATCCTTTTAATGGCTATGCAATATTCTGTTATACTGATAATGTCTAATTTATTTAACTAAACCCCTTTTATTGAGTATTTAAGTTATTCATAGTATTTTGATAATATGAAGCAATGGTGAGATGAATATTATTGCGCCCTACCTTTATGTACTTTTCTGTTTACTTAAGATGTTAGAAAAGAAATTGTTGAAAGTGTAATTGCATTTATTTTTATAAGTATTTACAAAGTCCCCTCCAGAAAGGTTGAACCAATTGACATAACTACACGAAGCTTAAGTTTCCTCTTCTGGATATCACCCCTTTCCTTCCATATCCCTTTCGGGAAACTTGCTTTCTAATTTTACAGCAGAGGGTGGGGAATCATTTCTCATTTCTTCTTGTAAAATCAGGAGCTCTAGCTGCTACCTGTGCCCTTACAGAAGTCCTTGGGTATCTTCTCAGAGGCTGACTGCAGCCATGCCTGCCTCCAAATAAGTAGCCTGAGTGTGGTTTTCCCTGATGTCCTGGCAATGCCAGCTATTTTGGTTCTCCAAAAAGGCCATTTCCTATTTTATCCTCTTATGTGGGGTGGGGCTGCATCACTGCCATATTTCAACCACAGGGGGACTTTGGAGGCTGGGCGTACAGTGGAATGCTGTGCAAATCAGGAACTGTGTGACTGGCTCTTCTCTCCCTCAGAAGAAGCAGGATATTCAATCATAGTTTCTGTGCAGGTGGCTGCCTTGCTTTTGGGGAAGTTCCAGGGTCTGATAGAGATATTTTATATCATCGATTGCCGCTATCCATATGAGTACCTGGGAGGACACATCCAGGTAAGGTTACATTGAGGACTTAGTAGGGAAGGGGCTGGGGATAGCTCTTTATTGAGAAGTCTGGACAAAGGGTCCTGTGAACTCCAGAACCAGGGCAGATATTATATATTTGGAGCACATCAAGGCTCAGTCCTCATTCCTGTTCTCATTCTGTGTACTTTGAGCAATTTACTTTCCCTTTCCCTCTTAGACCAATCTCCCTTTTTTCTATAGGAGCCAAGAGCTCCTACCTGGAAGTAAAAACATTCATCCAAGGACTGAGAAGCACTTTGCAAACACTTAATGCTTACAGGCATTCCTCACAATGATCCCTACACTTCAGGCAGTTCCATTCTATAAACATCTATTGAGCACCTACTACATACCAAGCTCCATGCCAGGCCCTGGGGGTAGATACAGGTAGATTGCCTCTCTGAAAGTACTTATAGTCTAGCCTTCCTGAACCAAATATTTCAAGATGGTATTACAGTTATTTCTAAGTGTTGGCCCTGTTCACAGATCCTTAAGGAAATACTCAATTCTTTTACAGGGAGCTTTAAACTTGTACAGTCAAGAAGAACTGTATAACTTCTTTCTGAAGAAACCCATTGTCCCTTTGGATACTCAGAAAAGAATAATCATTGTGTTCCACTGTGAATTCTCCTCAGAGAGGGGTCCCCGCATGTGAGTGTCTACACACGGTAGGGTGGGTGATGGAAATGGATCTTGAGTAGGGACTTACAGCCAGGGAACCTTCCCAGATCAGTTCAGACAGAGACTGAATCAATGAATACTTTCCACTGAAGTTTGAAGAATGTTAGGGAGGTGGAGGAAAGGGGTTTCTACGATTCAAAGGTTGGAAGCAGTGAAGGAAAAAGGATTGGGAATTAGGTACCAATGGAGCAAAGGAGAAAGAGTGGTGCTACTTGGACCTTGTTTTGCAAAAATAGATCTGGAGTTCCTTTTGAGTGTTAGCAAAAGTCTATTCTTCCTCCCCTTCCCCAGTGAATAGCCCATGGAATCCTGAACTTGCTTCTTTCCACCCCACCCATCCCTGGATTTTCTCTAAAGGTACCGCTCTCTGAGACAAGAGGACAGGGCTGTGAACCAGTATCCTGCACTGTACTACCCAGAGCTGTATATCCTCAGAGGGGGCTACAGAGACTTCTTTCCAGAATATATGGTAAAGGATGGGGCACATGGGGCAACGGGGGAGCCCAAACTCGGGGAAGCCTACTTTAGCATGCAGCTCCCAGGTCCTGCAAAGCCTTCTGAGAAGAAACTGCTGCTTCTTCTTAGCCACTACTTGCAGCATCTCTATTATACCTAGTAGGCAGACTGCAGGCATCAAGAGGATCCCTTACTCGGTCCCCTGCCTTTCAGGAGCTGTGCGAACCACAGAGCTACTGCCCTATGCATCACCAGGACCATAAGGCTGAGCTGCTGAGGTGTCGAAACCAGAGCAAAGCATGGGAAGGGGAGCGGCAGCTGCAGGAACAGATTGCCTTGCTGGTGAAGGATGTGAGCCCGTGATATCAGATCACCCACTGGCTGCCTAGGACTCACCAAAAGACACTATTGAAACCCTAAGCAGAAAGAGGCCATCTTCTATGCAGCTAAACCCAAGATGTTAAAAGATGTCAGCAAACCAACAGGCTGCCAAACTACTGAAATCCCAGGCCTGAGGACTGGTTAGGTGTCAGTAGAGCTCCTTGCTGGTGGGAAGTCCTGGAGCTGGCTCTGTAAGGCTGGAGCCTTGGGTTGCACAGAGATTTGTGTTGCTTCAGGGAGCTGTTGGATTCCTCTTCCTAACTGCTTGAGTCTCCTCAGAGGTCAGCCACATCTTTTTCCCCGTGGGCTTCTGGCTATGTGAGAGAGAGTTGCCCATCTTCTTTCTCTATATTTTCCTTCTTTGTTTCCCTCTCTCACCTTTTTTTAAAACGGGAAAATAAACATTGAAGAATGAGAAATGCGACTGTGAGCCCAGTCTGTTCCTAGAAGATGTGTATAAGGAAGTAATCACCACATTAAACTCCTTCGGACAAAGATGTAGCCATCTCTATTTATAGCTGAGGCCTAGGTGCTTTTCTCCAGACCATGGTTCTCAAAGTTTGGGCCCTGGTCCATCAGCATCATCTGAACTTGCTTGAAATGCAAATTTTCACAGCCCACTCCAGACCTACTAAATCAGAACATCTGAGGTTAGGGCCCAGAAATCTGGGTTTTAAAAATCTCCTTTTCAGGTGATTCTGATACATGAAAGGCTTGAGAACCACAGCTCTGGAATTAAGGAAAACTTTTAAAATTTCATTCTTCAGCAATGTTCCAGGCTTTCCTTTCCTAGACCATTCCATAGTATGAGTTGCCTAAAAGTGTGCCCCAGACTCAACACTCATTGGTATCAAGGCTCAGAAAACCAAAATAATTGCCATTCTCTAAGGCCAAGGGATAGGTCTGAGTTGGGCTCAAAAGTTCCTTATCTACAGCCTCAATGGAGTTTTGACTTTTCCCATTTTCCAAAGTTTTTTTCTCCACTCCACTTCATGTCTCACAGAGACAAGTTTAGGATTTAGGATGGTTGGAAGTAGAGATCCGTGCTATATGAAGATAGGAATAAAAGAAAAGTACCAAGCAAGATCAGTTAGACTTCAGAAAGATATTTTAAATTGCATTCTTCAGTATTATCCCAGGCTTTCCTTTCTTAGAGCTCTTTAAGGTGAGTAGGCTTTTGTCTGTGTAGTAAGGTACAGTCCTACTTGACCTGGATGGCCGTGGAATTAATTGAACATTGTCTACTCTGGCATTAACCTAGTAGTAGTGATAGCTCAGGACTAGAAAAGGACAAAGGGCTCTGAAGCCTAGACTGACATAGAATGGAGACAAAAATGATATCTTCCCAGGTTCTGGAGCAGGGAGACTTTTTTAAAGTGAGTGGGAGGGAAGGAGGGCATTAGCCATAGGGCAGCCCAACAGTGTGCCAGAGTGACTGGATTGATTTTTGCAAGGTTTGCAAGTGCTGTTCTCCCGGAATGCTGCATGCTTGCCTCACAGCAGAGGGCACTGCTGTATTCTCTAAGCCAGCCACTGCAGCCTGCAGCCTCCACTCCTAGCTGGAGCGTGTCTGTCCAGAGGGAGGCTCCCTCTCTGACCTGCCTAAGCCCTTGAGCTCAGAGCTCAGAAGGGCCGGGGGTAAAAAGGAAAGAAAAGCTTCTGCTACATTAGGTGGAAATAGCTGAGGGAAAGATGCTGCTTCCCTGTCCCACTCCACACACTTCCCCCCACCAAGCAGGAACTTCTAGTTGCCTGAGCAGGAAACTGCTGGAAGCACCTCCACTTCCAAGTGTGACGAGGGGTCCCTGACTCACTGCCTAACCTAGTGGGTCATTTCCTGATAATTCTCCCCAAAAAGGTGGAAGCAAGTCACTACCTGGGAAGAGACTGGTGCACAAGTGTTCACATTTCAGTAATCTTAAATGGAAATTCTGAGTCGCGACACATAAAACTAGGGCTTAATCAGCTATCTACTTTGTGGAAAGTTATATTTGCCTAACAGGCAACATTTTCCCATATAGTTTCTTGTAATATCTTCCCATTGTATAGGTACCGCATCACTTAATTCATGTTATTTTCAGGAACAATAATAATAGTAGCTAACAACTTTTCAGTTGTTTACTGCATGCAAGACTTCATGAACTCATTTTATATATATAAACTCATTTTCACAACAATCCTGTGAGGCAAGTATTCACTATTATGCATGTTTTACCAATAAAGAAATTGAGGAACAGAGGGATTGAGTAACTTGGTTTTTTTTAATTTATTTAATTAATTTATTTTTGGCTGCATTGGGTCTTTGTTGCTGCACACGGGCTCTCTCTAGTTGCAGCGAGCGGGGGGCTACTCTTCGTTGCGATGTGCAGGCTTCTCATTGCGGTGGCTTCTCTTGTTGTGGAGCACGGGCTCTGGGCACGCAGGCTTCAGCAGCTGTGGCACGCGGGCTCTAGAGCATAGGCTCAGTAGTTGTGGCGCACGGGCTTAGTTGCTCTGCGGCATGTGGGATCTTCCTGGACCAGGGCTCAAACCCGTGTCCCCTGCATTGGCAGGCGGATTCTTAACCACTGAGCCACCAGGGAAGCCCAAGTAACTTGTTTAAAATCCCACAGTTAATTAATGGCAGAATTGGGATTTGAACCCAGGCCGAGGTAGCTCCAGAGTCTGTACCGTTAATAGATTTTGCTGTTACCAAATTCTCATCAATGAACAATCTGTCTTTCTAAGTTGGCACTGTATCAGGTGTTACATGTGTAAAAGCCTCAGTTGTCGGTTCTTGAGAAGTCAGGGCCATAGGGTTGCTGGGGTTTGAGAAATGAGGCTAAGGGCAGACACTAAGACCCCAGCCCAGGAACCTCCACACGAGGCTATATAGGGGGTTAGCTCTGCTCTGGTGTCCTTGCACTGACTGGTATTCGTTCATCATGAAGTCAAATAGTAAAGAATAGAAACCTTTTGGTCTGAATACTGCTTCCTGCTTGATTCTCAGCCCCAGGACCTGGCTGACCTCTGCTACTGAGAGGGAAGCATTTCCCTTTCCTTACCAGGCATATGAAGTGGGAGGTGTGGACGATTTTCTTTCCCCACTCAGTTCAGGCAAATGTTAGGGAAACACCAGTTCCTCTCTAGGGATGTCAATTCTAAGTACCACAGGCATTCAATAATATGACACAGTTCCTGCCCTCAAGAAACTGACAAGGTAGAAAATGATTCTTTTTGTTCCCATCCCTACAAGCACTCTGGCCCACTAGTATATTCAGCAAAAGGAAGAAGAACTAGCCTTAGCTCCAAAGCGGTAGGTCTGGTGGTAGGGGGTGGCTGAGTTCATAGAACAATGAACTCCTGCCTGCCTCCTGGGTGATATCATTCCGTGTTCACTATGTGCCAGGCACTAAGCTAAACCCTTTAACTCAGCGTATACTTGTTTAATCCTCACAATGGTTATATGAAGTGAATGCTGCTATTAATTTTACAGATGAAGAAACTGAAGCACAGAAAAATTAAGTGACATGCCCGAGATTACCCAGCATGTGTTGGAAATGGCATCTGAAACCAGGTAGTCTGTAAATCGTGTTCTCTTAACTGTTTTTCACTAAACTGCTAACACCCTGGATTAGCTAAGGATAGCATCAGGAATGAAAGCTCAACGGTGAGAGAGGGCTTGATAGAAGGCAGAAAACCAAGATTACAAATGAAAGTGGAGTTAGGTACAGAGTCTTTGGACCTTTGAGCCCCAATCAGTGGTTTGTAAGGCCTCCCAGGGCAGTTTGTGTCTTAATCATTTCTGCACCTGGCACAAAGCTGAACCCATAATCAATCTCAAAAGACATTATTGAATTGAATGATGGCTGAGTAACATCTTTGTAGAAAGTATTGGCTCATTTGTCATTACCCACAAGGTTCCCAATGACAATGCTGCTTATCTAGCAGGTGTTGGCAAGTCACAGAGGACATGGTTGGTGGGGAGACAGTGTGTTGGAGGATCTGTCAATATTAGTCTTGGAGTCATATGTATTTGCAGAGGCTTCCACAACCCTCCACTAGTCTTGGTTACCAATCCTCATTAAAGGCCCAGTGATGTCAAGCTCTCCACCGCAGTGCCCAGACAGGAATATGCTCCAAGTATCTCATTTACTCTCAAAAAGAGGCTGGCCTTTTACAGGTGGAATTGGATATTGCTTTCAGCCCATTGGCTTGACCTTGTTCCTGCCTTCCTGGTCCATTTCGTGGGGAGAGCACTGAGTAGACCCACTGAGTAGGCACCCTGAGCAAATGCCTTTTCCAAAGTTACCCTCCTACCCCAAACTTGATTTGCCTTGGTTGCTGAAGCAGTAAGCAGAAGTGACACCCCTTGAACACCCCACATCTTTGTTGATTCATAGCACCCTTTCCTAGCATCCCAACCACCTGAAATTGTTACCTTTTGCCTTGTAAATCCCATTTTGAAACTATTGCCAGAGTGAAGTGGAAAGTGGGGGCTGTCAGCTCCCCAGCCACAGGTTTTCTAATCTTACTGGAGGGAAGTACTTGGGAAAGGTACACAGAAGTAGAGTGGAACTGGGGGGAAACAGGCCCTGTACAAAAGCTGAGTAGCCAGATGTTCAGTTTCACAGCTCTCCTGTAAGACTGGCAGGGCAGATATAGATTAAAATGAAGCACAAACTCCATTTAAAGTGCATTACAGCTCAGGAATCAGCTCCCCCTGGGCAGGAGAAGGGAGAAAAGGGCACAAGAGGCCACATCAGTCTCCTTCCTTATCTAGGACCACATGTCTCTCTCCTAGCTTTGTGAAGGGTGATTTACACCCTGGCTGGAATGACTGTCTTTCTGGCCTGATTACATCGGCAAATGCCCCCCAGAGGCCACAGCAGGATGGCCATATTCAGAAGCAGCAGCCAATAAATCTCAGAGGTCTATATTGCATTTCTCAGTACCCTCCCTCCTGGCCCTCTGCCAGGTGGGCTGTGGAAGTAGGAGAGGGCTTGGCTGCAAGGTTAGGGGAGGAAACCCTCCAATTCCTTTCATTACCGTCTTCTCTAAGTACTGTTTAGTTCTCATTCTTCCAAGTCATTCTGCCTCTATCTTTATCCTGGGAGCAGGTGGGAATCAGCTCAATAAATTAGTCTAATAAATACCCTTATCTTTATATGTAGAAGTCCTGGGTTCTCCTAAGTATTTAATCTTCGTAGAGTAGCTTGGTCTCTTAACCATCATCTGAAAATGATGAGGCTCCTAAATGGTCTCTCTAGCCACCTTTCTCAGTGATCTTTTGTCCAGGGAGATCTCCACAATTTAGTCTGAGGGAAGTTTGATCCTTCCATCCTCCCTCATGACACTGAAGGGGCTGAATTTTGGAGGAGTCTAGTCTAGCAAAGGTCCTGGGATCTGGCCTCAGGTTTGTTCCCAGCAAAGCCATTTCACCTGTCTGGGATCCATCTTTGCAGAATCTTGGGGTTAATAACAACAACCGAATCTCACCCTTGAAGATATTTACGAGGCGAAATGAAATCACAGATGTGCAAATTCTAAAAGAAAAAATATACTTGAAACATAAGTGCCCTTGTGCGTTTGTTCAAGTTTTGTTATTTCATTTGGGTTGGTTGTTCCTTGGTGGTAGAGGGGGTTCCGGAAAGTGAGACAGGATGCTTTTTTTCTTAATAAATATCTGGACCCCAGAGATGGCGAGTTTCCATTGACAGTTTCCACACTGTCTTGGGTAGAAGTCCTCCTCTAAAAGAAGTTGGCGGCCGACAGCATGTGGGCCGGCTGGGGTGGGGCACTCTTCAGAGCCAAAGACCGGCCGC
>NW_020173922.1:3593591-3597484 GCF_003031525.2 Neophocaena asiaeorientalis asiaeorientalis | reverse complement strand
CGCCCTCCCTCGCCCTCACCCCAGCCCTGCCAGTCCAGGAGGAGAGTCGGCGTGGTGCGTCCGTCCACTTTGGAGTTGGAGGGCGGCGCCCGGGACCTGGCGCCGCGCGCGCGCGGCGGGGCGGGAGGCGGTGGTGGGAGGCGCCGGCGGAGGAACGCCGCTCGCAGAGCTCCAGCGCGAGGGGAGAGGGCGCTCCGCGCCTGGTGCAGGCAGAGCGCCCTGGGACGCCGACAGTCGGCTAGCGCACCCCGCCAATGGCGTGCCCCCCGAGCCCACGACCAATGCTGCCTGCGCTCTTGCTGCTGCTGCCGCTGCTGCTCCGAGCGGGTGAGTGTCGTCTGTGCGTCCGCGGAGTCCACTCCGGCTGGGGCGAGAGGGGCGGGGGCTGGGGTGGTGGTGAGTGGTGGTGGTGACCGTGTAGGTGGGGTCCCGGCACCAGTGCCCAGAGAGGTCTCAGGCCCCACACTGTTAGCTGGTGCGGGGCGTCCGTCTGTCCGAGCCTGGGGAACTGGAGGAGGAAGCCCAGGGTGTCAGGAAGGGGCTGGGTTCCACACCTGGTCCAGTGACTTAACTTGTAGATTGAGTGCCAGCCATGACCAGAGCACCCAAGCATCTCTTCGCTCCTCGTTCCCCCTCTTCCCCCGTTTGAAGTGCGTCTGTACAGTCACAGAACAGCCAGCAGCTAGGCCACTACCACCACAGCATCTCTCGGGGGCGGGGAGAGTCAGAAGCAGGACTGCCTTTTGCTCCACACGAGCTTCACCTCTTCCACCCCATGTAAGGACTGCGGAAGTGGATACTAGGTACAGGTGAAGCTGGAGAAGTTTTTGTTAGGGCTGACTTGTCATTGGGAACTCCCTGGCCGTACAGTGGTTAGCACTCTGCACTTTCATGGAAAAAACAAACAAACACAACTGACGTCACAAATTAAGGTTGAAAACTGCTTCCCAGAACTTGCCAACATCATTATTTGGTTGTGTGGTTGAGAGTATTGCTCACCATCAACAAACCCCCTCTTCAGGATATACTTTATTATTATTTAAATTGGAGGGGAAAACTCACTAGTGGGCAAGATGGCCTTTCCGTGCAAGCTGCCCAACAACAGTGCCTTGCCCTGTTATAAATCCACAATAGGTGTTTTGTGGAATACATAGTTAAAGGCCGGGTTTTAGAACTATGCCATCCCCCCAAGGAGCATGCACGTGGCCTTTGGGAGTGGGATGGGTGCATGGAATCTCATTGTGGGGCTCCTGTCCAGAGCCTGACTGGAGGGAATCGTGAGTCAGAGACCACATATCTACACATGACCTCAGTCCACAAAGTAGGACTGCAGAAGTGCAATCTTGGCTGAGAGCCAGATATGGAAGGAAGGAAGGAAAGTACTGGTCTGTCCAGACTGACTTCATTAGTAAATCAGAGCAGCAAGACTTTACTGATCTGATTGGACTGCCCAGGAAATTTCACTAACCCTAACAGTACGGCTGTATGTCAGGATCAGGGGTAAACTTTAAATACCTTCTTCATGACCAATTTAGTGGAACAAGTTACCACCTGTTAATGATGAAACTTAACGTGACCCCCACCTTCTTTTGTTGAGCTGCAATGCCCTTAAATCTACTACTACTCAGACTTGGTGAACTGTCAGCTTAGAAATGAGAGAGGTTAACTTTTGAAAATTGTTACGACTCAATATTTAGTCCAGTTAAAGCAGTGAGACTTGGACCTGCTACGTTTCTTTCAGCAAGCACTTTCTGGGTACCTACCAGAAGTAACATCTTAAACATTCAGCATTTCT
Source organism: Neophocaena asiaeorientalis asiaeorientalis (assembly GCF_003031525.2). NCBI lineage: Eukaryota > Metazoa > Chordata > Mammalia > Artiodactyla > Phocoenidae > Neophocaena > Neophocaena asiaeorientalis. The sequence goes on along the minus strand of NW_020173922.1, from coordinate 3,595,689 downwards.
CAAACTGTTTAAATCCATGTCCCCTTTTGATAAAGATAAAAATCTCATGTCTTTCTTAAATAAATTTTGAAATTTCAGAATTTTTTAAATGATACAAATGAACTTACAGAACAGAAACAGACTCATAGACTTAGAGAACGAACTTATGGTTAGCAGGTGGGAAGGGTTGGAGGGAGGAATAGTTAGGGAGTTTGGGATGGACATGTACACACTGCGGTATTTAAAATGGATAGCCAACAAGGACCTACTGTACAGCACAGGGAACTCTGCTCAATATTATTTAACAGCCTAAATAGGAAAAGAATTTGAAAAAGAATAGATACATGTATATGTATAACTGAACCACTTTGCTGTACACCTGAAACTAACACATTGTTAATCAACTATACTCCAATATAAAATAAAAAGTTTAATAAAAAAACTAGTTGCATTAAAAAAAGTTTTTTTGTTCATCTTCCACATATGAAATTGTCAAATATGCTTTTTTTATGTGACTTTTTAAACATCTTTATTGGAGTATAATTGCTTTACAACGGTGTGTTAGTTTCTGCTTTATAACATAGTGAATCAGTTATACATATACGTATGTCCCCATATCTCTTCCCTCTTGCGTCTCCTTCCCTCCCACCCTCCCTATCCCACCCCTCTAGGTGGGCACAAAGCACCGAGCTGATCTCCCTGTGCTATGCAGCTGCTTCCCGCTAGCTGTTTTACGTTTGGTAGTGTATATATGTCCATGCCACTCTCTCACTTTGTCCCAGCTTACCCTTCCCCCTCCCCGTATCCTCAAGTCCATTCTCTAGTAGGTCTGTAAATACTCTTTTTTGAACCACACATTCCCTTTGGAAATTCTGATACACCCCCCAAATGGGCCCATCCTCTCTCTTCCCCATCCCGTGCATTGAGAAACTCTGGTTTAATCCAACCCCCTTTTTAAAAATCAAAATTAATACCAAAAATCCATTATGAACAAAATACCAAAATTTTAAATTAAAAGAGTAATAATGCCATGCTGAGGCATATTGGAACCTGAAGCAAAAGGAAAAATCAGTACTACTGATCCTGTCTTTTTTTACACATTGGATATGGCACCAATTCTCAAACTTTAGGTTACATCATTCTCTCCAGTAAACTTACTAAAATTCAGATTCCCAGGCTTTATCACCAGAGGTTCTGATTTGGTAGTTCGTGCTAGGGCTCAGAAATCTGCATTTTAATAAGTAATCTAATTGATTATTATGTGATTGGAAGAGAAGGTTGGACTACCTAAACTCAGAGGCCCCTCCTAATTTTGGGACTCTTTGATTATAAGTAGAGAGAAGGGGCCCAGAGAAGTTATCAGGGTGGCTCATAAAATGTCTCTGTTATGTGGTCATTTTTAAAATATTAGTAGGCACTTACAAAGAACAAGCCCTGTTCTAGGCACTGGCAACAGAGTAATAAGATAGACATGGAAGTCTGGCTGGGGAGATAATAAAAAATGAAGTAAAAAAATATCAAGTGGTTGGGCTTCCCTGGTGGTGCAGTGGTTGAGAGTCCGCCTGCCGATGCAGGGGACGCGAGTTCGTGCCCCGGTCCGGGAGGATCCTGCGTGCTGCGGAGTGGCTGGGCCCGTGAGCCATGGCCGCTGGGCCTGCGCGTAGGGAGCCTGTGCTCCACAACGGGCGAGGCCACAGCTGTGAGGGGCCCGCGTACCGCAAAAAAAAAATCAAGTAGTGATAAGTGCTATGCAGAGAATTGGAACAACAGTGTGTTAGAGTAGCTGGGGGGCTATTTTACATTGGTTGGTTGGGGATGGCCTTTGTGAGATGACACGCCATGTGAAGATCAGGTGGAAGAGCATTCAGAACAGAAAGAAGGCCAGTGCAGATGGAGGGAAGTGGGAGAGGAAGAGAGAGCAGGAGGTAAGATTAGAGAGGTGGGCAGGGACCAGGTCTTTACAAGGTTTTGTAAACCAAGGCACATAAACTAGATCTTAACCTAAGTTCAATGGAAGCTGTTGGAGGGATTTAAGCAGAGAAATGAGATCATCTGATTTACAGTTTTTTTTTTTTTTTTTTTTTTTTTTTGCGGGCGGGGCACCTTTCTGTCCTCTCCC
>NW_020173922.1:3582908-3593537 GCF_003031525.2 Neophocaena asiaeorientalis asiaeorientalis | reverse complement strand
TTTTTTTTGCAGTACGCGGGCCTCTCACTGTTGTGGCCTCTCCCGTTGCGGAGCACAGGCTCCGGACGCGCAGGCTCAGTGGCCATGGCTCACTGGGCCCAGCCGCTCCGCGGCATGTGGGATTCCCGGACCGGGGCACAAACCCGTGTCCCCTGCATCGGCAGGCGGACTCTCAACCACTGCGCCACCAGGGAAGCCCTGATTTACAGTTTTTAAGAGATGATCCCATATAATGCTAGTCAGTATTAGAATTATGTTATATTCACACAATGGATTGCTATACAGCAGTGAAAATAAGCTATTTACGACTATACTTATCAGTGTGGGTGAATTTCAGAAACGTAATATTGAGCAAAAGAAGCCAAAACACCAAAAGCACATGTTGTATGATTGAAACAGGGAAAACAAACTGCTAATGTTAGAAATCAGGATACTGTATTATATTTGCTTCGTTGGGAAGATGGTGACTGGCAGATGGCTTCTGGGGTGCTGGTAATGTTCTGGTTCTTTACCTGGGGATCTGGTTACACAGGTGTATATAATTTGAAATTAAACTATATATTTTTGATTTATGTATTTTTGTTATGTTATACTTTAATTTATTACCAAACATGATATACAAATGGCTAACAAACACATGAAAATATGCTCAATATCATTAGTTATTAGAGAAATGCAAGTGAAAACCACAATGAGATACTACCTCACACCCACAAGGATGACTATAAAAACAGAGCAAAAAACAGAAAACACGAGTTGGCAAGTATGTAGAGAAATTGGAACCACCCTCATGCATTGCTAACAGGAATGTAAAATGGGACAGCCACTGTGGAAAACAATTTGGTGGTTCATCAAAAAGTTAAACATAGAATTAACATATGACCCAGCAATTCCACTCCTGCGTATACACCCAAGAGAAATGAATACAGGTATTCAAGCAAATACTTGTACATGATTCTTCACTTAGCACTGTTCACAATAACCAAAAGGTGGAAACAACCCAAATGTACATCAACTAACATTTAGGTAAACAAAATATGGTATATCCATACAATGAAATATTATTCATAAGAAAGAATGAAATATTGATATATGCCACAATGTAGATGAACCTTGAAAACAGCATGTTAGGTGAAAGAAGCTAGATACAAAAGAGTATATATTTTATGGCTCTGTTTACATGAAATACTAGAATAGGTAAATGTGTAGAGACAGAAAGCAGACTAGTGGTTGCTAGAGACTAGGGGAAAGGGAGGATGGAGAGTGACTGTTTAATGGGTATGGGCTTCCTATTAGGGTGATGAAAATGAATTGGAATTAGAAGTGATGGTCGTATAGCATGGTGAATGTACTAAATGCCACTTAACTGTACCCTTTAAGATAATTAATTTTATGTTGCATGAATTTTTTTCTTTCTCTTTTTCTTCTTAAAATGAAGTTTGTACAAAAAGAAACAAAATTGAGTTATTTGTTGTGAGGTGGATGGACCTAGAGTCTGTCATACAGAGTGAAGTAAGTCAGAAAGAGAAAAACAAATACCGTATGCTAACACATATATATGGAATCTAAGGAAAAAAAAAAAGAAAGGTCATGAAGAACCTAGGGGTAAGATGGGAATAAAGACACAGATCTACTAGAGAATGGACTTGAGGATATGGGGAGGGGGAAGGGTAAGCTGTGACAAAGTGAGAGAGAGGCATGAACATATATACACTACCAAACGTAAAACAGATAGCTAGTGGGAAGCAGCCGCGTGGCACAGGGAGATCAGCTCAGTGCTTTGTGACCACCTAGAGGGGTGGGATAGGGAGGGTGGGAGGGAGGGAGATGCAAGAGGGAAGAGATATGGGAACATATGTATATGTATAACTGATTCACTTTGTTATAAAGCAAAAACTAACACACCATTGTAAAGCAATTATACTCCAATAAAGATGTTTAAAAAAATAATAAAAAAAATAAAGTTTGTATCTTTTGACTACCTTCATCCAGTTCTCCCTCCCCACCCTCTGCCTCTGGTAACTGCAAATCTGATTTCTTTTCCTATGAGTTTGTTTTTGAAGTATAATTGACCTACAGTACTATGTTCCTGGTGTACAACATAGTGATTTGCTATTTCTATACATTTCAGAATGATCACCAGGCATGAATTTTACCCCAATAAAAATGTTTTCCAACCTAAAAAAAAATTCTTAAAAATGATGAATGCAACAACAAAAAGAAAGGTAATTATGTGAAGTGAAGGATGTGTTAATTTAAACACGTCTTATTGTTAACACGTCTAATCTTACTATGGTAACATTTTACAATATATACATAAATCATCATGTTGTATACCTAAAGCTTAAACAATGTTGTATGTCAATTATATCTCCATAAAGCTGGAAAACAAAAAAAGATGGCTGAATGGTATGGTAGAATGAATTTGGAAGGTGGAATCATTGAGACCAATAAGGACTCTCAACTAGTTCAGACAAGAGTTGATGGTGGCTTGAGCTAAGGAGGTGGTGATAGCTGTGGAGAGAAGTGGACAGATTCCAGATATGTGGTGGAGTTGACAGGACTTAATGGATTGAACATAGAATGTGAAGGAAAGAGAAGAATTCAGAATTCAGAATGACTCCTAGATGTTCTGCCTTGATGTTCTGGGGGATGATGGTGTGCTATTACCACTTGATAAGTCCTAGGGTGCAGGGCCTTTCTCCAGAGCTGAACTATAACCAATCTTGATATTCCTGAGTGACAGAATCTGTAAAAGCCCCCCACCCCAACCCCAACCAGTTCCCACTGTAAGGTATTTTTAAGTGATTTTTATTTTTTTGCCGCACTGCGCAGCTTGTAGTATTTTCATTCCCTGACCACGGATCTGGCCTCTCCCGTGGCGGAGCACAGGCTCCGGACGCGCAGGCTCAGCGGCCATGGCTCACGGGCCCAGCCGCTCCACACCATGCGGCATCTTCCCGGACCGGGGCACGAACCCGTGTCCCCTGAATCGGCAGGCGGACTCTCAACCACTGTGCCACCAGGGAAGCCCCCCTTAAGTGACTTTTTTTTATTTAATTTATTTATTTTTATTGATTTATTTTTGGCTGCATTGGGTCTTCGTTGCTGCGCGTGGGCCCTCTCTAGTTGCGGCGAGCGGGGGCTGCTCTTCGTTGCGGTGCACGAGCTTCTCATGACGGTGGCTTCTCTTGTTGCGGAGCACGGGCTCCAGGCTTGCAGGCTTCAGTAGTTGTGGCACATGGGCTCAGTAGTTGTGGCTCACAGGCTCCAGAGCACAGGCTCGGTAGTTGTGGTGCACAGGCCCAGTTGCTCCACGGCATGTGGGATCCTCCCGGACCAGGGCCCGAACCCGTGTCCCCTACATCGGCAGGCAGATTCCCAGCCACTGCGCCACCAGGGAAGCGCCCCCCTTAAGTGACTTTTAATGGAAGACTCAGAGTTGTTGCTAACTGTCATTTAGCACTCCCATGCACATTCTCAGCTTTCTGGTTATGATGCTATCCCTGTCCATGGCATAGCTCTGCTCAGGGCCCTCTTCCCAGTGCCTGGCTGGGCCATCAGGCTCAGCTTCAAATAATGTCCCCCACCTCCCAGGAGGCTGAGCAGCTTGTCTTCATCAAACCCCCCTCTCTTCTTGAGCCTGATCTCTTCTGTCCATATTGTGACAGCTGCAGACCCTCTACTCCTACTGGACTTCTTTCTCCCCGCTAAAGGCCTTTGTGCCGCCCCAAGACTTTCCTGCTAAAGATTTCATCCAGAATCCCCCCCAACGTACCTTATGACTAGGTTCTCCCAGACAGCTACTCTGACCTTATATGAGCCTCACTTGGTCTCTCTCCCTCCATAGGGGACCACCTCCCCACAGAAGGCCGGCTCATGAACAGCTGTATCCAGGCCAGGAGGAAGTGCCAGGCCAATCCCACTTGCAGTGCTACCTACCACTACTTGAATTCCTGTGCCTCTAATATAAGCACCTCATCACCTGCAGAGGAGGCTTCAGTCCCTGAGGACTGCATGGAGGCAGCACAGCAACTCAGGAATAGTTCTCTGATGAGCTGCACATGCCATCGGCGCATGAAGAACCAAGCTACCTGCCTGGACATCTACTGGACCGTTCACCCTGCCCGTAGCCTTGGTGAGGCCCCCATCCTAGAGCGGGCTAAGCTAGGGAAGATGGCTCTTGGGAGTTGTTTTTTAATCCTGCTGGATATGGGCCGCATGGTAGATTCTGACAGGGATGATAATGAAGCTCTGCATTTGACGTCACTAAGAAATGGAAGGAGGAATTGGCAGTATGCTTTTGGGCCCCACAGTACTGCCCTCCCTTCTCACTACTTCCCCATTTTTTTTAAATCTGGAAACATGTAGCTGCCTCTTGGAAGGTCTCTGAACCGGGCTAAGGCCCAACATAGGGAGCTCCTGGAACAGACAGATATAGAGAGGAAATGGAGGGAAATAGTCTTAACTCATAAACAGGCTGCAAATACAACATAATGCATAGGTCCAGAGAGACTGGGAGGCAGTGTCCTGGTCCAGCCTTTAACAGAGAGGATATTCATTAACCAGACAAGAGATGATAAAAGACGGAAGGCACTGGAAGAGCCAAAGAGAGGAGCTTACTCTGACTCTGGAGATCCCCTTCCGTATCAGTCAGCTTTTACTAGACTGTGCTGCAGTAACACAACAGGGTCTTGTAAAACAAAGGTTAAGTTCTTGCTCATGTTCTGTCTTGGCTGTGTCATGTGTCCTCTTCATTCTGGGATCCAGTACAGCCTCTACCTGAGATGTTCCCTTCTCATGGCAGAGGGAAATGAACAATGGCAGAACCATTTGATGCCTTTAAAAGCTTCTGCTCAGATGTTACATAAAATACTTCTGCTCACATTCCATTGACAAAGCAAATCACGTGGTCATACCTGACATCAGTGGGAAGGGGAAGTATACTCCTCCCACAGGGGACACTGAAAATCACATGGCAATAACTGAGGATGTATAGTCTTACAGGGAGGACAAAAATAATTGTAAACAATAATGCAGTCTACCATAGTCCACCAGTTGGTCAAAACATTCATTTCCCTCCCTTTCACAAGCAAAATATACCTACTCACTTTCTAAGGAAGATGCCTAAGAATTCTATCTAAGCAGGACATCAGGCTCCAAGTCTAGGATTTTGTGATAATTTCTATATCAGGTCTGGATGTGGTTTCTCTTAACCTAGAAACCTATGCACTAAAAAGTCATCTGCTGGGCTTCCCTGGTGGCGCAGTGGTTAAGAATCCACTTGCCGATGCAGGGGACAGGGGTTTGAGCCCTGGTCTGGGAAGATCCCACATGCTACAGAGCAACTAAGCCCATGCGCCACAACTACTGAACCTGCACTCTAGAGCCCGCGTGCCACACTACTGAAGCCCGTGCACCTAGAGCCCATGCTCTGCAACAAGAGAAGCCACGACAATGAGAAGCCCGTGCACCGCAATGATGAGTAGCCCCGGCTCGCTGCAACTAGAGAAAGCCCGCACACAGCAATGAAGACCCAACACAGCCAAAAATACAGATAAATAAATAAATTAAAAAAAAAATCATCTTCTTCCCATCTATACTCAATATATAGTAATGGAATGCGGACAGGAGAAGCACAACAAACTCTCAGGTAGAAAGAGGAGTAATGGGAAGCACACAGCAGACATTGATTCATAGCAGTTCTGAAGTCCTGCCACACAATTGTTGCAAAGGCTGTCTTCCCTGGGAGTAGGGATTGCTCTTTAATAAGGCCCTGCTTTTGCTCATTGGGGAGCAAAAGCCCAGGAGTTTCCCAGCCCCCTGGGAGGTCCTTCATTTCCCTTTATTTTCTTGGGCTACATCTGGAAAGGGCATTGGAGACTATGACCTCCTTAGGGATTGAGTAGCATTCTCCACTTGCTTCCTACCTGAGGAACGTTGGAGCATTTTAAGTCTCAAATAGTTAGTCTCTTTTAATCCAGGCTGGTGGCTCTTAGCAGTACAACTCTCTCAAAACATAATTGCGTTTTATGTCTGATTTCTGTCACCTCATGTGCCAGTAGCCTTTCCTATAATCCTTTTCAAGACATACATCTCTTTTGAGACCTAATTAGAGGTACCTTGCCCTTATCAAGCTTCTGTGGGAGAGCCACTATCTTAGTCTTTTTTCCCTGAGAACATTTGTCCAACAGGCAGGATTTATCGGATACTGTCTTAATCAGTGAGAGATCTCCACAAAGGGCATGATAGCCACAAACTTGAATTGGTCTCTGGCCCAAGGCTGAGTTGTAATTGACCTTATTGCTCAATGCATTTTTCAATTTTACCTTTTACTATTTGAATATGAGGAGTAGCATTTCTTAATTTTGCAGGTCCTAGAATTTCTGTATTCATTCTTTTCTGTTTCCTCTCTGTGTGTAAACTGGTCAGTTCTCTGAGCTTATATCTTTCTCGTAGTACCATGCCAAGTGTGGCTATCAGCAATCAAGACATATTAGTAATCTTCAGCTTCTCAGCTTCTTCCCCTTAAAGCACAAGCTCACTCAGTACATCATCTTCCTTCCAAGTTATTGCAGGCAACAATTTTACCAAATGCTTTGCCACTGCATAATGAGGGCTGCCATCTTCCCAGCCCCCAGTAACAGCTTATTCACCACCCATTACCTAGTCCCAAAGCCAATACCATTTATTTTAGATCCTTTTTTGTTACTTCAGCACTCCATTTCTAGATACCAATTACATTTTTTAACATCTTTATTGGAGTATAATTGCTTTACAATGTTATGTTAGTTTCTGCTGTATAACAAAGTGAATCATCTATATGTACACATATCCCCATATCCCCTCCCTCTTGCATCTCCCTCCCACCCTCCCTGTCCCAACCCTCTAGGCGGTCACAAAGCACCGAGCTGACCTCCCTGTGCTATGCAGCTGCTTCCCACTAGCTATCTGTTTTACATTTGGTAATGTATATATGTCAATGCTACTCTCTCACTGCATCACAGATTACCCTTCCTCCTCCCCGTGTCCTCAAGTCCACTCTCTATGTCTGCATCTTTATTCCTGTTCTGCGCCTAGGTGCATCAGAACCATTTTATTTTTTTAGATTCCATTATATGACCAATTACATTTTTAATAAGAATTTGCTAAATTATGCAACCAACCCCAAATCTCTGGCTTTCACCAATAAAAATATATCTTTTGTTCATGTTACACATCTGCTGTGGGCTTCCATGAGTTGGCTTTGGAGGACAATTTTGTTATTTATTTATTTACCTATTTTTGGCTGCATTGGGTCTTCGTTGCAGTGCGCGGGCTTCTCATTGCGCTGGCTTCTCATTGCGGAGCACGGGCTCTAGGCATGCGGGCTTCAGTGGTTGTGGCTCGCGGGCTCTAGAGCGCAGGCTCAGTAGTTGTGGCGCATGGGCTTAGTTGCTCCACGGCACGTGGGACCTTCCCGGACCAGGGATCGAACCCGTGTCCCCTGCATTGGCAGGAGGATTCTTAACCACTGCGCCACCAGGGAAGTCCCATGAGTTGGCTTTGTCTTTGCTCCACTTGCCTTCTTCATTTGAGGATCCAGGATGGTAGATGGAAAAGAGCCAAGCAGGACCACATAATAGTTCTTGAAACTTAGAGGTGATTATGCCTCTTTAGCTCACAATCCACAAGCCAAAGCAAGTCACATGGCCAAGCCTTACAGTAGTGTGGGAAAGTACAGTCCTCTCATAGGTGGCCTAAAAGTCACAAGGCAACAGGTGAAGTTGTATAATCCTCCGACAGCAAGCAATTGGAAACAAACTCTCTTTGTTCCCTGATTTCCACTCCTCATCCTAATCACTTCTCTTTTAGAACTTCCACTGAGACTTCTCCCTGAATCCTCTTGTCTCCACCTCTTTTCCCTTGGGAGCTCCCAGGTCTTCGCAAGCATCCAAACCATCCTTTCCTGTTTGCTTGATATCATCTATATCCCTTCCCGCCTAAAGACGTATTCACAAAGGCCTATTGGGTGACATCCCTGCAAGCTCACCTCTGTCTTCAGCATTTACTGAGCACCTACCATGTGTATGAGCTATGCAGTGATCTTGTTTTTTTAACTGAAGTACAGTTGGTTAACAATGTTGTGTATGCAGTGATTTTATAAGACCTAGTGATTTTATAAGGTCTTAAGGAGCCCACAGCCCCATGGGGTGTTTGAAAGAGATGTGTTTCCTTTCAGATCATTTCTCTCCCTTCTCTGCTTTTCTCAGTCAGGTTCAGTTCCAGATCTAGTCTCATTTGCATCACCTCAGCATGCAGTGCATCTCCATAGCCAAGTGGTCAGGCCTGGAACAGAGTCCACTACTGGCCCTTCTCCAACAGCAAGAGAAAACAAGACAGAGTCCCCTTGCCTGCTTATGTGCCCACAGGTGATACTTTGTAGTAGTTAGGAGCAGAGACTCTGAAATCAGGTAATCCAGGTTTCAAATCCCGGCTCCATTTACTAGCTTATGTGAACTTGAGCAAGTGAATTAACCTCTCTTATCCTCAGTTTCCTTTTACCTACCCAAAGACTTCTATGAAGACTAAGTGAAATTGTATGTATATATATATATTTTTTTCCACTTGCACCATAGTGCCCAGTAAACAGTGTGCTCAACAAACAGTAGCTTTATTATTCTTATCATTAAACCCAGTTTATTTGTCAAGCCTAGCCTGTACCTTTATGGCCCTGTTCTTTTTCTCTCCTCTGCCCAGCATGCAGCTATTTAGGTAGAGACTGTGCCTCTTCTTTTTCTCCAGCAGCCTCAACCCCTCCTGCTCCCACCCCCAGCCCCATCCTCAGGATTCTGGTGCTCCCCACCTTGTCTCTAGGTGACTATGAGCTGGATGTCTCTCCCTATGAAGACACAGTGACCAGAAAACCCTGGAAAATGAATTTCAGCAAACTGAACATGCTCAAACCAGGTGTGGAAGGCAAGCTGGGGCTGGGGTATGGGAGGGCCTGGACCCTGAGGGAAGGGTGGCTGGTGGGGAACACAAGCTGGGAGAATGAAGGGAGAGAGTTGTGGCCTGCCAGGTAACTAAAGAAGCACTCTCAGGGTGAGAGTCTGAGCTATGCCGCGTGATCTAGTCTCACAAGTCAACACAGAGCAATCGTTATTAGGGAGATATTCCAAGAGAGCCCATTAGAGCTCCCCGGTTCCAAAAGGTGGATCTCTACAAAGGCTTTGGTGGGAGTGGCAGCAGTTCCAGAAAAAAAAGTGCTGAAATGGAGTATTTACCCTAATTCGAGGCAGCCAGGAAAGTAGCTTTTTGTCCCTGAAGACTAGGAAATTGCTTGTTTTCAACCATTCTAATGGGATGGGCGAGGTGTTGGGCAGGGAAAATGGTGAGAGAGAGAGTGACTCCTCAGGGTGGGGAGCCATCTGTCTGGCAAGGACTAATATGATGCATGTTTTTCAGGAAAGTGAGGCTGTTGTATTAATTGGAAAGGAACACACACATGCACTCTCTTTTTGAGAAATATGTGAGCTTTGTTGTACAGTCAGTACTGTGTATTAGAATTTTGAGAGAAAAGCATAGAGATTTATGTATTACAAACTCTAGGTTGCAGGGAATCTGGGAATAACCTATTCCAGTTATTCCATTGTTCTGACTGCTGGAATATTCTGTTAATAGAACTATCACCATAATTTCCCAAGACTCAGAGTATGGGGGGTTTTATGCATGCATCAATCAATGAAAGATGGGCAGAATAGACAGATGCAGAACCAAAATCCTAAATAGAATTTGGTTGCATCTGCTGTGGACAATCCAGAAAGTACTTTTCTGCACCAGGAGGATTGCAGGATCCTAGTTCCCCTACCAGGGATGCAACCCCTCAGAAGTGAAAGTGGGGAGCCCTAACCACTGGACTGCCAGGGAATTCCCCAGAAAGTACTTTAGAATGTTGTAGGGCCTCTTGGTTACAGTTTCCACCATGGGATCTCACTCATTGCATAGGACTGAGGAAAGGGTTTGGTTAGATGTATATGGCTTTTTTTTTTTTTTTTTTTTTTAAACCTAGGCAAGCTGAGGAGCAGGATGGGAGAGGCTCACGAATACCTGATACTGTTTGTGGGTAGAGGGAAAGGCCTTATTCGGTGCAGTCCTCCCTGACAGGAGTGCCTTCCCACTACCGTCCTTGTGAAATCAGAGGGTTGCCGGGATTCCTGGGGAGGCTGGGCTGCACATCTGCAGAGAGGACTGCTGACTTGGTGCCCCTCTCCCCCCAGACTCGGACCTCTGCCTCAAGTTCGCCATGCTGTGCACTCTTAATGACAAGTGTGACCGGCTGCGCAAGGCATATGGGGAGGCGTGCTCCGGGTCCCGCTGCCAGCGCCACACTTGCCAAAGGCAGCTGCGCTCCTTCTTCGAGAAGGCGTCGGAGCCCCACGCTCAGGGCCTGCTGCTGTGCCCGTGCGCGCCCACCGACCAGGGTTGCGGGCAGCGCCGGCGCAACACCATCGCCCCCAGCTGCTCACTGCCATCGGAGGCCCCCAACTGCCTGGAGCTGTGGCACATATGCCTGTCCGACCCGCTGTGCAGGTGCCGGGTGCTGGGTGCGGGCAGACGGGGTGGACACCACTCCTTCGGCGCCTCCTT
>NW_020173922.1:3518246-3582709 GCF_003031525.2 Neophocaena asiaeorientalis asiaeorientalis | reverse complement strand
ACCCTTGATACTTTCTGAAACTCTTTTATAAAAAAATAAAATATAATAAAATAAAATTATATAGAGAGAGTGTAAAAACTTTAGGAAATATAAAACTGTGTTAAAATATCACTCAAAACCTGTCACCTGGAGGTAATCTACCATAATTTGGGGAGCATTTCCTTCCAGTCTTTTTTCTCTCCAGGTAAACAAAATCAGACACCAACCTTGTTTTGCAACCTGGTTCTACCACTTACTTCTCTGGATAACCTTGTTATACAAGTTACTTTACCTCTCTGAGTCCCATTTCCTCTTCTGTAAGATATTACATGGAGCTCTCAAAAATCATAATACTAACACTTACTGAGTACTTACTTACTATGGGCTAAGTACTATTTTAAGTACTTAACATCTATTAATTTATCTAAGCTTCACAAGAACCCTATAAGATAGTTGCTATTATTACTATTTTTTTTTTTATCATCCTCAGTTTACAAATGAAGAAACCACAGCAGAGAAAGTTTAAATAACTTGCTCAAATTCACCTAGGTAGTAAGTCAGGTTTGTTAATGAGGTTTGGATTTCCTTCATAGGTAGTCTGGCCTAGAGCCTGTGCTCCTAGAGGCTCTGTTATGCTGCCTGTTATTATGCTGGGAGCTATGGGTTGGCCAAAGAGTTCGTTCGGGTTTGGCCAACCCAATATTACTATTACTGTTACATAGCAAGTGCTGGGCTAGATGACTAAGATACTGTCCCTTCCTTCAAGGAGTTTGCAGCTGCGTGGGGATGACAGATAAGTAAACCGCCAAACTAACACAAAGCAAAATGTAAGGAAAAGTGCACAAATATACACACAAAAATATACTCATCATTCCATCCCCTGAAGATAACCAGCTTTACTTATTGTAGGATGAGTGTTAAAAATAATAATACCTAACATCTACTGAACACTCACTGTATACCAGGCACTGTGTTAAATGATACACGTGTATTCTCTTACTTCGTCCTCACAAAAATCCTCAAGGTAGTGTTATTTTCATCTCTATTTACTGTCAAGGAAATTGAAACTAAAGAAACTGCCTGAGATCTCATAATTAGGGATTGTGGAGCCCAAATTCAGAGTGATTTGCTGTGGAGGCTGGGGTGATGGTGCATTTAATTGTGACAGGAGCAGGCTTCACTGAGGAGGACGCCATGGGCCAGGCTCTGAAAAAGGCAGAGGCGGATTTGGCATGAAGATGGGCATCTTAACTAAAGGGGCAGCAAGGTGACACTGTGGCAAGGTGAAGGCTGCAGGCCAGACCATCAACAGGGACTCTTAAAATTTCCCTTCTTCCAGATCGCGCCTGGTGGATTTTCAGACCCACTGCCATCCCATGGACATCCTAGGGACCTGTGCAACAGAGCAGTCCAAATGTCTGCGAGCATACATGGGGCTGATTGGTGAGGCTGGGGGGCATGTTTAGGAAGCCTACAGGTTGGCCAGCCTGGGGGGGTGAAAATGCTCTGGAGATTGAACCCCCATGGAGTGGTCTTGAGACAGGGGGGAGAGGATGGGAGCTGAAGGTAGGGTTGGCTTAGGCACTGACAATCCTCTTTTCACCCCATAGGGACTGCCATGACTCCCAACTTTGTCAGCAACGTCAATGCCAGTGTTGCCTTAAGCTGCACCTGCCGAGGCAGTGGCAATCTGCAGGAGGAGTGTGAGCGGCTGGAAGAGTCCTTCTCCCGAAACCCCTGCCTCAGTGAGTGCTCTCCACCTGCTCCCAGCCCCCGTGGCTGGCTCAGCTTGACCCAGGGAGAGGGAAAGGGTCTGCTCTGTGGTCCACTGGTTCCATCCATCTTCTGCAGACGGAGCAGCCCCCTCCTCAGCATAGGCTTATATCTCCCCAACCTGAGCCTTTCTGCCTTCTCCCATTCTATTAGTGACCCACCCCCATCCCCGGCCATGCTGCCTCTTCACTTGCCTGGGCCCTAGGGACACTCTTCAGCTCAAGGAATAGCAAGCAGAATGAGATAATATCCCATTCCCAGCTGCCACCCACCCACCCTTGCATATCCCAGGGTCCCTGAGACATTCCCTTTCCTTCTTTGGGAGCCTGAGAGATCTCCAACATCTGCCTGCTTTCAGTCTTCCTTCTCTCCTCTCCTCAGTGGAGGCCATTGCAGCTAAGATGCGTTTTCACAGCCAACTCTTCTCCCAGGACTGGACAGCCTCTACCTTTTCCATGATGGAACGCCAGGTAGGGCCTCCTCTGTTACACCCCTCCTACCTTTACTGGACCAGCTGGGGGAAACCCAGACAAAGCAGGCAAGAGATTGGATGGGGGCAGTGAACTCCTTGTGGTCATGAATACTTTAGACCTCTAGCAGACACCTCAGGGGAGGAGGACAGGCCTTGACTGAGGCTAAGGTGGTGAAAAGGGTGGAGCTGACTCCATTTTATTTTTTCCACAGAACAAAAACCCTGCTCTGAGGCCACAGCCCTGGGTGCCCTCTCTTTTCTCCTGTACACTTACCTTGATTCTGCTCCTGAGCCTCTGGTAGCTGGACTTCCCTGGGGGCCCTCTTCTCCTTTACCACACCCAGCTGACCTGCAGCCTGCAAGGGTTGAGGAAAGGACAGCATCAGGAAGGAGGTTTGGTATACAACATGGCAACCCTGGCGTTACCCCACACCTCCAGTTGCCTCCAGAGTAGGCCACAGTAGAAGCTGACTAGCCTAGTTCTCATTCCCTTCACTTCTTTTTTTGTTTTGTGTTGTTGTTGTTGTTTTTGGCCGTGTCGCTTGGCTTTTGGGATCGTAGGTCCCCGACCAGGGATTTAACTGGTCCCTGGCAGTGAAAGCTCAGAGTCCTAACCACTGGACTGCCAGGGTCATTCCCTTCACTTCTTTTTTTGTTTTGTGTTGTTGTTGTTGTTTTTGGCCGTGTCGCTTGGCTTTTGGGATCGTAGGTCCCCGACCAGGGATTTAACTGGTCCCTGGCAGTGAAAGCTCAGAGTCCTAACCACTGGACTGCCAGGGTCATTCCCTTCACTTCTGACTCAGGCTGCCCCTCCTTAGGACTTTAGCCGTATCTTCTGGTGATGTCCAGCTCTACCAGGCTCTCTTCTTACCCCTTTCTTCTGCCCACCAGCATCACCCAGGCTCTAACAAATCACACTCTCTTGCATTCTCCAGATAGGCAGGGCTGGGTGTTCTGAAGCAACCTAGAAAGACATTCCTCATGGTGAGGAAAGCTGGAGCAAGACTCTTGGGCCCTTGTCTCCTCCTCTGAATGGGGGACGGGAACCTTCTGCCTTCCCAGGGATCCTATAGAACATTTGAGCGTCGCGAGCTGGAGCATATGGGCCTTTTGCTTTCTTCCTGCTAGTGTCCCAAAGTCCCCTTAGCCTCTTGGATAATGATTAAACATTTTGACTTAAAACTTTTCTCTTTTCCCATTGTCTCATACTGTGAATTTATATAGAACTAGGGGTGTTACAGACACAAGAGCACAGGCCAGGTGATCTAGGAGACACAGCAACCCTGCCACCAGATGCTTTGTGACCCCCCAGGCAAGTCTCTCAGCCTCTCTGTGTACTTGACATGGAGTTGGAAGAAAAAGAACTTACGTGAGGCTGTGGACCGGGTACCTGTTCCAGCTCCAGCCATTTTGGGCATGCTGCCTGGGATCTGCCACAGCAGCTGAAGGGGGAGGGTCCATAGTCAACCACAGCGTTCGAGCACCTGCTTGTGTTATCGGTCTGCTCCATACCATAATGGGGGCCGGAGGAAAGGAGAGACTGGTTCTTGAACTCATGTGCAATCCAGTTGGGATAAGGAAACAGCTACCCATGCAAAGTAGTTGGGAAAATATATTTATAGAGCTGTGGAAATTTGTCTGCTAATTCATTCACTCACTCTTTCCAAAAGCATCTGATGAGTACTGGCTCTCCAAGACACTGTGCTGGGTGTGGGAGATTCCAAGGTAATCCTATTTGCAGATCCTATTTTCAAGCCTTTTACACATCAGAGCAGGGGAACTGACAAGAGTGCAGTGTGATGAGTACTGTACAATAATTGTAATAATAATCCTCATTTACTGAGCCCCTACTGTGTGCCAAGTACTACTGTGCCCCTACTGTGTGCAGATGCATTCATAATTCATTTAATTCTTCACTAGCTACGTGACCTTGGCCTTAACCTCTTTGGGGCTCACTATCTACATCTGTAACATGAAAAGGTGAAACACCTACCTCACAAGGAATGAGATAATCCATGTGAAAGCATTGTGCCTGATAAATAGAGCTCAGAAAAGTTAGCAGTTACAGCATATGGTTTTTGTAGAGAATTTGGACAATACAGGTAGTTATAAAGAAGAAAATTAAAATCTTTAAAATCCCATTCTCAAACTTCCAAACTACTCCCTGTATATCTGTGCACATGAGAAACTATGGGTATGTATAATTTTATATATGTGAGGTCAGAGACTGCTTATCAAAGTGTAAGTCACAGACACTTTTCAACATCCATGAGTAGAGCTCAGAATACATCATCCTTTTTATCAGCTGTATAACATGGACTTGTATGAATGCATATTCCTACATACCTAGTTTATTTAACTAGTTCTGAATTGATGGGTATTTGGTTATCTTCCTATTTTTCTCTGAGCCAAGTTTTAAGGCAGTGAGGAGGTGACTGGGGGGTAGGATGTGCCGAAGAGCTGCCCGAGTGGTGGGTGGAGTAGGGAAAGCACCCCCTAAACATTCTTGTATCCACATACCCGACCCTGCCGAGGAAGTGCCCAGCCAACCTGCTGTCCTGCAAACTTCAGTGCGGTACTGGGTGGACCTTCCCCTTCCTCCCCTCCCAGGAAGATCTCTGAACCATCAAGGCCTCTCCATTTGCTTTGGCTCCATTATCCTGGGGCTGGGGGGGCGGTGGTGAATGGTACAGTCATTCCTTGCTAAGTGCTTGAATTAGACTAATAGGTCATCTGTGCTTTTCTCTGAAGAAGGTCCAAATTCCTGGTAAACAACCAGACCACTCTCCCAGCCTAGGGCCCAGAGCCAAGACTTGGGGTGGGGGCACACAGTGGCTGGACTGAAGCTTTTAGTGGTATCCTGGCTGGCCGGGATGGTTAATGCCATTAGACTAGTTTCTGGGTAATGAGGTGGGAAGGGCTGCTGGCAGCAGTGATAAGCAGAGAGCGCTCAATTACAGGTCTCTGCATGGCCGGGTTGGAGCAGACTGTCTTTTAAACAACTATCTTCCAATTCACCCATTCAATCATGTATTCATTCAACAAACCTTAGCAATGCTCTGTAACAGGCTGTATTTTTCAAGGTCTGTCCCTGTGCATTCATGAGCTGCCATTTTGGTGAAGGGGCAGCCCAGGACTTTGGCAGCTAGACCTCAGCTTTAGGCACTTGGGACTTTTCAGTTATCCTGGTTGATTTTAACGCTCAGCTGTTTGACCTTGGCAAATATTCTTTATCCCTCTGAGCCACCATTTCCTTATCTCCAATAGGGATCCCAGTAGGAGTACTTAAAGGGTTGCAGTTTTTGTTTTGCTTTTGTTTTTAATAAATACAACATCAGCAATTTAATTTCAGTCAAAAAACAAATTAGCAATATCAACTGATGTTTATATCAATTTAAATGGTTTTGGTTGGCAATTTTTTTGGCTTCTTATTTCTATAAAAGCTTATAAGCATGAGGAATGTATGCTCATTTTGATCTCCACGTATATTTACATTAGATAACAGTAAAAATATTTAAAACAATCAGGGTTGTTTGAAGACTGGAAATAATTACAACACTTAACATAGTGCCTGATACAGGATGAACACTCAATAAATGGCAGCTATTACTATTATTACTTCTGGGAGGGGATCTGTGGGTACTATGTATTCTGCTCCCTGCCCTGGAACAGTGGTGAGTGATGGTGCTGGCTCTGCCTCCAATTGTGGGCTGAATTCTGGGTGGGGCTGCTTCTGGGAGACTCGCTATTCAAGCTCTGAACTCCAGGATGGAAACCAGAGCTCTGGGTCTGTAGCTCAGACTCTGAGGGACCTTGGACCAGGCATGGAATCAGAGACAGTCAGTGTCTTAGTCAAGGGTCTTTTGGCTGCAAGTAACAGAAACATTGGAATTACTTAGTAAAAAGGGAATGTCATGCAACTGAATCCCAGGAAGTTCAGCTGGGCCCTTGCCAGGGATAGGACTGGAAAGTCAGGAACCAGTCTTGAGCCCTGTCTGTTGAAGACCGAGACATCTTGGGCCATCTACTTCATTCTTTCTGTAGACCTACTTCCTTTGCATGACCTTCCAGGGCCAGCATTTTCAACTAAATGACCTCCCATCCCAATTCCAAATTCATGGAAAGTCTGATTGTCTGTGCACAGGTTCTAGATTGGCTTTCCTGGGTTAAGGGTCCATCCCAGGCTTATCAGCTGGGTAAAAGAAACATAGATCCACGTGCTACTAAAGTAATTACAGGGCCCCAGGCCTGTTAGTGGAGGGCAGTTCTCAGAGAAGGCAGTGTGTCTCAGCAGGACTCCAAGAGCATAGACTCTTGGCAGGGAATTAAGGTAGATCTTAATCACCCAAGGTCCAGCTTTGCTTCTTTTGTGGCTTCCTTCCTGGTCTAAGAGTGTCTTCTCTGAGCTTTCTTCTTGGATGCCCTCAGGGATAGGAATGTAGGAACATAGGCCCTGTTGTGGCTCCTTTGGGTCTGAGAACCATCCGGAGAGCTAGATGGAGGTTCTTTATGGCTGTAGAAGGAGGCTTTGCTGCTGTGGGGCTTGCTAGATTTCTGGTCCCAACAGTTGAAGAGTAAGGCAAAGTGAAGGGGATCAGAATATGCCACTCCAAAATATGCCACTTTGGCATAAGGATTATTTTTACCTGAAGGCAATTAAGAACCAACAGGAAGAGTTCTATGCCCTCACCTTACGTGCCTGAAGGGGCATAAATGGAGATGAGGAGTCAACACCAAAATAAGTTTGCATAGACAGACCTTACTAAAATAGCCCTTATCTTCCATTAGTTTTCCCCATATATTTCCTAGTCACTTCTGCACAATTTATTGTTCCTTGGGGCCCAAACCCTCTATCCTTTGTTAAAAGGGTATATAAGGCCCCTAATCTAACCCCAAGTCCTATATGAGTTTCACTTCTTTTCTGTAAACTCGCATGCAGGTAAATATTAATAAAAATTGTGCCTTATCTCCTGTTAATATGTTTTGTGTTAGCTTAATTCACAGGCCTCCAGTTACTGACCCTAAGAGGGTAGAAGAAAAGGGTTGTTCTCCCCAACAAAAGCACAGCCACTTCCTTGGCTGATAACCCTCCATCTTTGCCTCTATAGCCCCTCTTACCAACAGTCATAGGCTCTCACTCTCATTTCCTCTCATGGAATCTTGGGTTCTCAGAAATTCCAGTCTCTTTTCAGCATCTTTGCTTCTCTCAGGAGGATGCCTATTCACATGGGAGACTTGGTCCAATAAAATTCCACCCTCAGGTGCTGAGCTGGTTAGGGCTTATCTGACATACTGTGAGAGTTGTGGGGGTGAAGGAGACAATAATAATAACTAACATTTATTAAGAGTTTAATGTGTGCCAAGCACCAGGCTAATGGCTTAAAGAGCATTGTCTCATTTACTTTTTAGAAGTATCCTCTTTTATTTTCCTTGTTTTACAAGGGGATATAGCAAAGCTAAGCAGCTTGTCCAAGGTTACAGGGCTAACAAGTGGCTGATCTAGGAATCAAACCTCAACCTCCCTGACTCCCAGGAGCAATTTTTGATCCACGTCACGTCTGTCCAGTGTTGGGGTGAGACGCCACTGCCTAAATTTCAGCAGAGGCCGTGATGAGAAGCATGGGGTCAGAGAGCTCTTTTAAGCTACGAGCATGACTTCCTAGAAGAGAAGGTTTTTTTTTTTTTTTTCTTTTGCGGTACGTGGGCCTGTCACTGTTGTGGCCTCTCCCGTTGTTGCGGAGCACAGCCTCCGGACGCACGGGCTCAGCGGCCATAGCTCATGGGCCTAGCTGCTCTGCAGCATGTGGGATCTTCCCGGACCAGGGCACGAACCCGTGTCCCCTGCATCGGCAGGCGGACTCTCAACCACTGCGCCACCAGGGAAGCCCCAAAGAGAAGGTATTTGGACTGGACCTGGCATGAGTAGGGTTTATCAGGCAGAAATTTGGGGAAGGGCACCCCAAAAATCAGAATGGGCAAATGCAGACTAGAAAGGGCAGGGAGTGCTGGGAGGATGACAAGTAGTCTGCTGTGACTGAAGTTCTTTGAGGGGAGGTGTTGTCAGGTCTTCCTGTCACTCAACTCCCTACCACACTGTCCAGGGGGAGAGTTCTCCTCTGGGGACACACCTAACTGCAGAGCTACTGTTGTGAAAGCCAGGCCCTGTGGATCAGGCAGGAGTCCTGGGAAACTTGTGTGCAGAATTCTGGCTTGGCATGCTTGGCGTCCCTGGCCATGGGGAGCTCCGTGGCCTCTGGACCCCTTGGTGACGTCCCAGGGTGCAGAGATCAGTGTGTGGGTGAGAGGATGAAGTGAGTCTGTGTCTGGCCTGGAACAGTGACAAGCAGGAAGGGATAGCCTATCCCCCACAGAGGGATACCAGCAAATAGCTGCTCCCTCCCTCCCCGCCCCCATGCTGATTTACCAGTTGCTGTGGTCAACTGAAGTGTCAGGGCGTTCATTCCAAGAGTCCGGTCTTCCCAGACTTTGGTTGGCTTTGGGTTTCCCGTGGAGACTCCTTCCTGCTGCACCTACTGTGGACTGGGTATGGCAGGCAGTAGGTTGGCGTAGAAATGAAGACAAGTTTTGTGGTGGAGATAAACAAATAATAGAGACATCATTTTTTGAGTACTTGATATGTGTTGAACATTGCACTGAGAGCTTTGCATGTGTATCCTTTTTAAAGCTGAGTTGCCTCATGGGCTTGTCTCCTCATGGTATCATCTGGCATCCATAATATTTGAAAAAAATTTTTAATAACTATTGCACAGTCTTTTGAAAAAAGTACACATCAAAACTTGAAATCCTCTTTCCCCGTCTGTCTCCCTGTATTGTATACACAAAGCAACCATCTCCACAGAATCTCTTCTCACAACATGATCTTCAGAGGAGAGATTTACACCATGAATATATATAGTTAATATTTTTTCTTTGTCTCACATGCGTAAGTAATCCAATTTAAACTTCCTCACGGCCCTCTGAGGGCATACACTATTATCCCCATTTTACAGATGGAGAAACAGATGTCCAGAAATGAATTATTGCCCAACGTCACACAGCTAATCACTGGCAAGTGTTTTTGAAGCAGGATTTGTGCTTGTTGTGAAAGTGCATGTGATCTAGGGTCTGTGAGACTCCTGAGGAAGAGGCAGTTAATTCATTGTGGGGTGCTTCACGGAGGAGGCAGTGTTTGAGTAGAAACCTCAAGGGACAAAGAGAAGCTCAACAGATAGAAATGGGCATAGAAGTGTTTCTTAGGAAGGGAGGAAAGCCTGAGAGATGAGCGTATTATATTGTGGGATATCAGAAGAGAGGCAATCTCATTTCTCCACGTCTCATGGCTCCCTCTCAGTGGTGGTGGGCCTGGCATTTAAGAGACTTGCCTCATTCCCCAACTTTGCCCCAGGCAGAGTCTGCCTGTGCCCTTTAAGAGCCTCCATCACAAAGCCTCCTTGTGTCTTCTGAAAGAGACCATCTAATTCAGGCTGGTTGCCTACCCTCCGCTCCCCTCCCGCACATAGGAGAAGAGAGGGAGATGTGGTGAAGGAGCCCAGAAATGAACCCCCTCTTAGGCCAAATCAAATACACTTAATTCTTCAGGAATTACATGCCAGGAGTGTTTTAGGGAACGCAGCTCTCTAGCTGTTCAATGGAAGCATGTTGTAGTGAAAAGAGCACAATGGAAAGTAGATTCAGCCTTTGCATCTCAGCAAAACTACTTATCAGCTGGATGAATTCAAGCAAATTGCTTGATCTTGCCAAGATTCAGTCTCTTGATCTAAAAAATCATGGGCCCTATTGCCAAAAAGCTGTGTCTGGTAGGTTTGTAAGAGAGGGAGAAGAAATGGCTGTCTGGGGATATACTGATCTAATATTTACTTCAGTGTTGGGTGTCAGGGACTTGTTAAATCCAGTTTTCTCCTGCAGGAAGTGGACAGTATGCGATCTCAGGAGCTTGAGGTGGGAAGGTGACTCCCAGCAAGTAGAAGGAAAGAGAGGAGGTGCTAGATGAAGCATGGACAGAGACGTTTCTCTTGTTGCCATGCTGGAACAATTCTGTGAACCTCTCCCAGCCTCAGTTTCCTCACTTTCAAATGCCAATTCAACTTAATGAATATTGGCCAGACACTTACATTGCTATTTCATCTGTTTAATTTTTTTTAATTAATTAATTTATTTTTGGCTGTATTGGGTCTTCTTTGCTGCCCGTGGGCTTTCTCTAGTTGTGGCAAGTGAGGGATACACTTTGTTGCAGTGTGCGGGCTTCTCATTGCAGTGGCCTGTCTTGTTGCGGAGCATGGGCTCTAGAGCGCAGGCTTAGCAGTTGTGGCACATGGGCTTAGCTGCTCTGTGGCATGTGGGATCTTCCTGGACCAGGGCTTGAACCCGTGTCCCCTGCATTGGCAGGCGATTCTTAACCACTGTGCCACCAGGGAAGTACCATCTGTTTAATTTTTAAATGTATTTTTTTCATATTCTCCTTCAGCCCAGAAGAGATTTCAGGTAGCTTATAAAAAATACACAATACAACAAAATGAAAATAAAGGCACAGAAACCAAGGGGAAGAGAGAACAGTGAATGACAGCCGGATCATTTCAGTAATCTGTAATGCATGTGAGCATGTCCTGCCCAGATGAATACCATTGCCACAAAACCCCTAGTATATCATGCTTGCAGGTAGTAGGGCTTGGAAAATGTATCTTAGAGCTAAAGGTAACACTTCTGTTTTACAAATGAAACTGAAGTTAAGTCCTGCTCTGTTTCCAGCATATAATGTGCATGTACCTGAATGAGGGATAGGGAGGAGAAACCCTTTGTAAATTATACAGAGTACAAAGTTTGGGTCTCCTGTGTTTGGCAAGAGACCACAGGCAGCTGCCTCTGCTTCCTCGGCTGCCGGGACCACTTGATTGAAATGGCCAACCAGGAGAGGGGAGGCAGAAGAGGATAGACGGAAATTAGCATTTCAATAAGTTATCCTGCCACCAGAATTGATTGAGTGCTTGTTATGTGTCAGCTAGTCTGCTCAGCACTTCGCCTTTACTATATTTCATATTTAGTGTAGTCTAAATTACATGTTGGAGGGTAGGTAGCCTAGGAGTTAAGGGCACAAGCTTGGGTAGGAGGGGTGGGAGTCCTGCCTCCCTCACTCACTTGCTACAATCCTTGGTTATCGCCTATGTTCATTCACCTGTGAACCCCAATTTATCTGCTTCCTGGGTCGTGGTAGCGAATCAGTAAGCTAAAGCATGTTAAGTGTGTGGCCCAATGTTAGCACACAGTAAACAACAACATAAACAACAGCATACGTTTTTGAGTGATAAGGGCGGCTGGGGCATCCTACCCTGAAACACTATCCCCCCCCACCTACCCACCCCCATAGCAGGTCTCCCCGTTTAGTTCGAGTGAAACCCGGCGCGGGTTCTGCCCCGGCGCGGGCTCCGCGGTGGGGAAGCCGCAGGCGGCGTACGGAGGAGGCGCGCCGCCTAATGCAGTTGTCAGTTAATTAGAGGAGAAGGTTATGTCATTAACGGCGGGATCGAAGCAAAGGGAATTAAGAGGCTCTGGCAGCGCTGTTGCCACGCTCTCTGCGCGGGCCGCAGGCCGAATTCAACAAAAATTCGATACGCATTAGCGCACTATCAGCGGCTGCCCGGGACGCGGGGCCGCCGAGCGCGGGAGCTGATGCGCCTAGGTTGGGCGGCCCCGCGAGGGACGCGGTGCCTTGCTGTGAAGGGCCTACGCCGCCGGGAGCCCCTGCGAATGGTGGGGGGATGCCGGACGTGGGATGCGGGATGTCCTCTCAGGCGAGTTTTGTGGCCTGACCCTGGGGAGGCTGGGGGCACGGTGGCTGGCTCCTCACCAGGCCCCCTCCCACTGACTTTAGTCACAAGGAAGCCAAGTTGACCTTCCCAAACTAGGCCAGGCCACGATGTAACCCACCCTTCCAGTACTGACTTCTTCATGGCCTTTATCACAGTGTCATTTCATGGTGGTCTGTACAACTTTCTTATCATGTCTTTCCCCCAACCAGACTGTAAACTGCAGGAGGGCAGGGACTGTGTGAGTCTGCCTTGTTTATCTGCACTCACAGAGCCTGGCACATGGTAGGTGCTTAGTAAATATCAGTATTTGCAGACAGAATTAATCTCCTCAGCAACCCAGTGAGTTGGTAGAGTAAGGAAATTGAGGCTCAAAGAAATAAAGTGACAGGCCCAAGATCACACCAGTTTCCGCCAAAGAAACCCCAAGCTCTTTCCTTAAGCAAATCACCTCATCTGTCTGAATCTTGTTTTCCTGTCTGGGGAAAATAAGTTAGAGCTGCCTCCAAACTATGTGCCAGGGACTGTGCACTTCTTTTAGATTTGCTCCTTTAATTCTCACAACAACACTGAAAGACAGAAATTGTTTTATAAAGGTGGAATTTGATACTAGCAAGAACTGGGTCCATCATTTGCCTGTTTGCCCTCATATCCATTGCTCCCCTTATGATACTCCGTGTCACAAATGGGTTCCCCTGACCCCTCTACCCCAAACCCACCTCCCAGCAGGCAACATTTCCCAGGCTTCCTTGTCGCTGAATTTTGTTTGGGTTTGGCCAATGGGAGCCACTGGCTCGAGATTAGGGGACAGGAGGAAACAGGGGACCCTCAGCCTTGGCAGCTTCTGGGCTCCATCTCCCTTACTTTGGACTCCAGACCAGGGATGGTAGCAGTTTCCTGCTCTTGCTAATCTCTGGGTCACCTCACTTTCCCCTGTTTGGCTTCTCGGTTCTTCCATTACCTGAGTGGCCACAGTATTAAATTCCCTCTGTTTGGAGGGGGTAGGAGGGGAATATAGGAGACGTAACAGGTAATAATAAAGTTCTTTTTATTTTCTAAATAAATAAATAAATAAATAAATCTCCCCTGTTTGAAATACTAAGAGTGAGTTCACTTTCCTGATTACTCTAAGAGCTGATTGGAATCCAGATCTGTCTGACTACAGAAGTGCACTTATTTTTTTTTACAGAAGATGATAGTGGGGCAAAACAGTAAAAGTGATAACCATTTAACCACCCTGCCCAGAGAGCTCTTCCCAGGTCCCTTTTGTGAGAGAAATTAGTTTTAGAGATGATGATCCACTCATAAAGCCTATTCATAATTTATTATGTTTAAGAAATTCTGCTTTCCATAGCTAAAATATTCTTTATACCTGTAAATGAAGACATTAATAACATCTAGTTACCAGAGTTGTTTTGATGATTAAATGAACTAATGTATGCCAAACCCTTGGTATGTGGTAAATGTTCAATGATAGCTTCAAAACCTGGTTAATTTTTAGTACCTTCAGTTTTCTCAGCTTGCTGATCCTGGAGTGTGGAGGACAGCTGCTCTTTCATTCCGTCGAATTCTTCTTATCACATTGTAGATTCACCTTGCCCATTGGACCAGTGAGTGAGAAGTAGTAATCAGACGGCTGGCCTGGCAGCTACAATCCACAGATGTGTGCAGTGAATGTTAGATCTGAGTGAATGCTTCTAAATCAATTGGACCTCCCTAGAGACATGGCTGGCAATGAATGAGAGTATGAGATGCTTTTGACACACACATGCAGCATCTGATTTGAGTGAAAATGTCTGCTCAACAGTCCCGAGGGCAGTTTTCTCCTGATTGATTTGCAACTTTTGATCTCAATGGAAAAGAAGCCAAATGTAAAGGAGGTAGTTTTCTCAGTGAACAAGAAATCTTGTTGTGCTTTCCTTTCTGAACTTGGGGGGTGGGGGAGAAGTACCATTTCCTATTACCGGCAAAGGGGCTACAGAGACCAAACTTTGCTAGAGAAGGGTGTTTAAAGGTGGGGGTGGGAGTTGGGGAGAGGAGCTTCTTAACCCACACAACTCCCAATGACTCGGGAGAACCAGGAGACCAGAAACTGCCCTTGATGCAATCCAGTTGCAGACAGCAGATTAGGTCTTCAGCTACCACAGTCTAGAGCCTGGGGCTGGGAGTCCCACCTGTGCCCTTGGACATTTTCGCTCAAATCAGATGCTGGATGCGTGTGTCAAAAGCACCTCACACTCTCATTCATTGCCAGCCAAGTCTCTAGGGCGGTCCAATTGATTTAGAAGCATTTGCTCACATCTAACATTCGATGTACACATCTTCTGTGGATTGTAGCTGCCAAGTCAGCTGTCTGATTACTACTTCTCACTCACTGGTCCAATGGGCAAGGTGAATCTACAATGTGATAAGAAGAATTTGAGGCACTTCATTTGAGCTTGCCCTGACTACTGCACAGGTTGCTAGGGACTCATATGAGTCATTGATGTAAATGCAATTTAAAGAAGTTTGTAGACCTTACAAATATATTTGAGGTTATGGTTTTAAGCTAGAACAGTAGCTAAAAAACTGCTTTTTACTGTAATAGCATAAGTCTCCTACTCCTAGAAGTTAAGAGTACAGGATTTGGAGTCAAATAGACCCAGGTTCCAATCCTAGCTCACCGTGACGTGACTACTTCTCACTTAATCTTGCTGAGCCTCAGATTTCTCATCTGTAAGACAGGAATGATAATGCCTATCTGGAAGGGTTGTGAAGGTTAAATAAGATACTAAGGTGAGAGCTTAAGAAATGGTAGCCATGTTAGAATTGTTCACAAATTTATCTGCCAACTAATATTTTGGAACAAAATAGGGAGTCTGGTCAACTAGGTCATTATAGTCTTCAGAACTCTCTAGTATTCATACTTTGGTTTGTCATCTATGGTCCACTTCTCTAGGAACTGTTCCCAATCATAGTTCTTGCCAAATAGCTAGACCTGGGCAGCCATGTTTGTGCCATATGACCCTGTTCCCTTGGCCATTTGTTGGTTAGACCACAAGTGAACACTTAACCTAAGCTAGACAAATCAGATTCCTCTTTTGGGAACTGAAGCAGTCAATTGTGGGGCGTCATGTAGACTCCAGAACAAGTACAGCTGATGGATGAGCTGAGGAAACTGATACGGAGAAGTACAGAGACATATACAAAGAAGAAGCCATTTAGCTTTAGTCTATGTGAAAATGATGGAAATGGACTTGTTCCTGATGATTTTTTCAGTTCCATAAGGCCTAGCCATGCTAATTTCCTGTCCTTGAAGTCTATGCAGTCTACACACCCAACCATTAGTACTCACCTTTTCTTAACACTAGCACGAGTGCCTCTCTCCTCCTTGCAGCCCAAAGAGACTATTCTAGGATATGGGCAATGTTGTCCGTTTATAAGGTAAAACACACTTCTTTAAAAACTTGATTGGTTTTCTTACAAATGAGCTTATATACTCAAAACACACCCATACCTCAGTTAACTAGTAAGCACAAATCAGTAAAACCAGTTATGAATCAAATTATCAACAAACTAGTTGAGAAACTTTTTTCCCTCATGTTTTCTTGAATATTTTGTCATTATATGGAAAGGCTCAAAATGTTTGATTTGCAACAGCACCTGGAAGTTCTCAAAAAAATTGTATTATATGATCATGTAGTTTCTAAAGGGATTTTTTTTTTTACATCTTTATTGGAGTATAATTGCTTTACAATGGTGTGTTAGTTTCTGCTTTGTAACATAGTGAATCAGTTATACATATACATATGTTCCCATATCTCTTCCCTCTTGCGTCTCCCTCCCTCCCACCCTCCCTATCCCACCCCTCTAGGTGGTCACAAACCACCGAGCTGATCTCCCTGTGCTATGTGGCTGCTTCCCACTAGCTATCTATTTTACGTTTGGTAGTGTATATATGTCCATGCCACTCTCTCACTTTGTCTAAAGGGATATTGAGGACCTAAGGATGGGTGGGGTTAGAGGACTTACACTGAGCTAATTAAAGAAACAGGGAAGGCAATTCCCTCGCGGTCCAGTCATTAGGACTTCACACTTTCACTGCTAAGGGCCTGGGTTCAATCCCTGGTTGGGGAACTAAGCCGCATGGTGTGGCCAAAAAAAAAAAAAAAAAAAGAAAATTGTAAAAAAAAATAAACAGGGAAAAGCTATCTGAGAGTATATAATTATAAATGTCTATTATCCCCATCAGTAAAGTGGGGATAATAATGTACCCACTTCATATCATTGATCCAAGTATTAAATGAAGTAGTGAATGCAAATTCTTTGCCTGCTGCCTGGCATACAGATTAAAATCCATAAATGTTTTATTAGCTACAATGATTATGAAAATGTGACAAAAGTTGGTGCTGGAGCCAGATTTTAAAGGAAAATGAGAGGAGGTATAGCTCAGTGGTAGAGCATTTGACTGCAGATCAAGAGGTCCCCTGTTCAAATCCAGGTGCCCCCTTGTCTACTTTTCTGGGCTTCACTGGTGGTTCAGTGGTTAAGAATCCGCCTGCCAATGCAGGGGACATAGGTTCGAGTCCTGGTCCAGGAAGATCCCACATGCCACGGAGCAACT
Source organism: Neophocaena asiaeorientalis asiaeorientalis (assembly GCF_003031525.2). Classification (NCBI taxonomy): domain Eukaryota; kingdom Metazoa; phylum Chordata; class Mammalia; order Artiodactyla; family Phocoenidae; genus Neophocaena; species Neophocaena asiaeorientalis. The sequence goes on along the minus strand of NW_020173922.1, from coordinate 3,566,061 downwards.
AAGCCCGTGTGCCACAACTACTGAGCCCATGCGCCTAGAGCCTGTGCTCCGCAACAAGAGAAGCCACCACAATGAGAAGCCTGTGCACTGCAATGAAGAGTAGCCTCTGCTCGCTGCAACTATAGAAAGCCCACGTGCAGCAGCAAAGACCCAAAGCAGCCATAAATAAATAAATAAAATTTATTTTTTAAAAAAGGAAAATGCTCCAAAATTAAATTAAAATTAAAGTAAATGTTCTGCTATCTACTCAGTAGCTTTGTGAGGGTAGGTACTGGGTCTTGATTGCTGTAGTTTTCATAGAACTTAGTGCCTATTCGACAAGTAATTTTTGGATAATTACTGAGCCCTCAGTATGGTCATCACAGACTGAAAAGGAGTTTGAAAGCTTTGGAAAGTAAAATGGTGATTTTGAAGAGGATTCTAATTCTGGGGTAGAAGTATTGAAAAGTAGGTAGATGAGAAGGGTGGAGAGGAGGTGTTCATGGACTTAGAAGGTCAACATGAACACCCACAAATTCTTAAATTTTTTTCCAGAGTTTTAAGTCATGAGCTTAGTCAAGAAATTCTAACATGATATGGGTTGAATTGCACCATCCCCCCAAATTTATATGTTGAAATCCTAACCTCCAGTACCTCAGAATGTGACCTTAGTTGGAAACAGGGCCATTTCAGATATGGTTAAGATGAGGACTACAATAGCCAAGACATGGAAGCAAACTAAATGTCCATCTACAGATGAATGGCTAAAGAAGATGTGTTTTATATATATATATATAGATATATATATATACATGCACACAGTGGATTTTTATCCAGCCATAAAAAAGAATGAAGTAATGGTATTTGCAGCAACATGGATGGACCTAAAGATGATCATACTAAGTGAAGTAAGTCAGACAGAGAAAGACAAATATCATATGATCTCACTTATATGTGTAATCTAAAAAATTGATACAAGTGAACTTATTTACAAAACAGAAATAGACTCAGACACAGAAAACAAACCTATGGTTACTGAAGGGGAAAGGGGGGGCAAGGACAAATTAGGAATTTAGGATTAATAGATCTACACTACTATATATAATATAAAATAGATAAGCAACAAGGACCTACTGTATAGCACAGGGACCTATATTCAATATCTTGTAATAACTTATGGAATCACTTTGCTGTACACTTTGCTGTTACAGAAACATTGTAAATCAACTACACCTCAATTAAAAAAAAAAAGATGAGGTCAAACTGGAGAAGGGTGGGCTTCGAATCCAGTACCTCTAGTGTCCTTATAAAAAGACAAAAACTGGACATAGACAAGCGCACAGGGAGAATGTTGTGTGAAGGTGAAGGCAGAGATCAAGGTGGTGATACTATAAACCAAGAACACCAAAGATGGCCAGCAAACCACCAGTTAGGGGAGAGGCCTGGAACAGATTCTCTCTCACAGCCGTCGAGGGAACCAACTCTGCTCAAACCTTGATTTTGGACATCCAGCCTCCAGAACTGTGATGCGATGAATTTCTGTTGGTTAAGCCACCCATTTTGTGGTACTTTGTTACCACATTAGTTTGCTAGGCAGCTCTAGGAAACTAATGTATGAAGCAAACAAATCCAAAAATGCTGCCCCTGTGGCTCTCCCAGTGGTAATTTCTGCTCAAGCCCAGATAATTAGATCTATAGGTGCTTGCCCCAAACCACTTCTGTTACAACAGCTCCTGCCAAGTATGCTTCCAAGCAGCAGGCAGAATGATGTGGAAAGCCCTTGACCTCTTAGTCCCAAGGAGCACGGTAGTTTTAAGTCCAATCAACTACAACCATGCAATTAAAAAAAAGATCCTGCTTAGGTCTGAAGAGTTTTAAAAAAGTTGGCAATTTAGCTATTTCATCCTAACACTATTTTAATAAGTAATAATAATTGCTAAAAATTGATTGATTATTATGGGTTAGGGAGTTTGCTAAACACTTTACAAACATCTTTTCTTTAGTCCTCTCAACAGCCTTAGGAGATAAGTACTATTATTTACATTTTATCAAGGAAGAAACTGAGACTCAGAGAATTAGCTTGTCTACAAATCCATAGCTAGCCAGTAATGGAGCTGACCTCATACCCGAGGTGGCCTGAGCCCAGAGTCCATGATCTTTGTTACCATGCTCCTCTGTCTCCTGAGGGTACTGGACCTCCATGCAGAGAAAGCTTATGGAACATTAGATTCCCTCCCCTTGTCTGACTTAGTCTCCTTGAAATTGACACAAAAGCTACTGCTTGTTCTGCCTGCATTTTCAAGCTCAAATTGAAAGAAAAGTGACTGGCATATAGTAAGTGCTCAGTAAGTGTTAGCTATTATTGCTATTAATATTGCATTGTATGTGTTTCTCTCTGGCAAGGGAGGTGAATCCCTAGTCTATTGCTAACAATGAGTACTTAGAAGTGTTCCTGAATGAACAAGATGAGTGGAGTAGGGGCTTGGAAAGTAAAGTCGATCTAGGAAAAAAAAATGAGAAGTGAGGGTAGGGAGCTTAGGGCTGGGGGAGGGGGCAAGGGACAGAGAAAGCAGTTGGCAGAAGGCCAGATACCACTTTGCCTTTGGTATGGCTGCCCCTGGGGGTTCAGAGGTGGGGGCTGTGTAGCCTTTCTGCTCCTGATTGGTCAGCTCACCTAGCTTTATCCTGTATTTTCTCCCCTTTACGGTGTTGGGGAGGCTGCAGCTTGTGGTTACAGAAAGCTTCCTGGAATTCTTCCAGGAAGAGGAGAAGTGCCTGAGGTGCTGACAAACAAAGGTTCCGGTGGTGAAGACGGGTGTGAGTAAGAGCGATTGTGTACCGTCCATCTGCGTCATGGTGAGGCCAGAGGGCATTGGAATCAGGCAGATTTAGGTGGAAGTCCCAGCTCTCCCGTTTTAGTAACTGTGTGACTTACCTTCCTGAGTCTGATTTTCTCTTCTATAATAAGGATGATAATGGTACCTACTGCATAAGCATTTAAAAGCCTAGTACAATGCCTAATAAATTATAGCGGATATTATTGTTATTGTTATTATTTTAAGTGTTAGGGTTTAATATCCTCTCTGCCTGAACATATGAATTCCCAAGTCTCCTCCTCTCCCTCCTGTTCCCTCAGTCCTGAAAATTTGAGACAAATTCCTCCAAGGGCCCCTTGATACCTCTGCTTTCCCCTGGTCCTTCCAGTGGGGCCAGGCCTTCAGGGACCCTTGGGCAGCCCTAGGACAGTGGAAAGCATCTCTCCATGACTCTGGGGTGGTCCTTTTTTCCCCACAGCCTAGGAAGGGTTGATAAAAGCCTTATCTGAGTCACCTTCCATTACAGGATTAAATCAGACTTGTTCTGGGGCCTTCCGTCTGCTACCCCAGGCTTGATGCCGGCAGCTCCTTGTTTTTGCCTTTGGCCCAGTCTGAGGTCATCACACTTCTTTGGGCCCAAGGGACCCTCAGAGGCAGAGGCTGAGGAGAGGCTCTGGCAGCCATTTGGGATCAATTTCAAGTAGCAAGGACTGACTAAGCATGGAGGCCAACAGTTAGGCACTCACTAGGCACCTTGGGTGGTAGACTGGGAGCGAGGATGCTCACCCAGTCATCTCCAACCTGAGGCAAGAAATGACAGGCTCCATGAGGGCAGTCAACAGGGATGCAGGAGATTAACAAATGAGAGTTAATGGGGTAAAGGTATCATCATGTAATTGCAGAGTTATGGGGCAAAGGAATAATTGTGTGATTGCAGGTGAGTTGCTAAATTTCTCTGAGACTTAGTTTTTTCAACTCTGAGCTGGGAACATTAGCATTTACTACAAAAAGTTAATTTAGATTGAAATGTATGAGTTAAAACAACTAGGTTTTAGAGATAAACCTGAGTTTGGATTCTGGCTTGGCCACCCACTGACCTTGTGCCACACTGTTAACTTTTCAGACCCTATTTCCTCATGGGTAAAAAGGAGGAAATAACACTTCTCTCCCAGGGTTGTACGGGTTAGAGAAATTTAGGCATAGCAGTTAGCACTTACTAAGGCAAGTGCGCTAGGGCAAGTGCGTACCCCCGTCCCCTGGCCCCTAGTGCTGCTCAACGAATGAGCACTCATGAGTCTTCTTCAGACCGTGTAGGTGGGAGTGGGTTTAGCCTTCTTGTCTACCTTCTCAAATTAGAGAGGCAGCAGAGAAGATGCATTTCTCTTGCCCAGGTTGCGAGTGTTGAGGGGAGGCGCAGGGGGAGGGTGTTAGAGGATGGGATGCATGTCTCTGTGTGTCCCCTGGCAGAAAGAGCTGGGACTGAGCCAGATGCCTCCTCAGCATGAGGTCAACACCGTGGAGATATGTTTACCGGATTTGGGTCAGCTTGGGACCAGCCTCAGCTTGGAGGGCAAAGCAGGAAAGAAGGGAGAAAGGGGGATTTCATTAGCCTCCAACAACCAGGTGGGCCTTGGAGTAGGCAGGTGCAAGCTGTGAGCTGTCTGGGAGGCTATCCAAAGACAGGGAAGGCCTAAATGCTCAGCGCCAGGCTGCCCCAGGGAGGGCTCCTTCCTGAGTCTGAGGTGCCAGCTCAGGACTCTCAGCTTGTACTTCACCCTTTCTCTGCCCAGATCTTTCATCTTCCTGGCTCCCTTCTTCTCCTTTACTTCTTATTTTTATTTGCCACTACTCCGTAATTTTATTGTGATTGATCCTTTCCTGACCTGGACCCAGCAGGTAATCTGGCAAGTGTGAAGGGACACCGGACCCCCTGCCTGTTGGAAATGCAACAATCTTTGTGTAATGACTGTCTGCATGGCATGATCTCATCTCATCCTCAGAACAACTTTATGAGCGAGCTTCTCTTAGTACCCTCCTACTCCAGTTGAGGAAACTCTCATTCTATGAGATAAAACAAACTTGCTCATGGTTACTTGACTAGGAAGTGGCTGAAGCAGGACTTGTTCAAAGAATGAGTGACTTTTCCATTCCAACTCCAGATAAAGAGCATTCTCGGGTCTGAGCTGTGCTTTCTACACTCATGGACCCTGGGAAGTGTGAGAATGGAGCTGTTTTCTCAGGAGGGGCCGCAAGCTCAGTGGAGTGGTCACTGTGCCGCCAGAAACAGTGAGCTGGTAGAGGGTCCTCTGATGTCTTCCTCAGGGGGCAGGAGCCAGGCAGTGAGCTCACAGGAGGGGGTATGCTGAAAGTGGAGCTTGTTCCATCCAAGTTTTAAAGGGAAGCCCAGAGGTTCCTGGAGAACATAAGTAAAATAAAACAAAGATGGGGGAGGCAGTAGGTTACTTTGAAATGATGCCAGTAGATGCCCCCTGCTATAGCAGTGGTTAGGCACGTGAGCCTTGGAGTCTGGCAGATCCGGGTTTGAGTGCCACATTGGCACCTGCTTCTGTGGGTGACCTTTTGCAAGGCATTTAAATTCTTGAAGCCTCAGTTTCTTCATCTGTAAAATGGAGATGATAGTGGTACTTTGTTATGAGGATCAAATGATATCACGTTTCATAAAGCTCATAGCCTAATACCTGAACCTCAGTCAATTAAAAAAAAAAGGTATTGGTAATAGAACTGGATTAAGAGTAAACACCTGTCAGAAATGTTCTTTACCTTGATCTGGGTGGTGGTTTTATGAGTGTGTGCATATGTAAAAAAACAAACCTTGAATTGTACACTTAAGATCAAATTACTTTTCACATGTGAAAATGGGTACTTTTCACATTTTATTGTATGTATCTTATACCTTAACAAAAAAAACAAGAGCAAGAAAAACAAAAGGAAGCTCTTGTAAGTCAGGGTTGGTAAAGTGAAAGGGTTCAAATTTAAAGAAAAAAAATTGCAGGCTAAAATGTAGGAAAAAATGTATTATGGAGGTATGTCAGGAAGTTAATTAATAAAAACATGTTTTCCCCCCTCGGATTTTGTAATGCTTATGGGATTTGTCAGTTGTTTTTTTTTTTGGCCGCACTACGCGGCACGCGGATCTTAGTTCCCCAATCTGGGATCGAATAAGCGCCCCCTGCAATGGCAGCGTGGAGTCTTAAACCACTGGATCCCCAAGTAAATCCCTGTCATTTTTTTAAATGTGTAATTTTGTATGATTTATTTTATTATCCTAAGTAAATATTCACTTTTGTAGTGAAAAAAATGTGAATTGGGGCTTCCCTGGTGGCGCAGTGGTTGAGAGTCCGCCTGCCAATGCAGGGGACACGGGTTCATGCCCCGGTCCGGGAGGATGTCACATGCCGCGGAGCGGCTGGGCCCGTGAGCCATGGCCTCTGAGCCTGTGCGTCCGGAGCCTGTGCTCCGCAACGGGAGAGGCCACAACAGTGAGAGGCCTGCGTACCGCAAAAAAAAAAAAAAATGTGAATGATCCCCTCTTCGGTAGTGCTTCGCAGTGGGACCCTCTTGGGATAGGAGAGAAAGCAGGAGTTGCTAGGTTGGATAAGGACAGAGCCACCCCACTCCTGCCCTCCTCCCTCGGGTGGTTGGAACCAATGAACAGCCTGGGTGTGGGGTCCTGTGGTTGTCCTGAGGGAAGCCTGCCTGATGGGAAGCCTGCTGTGGTCAGGCTTAGTTAGCTCTTTGCCCCTGCAGAAGGAGCTCCCGCTGTATCATCTTCCCCCATCGCAAAGAGAATGAGCAACACAGTGATACCAGCCCAGTCAATTCTCCCTCCTCCTAACAGTTCTCAGCATTGACCTTGGAGGTGAGGCATCCTTAGGGGGACCTTATTGAGTAATAGGGATAAAGAACACTGAGAAGGGGGAGTACCCAGGCTCTGAGCCCCCGATGAGCAGGGCTGGTAGCGAGGCGTCCCATTACATCCTGGAGCTATTACCTTGGGGAAATGGAATTGGACAAGCCTGCCTTCCCATTATGCAAAGAAAGGGCTTTTCAAGTAAATTTCCATTTAAGTATGAGCTGAGATCAGTGAAGATGGGGCCATAATAGCTTAGACGGTCATCGCAGCTATTAAAAATATATTTTTTACCATGTGCTCAGGCTGCCTTGTCATCTTCATATCATTCATCCCCAGAAGACTGTGACTCAACCTTTTTTTTTTTTTTTTGTGACTCAACCTTTTGCAAGCTTCTGGGAGGCAGGTTAATGTACATCTGTATTTTCAACTTTTTAATTCTTTGACATACACAGTGGATGAAATTTACATCCTTGACACAGCCCATGGATGTATTCAGAATGTGATAAAAAGTCGGTCCAGGATGGAGATGGAGATGGGTGGTGGGTGGTAAGTAAAGCACTTCACTCACTGGTCATTGCCTGCAATGCTGGGCTTGCCTCTCTCTTTAGACCATCTCGTGCCACCATTCCCTGCGTAGGACCTCAGACAAACACAGTTCCATTTTTAGCTCAAGGCCTTCAAATGGTGGTCTCTGCTGCCTGGATACTCTTCCCCCATGCTCTACCAGACTGACTCCCACTTATTCTCCAGGTCTCAGCTTGAACCTATGTCTTCAAGGAAGCCTCCCCTGACCCACTCCCTGCCCCCAGACCAGGTTAGGGCCTTCAACTGGATTTCTGTCTTTGGATAACAAACTGCCCTTAGCCATTTGCTCGTGATTCTGCCGTTTGACTGGGCTCAGTCTTGCCTGGGTGACCTCTGCAGTCGCTGTCAGTTGTTGGATTGACTGGCTGCTAGCTGTTCCTAGATAGCCTTGCTCATTGTAAGGAGCCTCAGCCAAAATGGTGGAAACAGCTGGGACAGCTAGAATGCCTGAGACAGCTAGGAGGCTAACCTGGGGCTTCCTTACATGGTGGCTTCAGGGCAGCAAGAGGGTGAGAGTAGAAGCTGTAAGGTCCCTTGATGCCTCCTCCAACTCTCAAGCATTGGAAACTGGGCTTTCAGGGCAGGTGGCCCTCAGAGTACATCCCTTGAAGGTCCCCAGAAGTCATATAATGTCACTTCTACTGCAATTTGTTTTACCAATAGGTTAAAGAAAGTCATAGGGCCAGCACAAATTCAACAGCAGAGAAATAGACTCACTTCTTGATGAAAAGTCACCTTGTAAAAGGGCATGTATCTAGGGATAGAAGGACTTACAGCCATCTTTGGCCATAGTCTAGCACAGGTCTAGTTCCCTAAGTGTTTCCTTCACTGCTCTTATAACTGTTGTTGACTAATTCCTTGTATGATTGTTTCTTTGTCATTTTTATCTCCCACTAGACAACACGGTCCATGAATGTAGGGACTGACTATCTTGTTTATCACTTTATTCCCAGAGCTTGGCACATAGTGGAAACTAAGAAGTTGTTAAATGAACAGATGGATGAATGAATGAATAAATAAGGCTCCAGGAGTCCCAAAGTTTCAGCATAAGGCTTTGGAGATAGTCCTGGGTTTGAAATCTAGTTCTATCACTTCCTAGGTGTTTGACCTTAGGCAAGTTGCTTGATCGCTGAGCCTCAGTTTCTTTATCTTTAGAGATTAAAATAAACCACACCTGGGGACTTCCCTGGTGGTGCAGTGGTTGGGACTCCATGCTCCCAATGTAGGGGGCCCAGTTTCGATCCCTGGTCAGGGAAATGGATCCCACGTGCATGCTGCAGCTAGGAGTTTGCATGCCACAACTAAGGAGCTCACCTGCCGCAACTAAGACCCGGCGCAGCCAAATAAATAAAATAAATATTTTTTAAAAATAGGGACTTCCCTGGTGGCGCAGAGATTAAGAATCCACCTGCCAATGCAGGGGTCACGGGTTCGAGCCCTGGTCTGGGAAGATCCCACATGCCGTGGAGCAACTAAGCCCGTGTGCCACAGCTACTGAGCCCACGTGCCACAACTACTGAAGCCCGTGCGCTTAGAGCCTGTGCTCCGCACCAAGAGAAGCCACCGCAAGGAGAAGCCCTCGCACCACAACGAAGAGTAGCCCCTGCTCGCCGCATCTAGAGAAAGCCCGCGTGCAGCAACGAAGACCCAATGCAGCCATAAATAAATAAATAATTAATTAAATAATTAAAAATAAAAAAATAAACCACACCTCACAGTCTAATCCTAACCATGAGGGTTTCAACTCCACATTTGCTCTCTTCCCTTCTCTTTGTGACCCCCTTAGCTTTTCTTACTCAACAGGTGAGGGCTAGTTTCCTTGTTTTAAGGGCCTTCCCCCAACTCCCAAGCATTGGAAACTGGGCTGTCAGGGCAGGTGGCCCTCAGAGTACATCCCCTGAAGGTCCCCAGGAGTCTATTCTATATAGACCATTGCCCCAACACTATTAGTGGCTGCAAACCAGTGGTTCTCAAATAGGAGTGATTCTGCCCCACAGGGGACGTTTGGCAATGTCTGAGACATTTTTGGTTGTCACAGGCATTTTTGGTTGGGGAGGGGAATGCTACTGGCATCTAGAGGCTAAGCAGCTAGGGATGTTAAACATCTTAAAATGCACAGGACAGCCCTCTCCCAGCCCCAACAAAAAACTAAACGGTCCCAGATATCCGTAGGGCTGAAACCCTGATGGGAACTGACTGTTCTTTCTGTCCTCACCAGTTTAGATGTAATAGATTCTTCCTGGTAGTAGTCAGCCCTCACCCTTCTTTAGCTCTGGTGTCTGGTGATGGCCACAGTTCTCCCATTCCTGGACCACACATCTTTTGAGCAACAGCTTTTCTGCTTAGGCAGTTTGAAGAGAAGGGAGGGAGGAAATGGCTCTATCTGTTGGCCAGAGCTGGGATCACAGCAGGAGAAGACAAATGGAGTTTATTCTGGGAAAGGCCTCAGGTGTGTCAACCTTCCCTGTATTACAAACCCCTAGGGCAGCTGGAGAATGTTAGTTGGGACAGCACATGACTGGATAAAGTTGTTACTGAAGCTATCGTGTGTGACAAGCTTGGGGTTAGGGCCTAGAGTTGTATTCAGCAACTTCTTATTCTTTCTTCTTTTTTAGAAATTATTGAAAAAATTATCCCAGGGGTCCAGACCCAGGAATGGAGATGATCCTAGAACTTCATTTTCTCAAAGGGGGTTAGTGTCCTAGGCGTAACAGCACACCAGCCAGGAAGGTGTTTGTAGCCACCTAGTGGGTGCTTGTTAAACACTTGCTGAACTGAATCCAGAGTTTAGGAGAAACTGCACAAGCACACAGCTGCTTTTAATACCCCTGTTGGGAAGAAAATTTATCAAAGAAAGAGGAAGAAAAGGAGAGAGGAAGGGAAAGGTTTTAACTGATTACTGGGTACTTTATGTGTCATTTCTTCTGATCCTCACAACAACCCTGTGTGGTCAATTACTGACCATTAGTATCATCACCCCCATTTTATAGATGGAGAGGTTTAGTGACTTTCATTAAGCCACTGCTGGTATATAATGGAACCACAATTTGAACCCAGGTCTCTATGACTCCAAAGGCCTATTTCCATTATACCACAGAAATCTTCCATCAGAGAAGAAATGATTTTAAAATAATAATAAATATATAAACAACTATTTATTGACTTCCAACCATATGCCAAGGTCTGTGCTAAGGTTTCACATAGATTATCTCATTTAACCCTCACACAAACACTATCTCATTAAATTTTACCATAAGCCTGTAAGGTAGGTATTGTTCTTATTATTCCCATTTTATAGATAAGGATACTGAAGTCCATAAGAATTAAGTATGTTGCTCTAGGTTTCATAGCTGTGAAATAGCAGAGTGCGGAAAGAAAACAAAAGAGGGAATTCTTTAAAAGGAGGAGAATGGAAGAAAGAATGTACAGAGGGAGGAAAGGAAAAGAGAAAGAGCAAAGGGAAAGGAGGGGAGGAGGAAGGATAGTGTCACTGGAGGGGCTTCTAAAGAACTGGTAATCTCTTTGGTCTTGGCCACAGAAGAGGTGAGGAAGGGGATGTCATCACTGAGAAAGCGTCACAGTAAGGTGCATACATTGTGCCGCTCCCACCTTCAGAAGTCAACCTGTGGCAGATGTGCCTACCTGGCCAAGAGGAAGAGAAAGTATAATGGAGTGCAAGGCTAAAAGACAAAATATCGCCTTGACCAGTGAGTGAGGCACCTAAAAATTGTATGCTGTGGATTCAGGCATGGATTCTGTGAAGGAGCAACACCTAAACCCAAGAGGGCAGCTGTTGCAGCATACAATTCATCTTATGGGTTTCAACGGTTAGTCATGCATTAAGTGTTCTGGTTTAAAAATTTTTTTTTATAAATAAATAAATAAAAAACTGGTAATGTTCTTTAAAAATTTTTTTTATTGGTGTATAGTTGATTTACAATGTTGTGTTAGTTTTAGGTGTACAGCAAAGTGAATCAGTTATACATATACATATATCCACTTTTTTAGATTCTTTTCCTGTATAGGCCATTACAGAGCATTGAGTAGACTTCCCTGTGCTATACGGCAGGTTCTTATTAGTAGCTATCTGTTTTATATATAGTAGTGTGTATATGTCAATCCCAATCTCCCAACTTATCCCTTCTCCCCTTATCCCCTGGTGACCATAAGTTTGTTTTCTACATTTGTGACTCTACTTTTGTTTTGTAAGTCAGTTCATTTTTGTATCCGTTTTTTAGATTCCACATATAAGTGATATATGATATTTGTCTTTCTGTGTCTGACTTACTTCACTCAGTATGACAATCTCTAGATCCATCCATGTTGCTGCAAATGGCATTATTTTGTTCTTTTTTATGACTAATTTATTCCATTGTATATATGTACCACATCCTCTTTATCCATTCCTCTTTCAATGAACATTTAGGTTGCTTAGGAACTGGTAATGTTCTATTCCTTTTTTTTTTTGCGGTACACGGGCCTCTCACTGTTGTGGCCTCTCCCGTTGTGGAGCACAGGCTCTGGACGCACAGGCTTAGCGGCCATGGCCCACGAACCCAGTCGCTCCACAGCATGTGGGATCTTCCCGGACCGGGGCATGAACCCGTGTCCCCTGCATCAGAAGGGGGACTCTCAACCACTGCGCCACCAGGGAAGCCCTGTTCTATTCTTAATCGAAGTAGTGGGTCATGGGTGCTCTTTTAATTTCCTCCCTTCCTCCCTCCCTCCTTCCCTTTCTTCCTTCCTTCCTTCCTTCCTTCCTTCCCTCCCTTTCTTTTTTGGCTGCGCTGGGTCTTCATTGCAGCATGCTGGATCTTTTAGTTGGGGCATGCAAACTCTCAGTTGTGGCATGCACGTGGGATCTAGTTCCCTGACCAGGGATCGAACTCGGGTCTCTGCATTGGGAGCACAGAGTCTTACCCACTGGACCACCAAGGAAGTCCCTTAGTATTATTCTTTAAACTGTTCTTATATACTGTATGTTATGTATAAGCATACTTATATACTGTATCTGATATAAATGTATCATACCTGTAAACTGCTTTGCAGAGTTGTCCTGCAAATTAGTGATCTGATATGTAAAGATCCCAGCAGAGAGTAAGTGTTCAAGAATATCTTACATGTATCCAGTGCTCATTGTGTTAACAATTGCTCTAACTATATTACATGGATTATCTCATTCAGTTCTTACCCCAACTGAATAGCAGGAATTATTGTTATGGTCCTCATTTTATCATTGAATGACTTAAAGGACATAGAATAAATGATATTCTCAAGATCTTGGGAATACTGGTAATGTTGGAGTTAGGGTTTGAACCTAGGTAATATGGCTTAGGGCCCACATTCTACAGCTCTCCACTCAACTGCTTCCCAGTAAAGAACTCATTATTACCACCATTGTACCCCTGGAGAGAGAAGAAATGTAAAAGGAGGACTGATGTCAGCTTGGAAATAAAACACCTTTGAACTGGGCTGAGATTGGTGGTGTTGGAAAGGCAAGGAAGTAGAGATCAGGAGTTCACAAAGGTGTTGGGGGGGTGGTCCACATCATTAAAGGTGGTGATTATGGCTTTCATTTTTTAAACATTTGACAAATAAGATAATTATTAAAATATTTTCTCCTGATAAAAGGAAACAGTTTGGGTCTTGAGTGAATGAAAGAATGAATGTGAGGTGGTTCTTGGTGATCAGAGGAACATGAAACAGTTTACAGTTGACATCTGAACAACATGGGATTTAGGAGTGCCAGCCCCCGCCCCCCAGTCAAAAATCTGAGTATAACTTCTTTTTTTATTTGGCTGCGTTGGGTCTTCATTGCTGCGCGCAGGCTTTCTCTAGTTGCAGAGAGCAGGGGCTACTCTTCGTTACGGTGCGCAGGCTTCTCATTGCGGTGGCTTCTCTTGTTGTGGAGCATGGGCTCTAGGCGCATGAGCTTCAGTAGTTGTGGCACATGGGCTCAGTAGTTGTGGTGCACGGGCTTAGTTGCTCCACAGCATGTGGGATCTTCCCAGACCAGGGAAGCCCACGTATACGTATTTATTGAAAAAATCTGCATATAAGTGGATCTGCACAGTTCTAACCCATGTTGTTCAAGGGTCAGCTGTATTACTCAGCTGAACACTGGAAGCCTCCGTGGTGGATTTGACTGTTGTAGTGTTTTATTTTAAGTCATATATACTTTAAAAATTTACCCACAATGGGCTTCCCTGGTGGCTCAGTGGTTCAGAATCCGCCTGCCAAGGCAGGGGACATGGGTTTGATACCTGGTCTGGGAAGATCTCACATGCCGTGGAGCAATTAAGCCCGAGCACCACAACTACTGAGCCCACGTGCCACAACTACTGAAGCCCATGCACCTAGAGCCTGTGCTCTGCAACAAGAGAAGCCACCACAATGAGAAGCCCGTGCACTACAACGAGGAGTAGCCCCCGCTCGACGCAATTAGAGAAGATCCCGTGCACAGCAACAAAGGCCCAATATAGCCATAAATAAATAAATAAATTTATTTTTAAAAATTGTGTGACAATTATATCCAACTTATCTTTTCATTCATTGGGACAAAAGACTGGCTACACTAAAAATGTGTTGTTTGTAAATAAGTGCTTGCCAAAAGCATATTGAAATCATCTCTATTTTCTTGTTATTTAAAAACAAAACAAAAACTATAAAATTAAAGACAATTATAAAAATAAACAATAACATTTTAAAGGGCAAATATAAGAATTCTAAACAAGTCATAAAAGCATTATCTATCTATAATGCCATAAACAGTTACATTTCATTCTATGTGTCAGTATTTATTCAGTTTATATTCAGTATATATATAAATATATATACATAGATACACATAAGTAGATGTATGATATACTGTAATTTTTGTATTTGCTAACAAATCATTTTTTCTTAAATTATAAATTTAAAACAAATACAAAGTGTGCAACACTTATGAAACAAGAAAAAAGTAGAATTTTGCCTTCATGCACTGTATAGTATGTTGCGATAAAGTTGACTTTAGAATACAATCTTTAATAATACATGTTAATCTAAACAACATGATTTACTTAAAATCACTTCTATATAACACCCAAAGAATGGGTTCAAAACATTCCCAAGGGAGTTGGTAAAACCATATATTACTATGAAAGGGTTAAAAACAAAACAGGTTGAAAATGTTCATGTAGTGTTTAAGAACTCTGGGTTTTGGAGTCAGAGCTGGGTTATAATCTAAACACTCTCCTTGGAAGAGTGATGCAAACTCTCTGAGCTTTCGTTTTCTTCATCTGTAAAACTGGGATGATACAATATCATAGAGCTGTTTTAACGGTTAAACCCGATTATGTATGTAAAAGTACAGAACCTGTCATAAGGTAAGCCCTCAATAAATGTTAGTTACCCTCCCCACTCCCCCGGGGTAAGAAAAAGGTGGGTAAAGAGGAAGAATTCACCTGTGGCCATACAATTTACTTCTTTAAGAAAAAATCTAGAGGATACCAGACATCCTTGCTACACACATACACCACTATGTCATCCAGCGGCACAGAATCTGCCCAAGAACTACACTCTTATCTTTCGTCCAATCACATCATTCTGCACTCTCTTGCCCCTGTTCCCAACCCTAGTTTCCCAAGCCACTTTCCCAATCACTCATTCCTCTCTGCCCCGCCCAGAAGTCGTGGCTATCCCCCCTCTTTCTTGTTCTAACTTTCGCGCCCCACTAGTTCTTCGCCAATCGGAGAAGTAATTGCCTCTTCCCTCCCCGCCTCTTACTGACGTTACGAGAAGGAAGATTTCTGATTGGTTTTTCTGGAGCAAGAGCGTGCCAATAACAGACAGACTTTTTTGGTGCGGAGGGGCAGCTAGTATTTTCGCTGGTGATTGGCTGGGGTGGCCAAGACGGGAAAATGGCTGCCAGCTCTTCTGTAGTCCCGGTGGTAGTGTCGGCTGCTGTGGTCCCCGCCCTGTCATCGAGCGGCGATTTCTCAAATTTGCGGGAAATTAAAAAGCAGCTGCTACTTATCGCGGGCCTTACCCGGGAGCGGGGCCTACTGCACAGTAGCAAATGGTAAGATGTCGGAGTCCGAGGGGACCGGGCTTGGATCCTCGGCCTTGGGAGTCTTTAGCTGATTCAGTTTGTGTGGGTGTTCCAGGTCTGCGGAGTTGGCCTTCTCCCTCCCGGCGTTGCCTCTGTCCGAGCTGCAGCCGCCGCCGCCTATTACAGAGGTAAGCACGTCTTCACATTGAGTGCTCCCCATCATCAGAAGGGATACTGAGTGCTCTGTCACCGGAAGGGAGCATACTGCTTAGCAGGGATGTTTGTAGGGGAAATGCAAGCATTCAAAGAGCTGGGTGTTTTAAGCGATTTTATCTGTATGTTTTTGCTGAGTTTTGAAAGACTTAGTGGTGCTCTTACTTAAGCTGGAGAGATTAGTAAACAGTCCTTGCTTAAGATTTCAGCCTTTAAGGTTTTCTAGCTCAACCTAGACAGTATTCATAACGGGGAGAAGCGTCAAAGGTTTTTATTGGGTTGGCCAAAAAGTTCCTTCGGTTTTAAAATAAAAATACAAATCACGCATTTTCACCAAGAAGTTTATTGAACAACGTATTCACTGTTTCACTACCTCCTCACATTTTTCAGGCAACTTCATAATTCCATCTTACCAAAAGTTTTTATCTTTTTTTTTTTTTGCGGTACGCGGGCCTCTCACTGCTGTGGCCTCTCCCGTTGCGGAGCACAGGCTCCGGACGCGCAGGCTTAGCGGCCATGGCCCACGGGCCCAGTCGCTCCGCGGCATGTGGGATCTTCCCGGCCCGGGGCACGAACCCGTGTCTCCTGCATCGGCAGGCGGACTCTCAACCATTGCGCCACCAGGGAAGCCCCGAAAACTTTTTATCTTTTTGAGCAAAGAACTGTTCCAGGTGCCTTTTACAGTCTTCCAGGGAATTGAAATTTTTTCCATTAAGAGAATTTTGTAAAGACCTAAATAAATGGAAATCCAAAGGTGCAATGTCTGGTGAATACAGCAGTTGAATCAGAACTTCCCAGACAAGCTGTAACAGTTTTTGCCTGGTCATCAAAGAAACACGCAGTCGTGCGTTATCCTGATGGGAGATTATGCGTATTCTGTTGACTAGTTCTGGAGGCTTTTCATCAAGTGCTGTTTCAGTTGGTCTAATTGGGAGCAGTACTCGTTGGAATTAATTGTTTGGTTTTCCGGAAAGGAGCTCATAATAAAGGACGCCTTTCCAATTGCACCATATACACAACATCACCTTCTTTGGATGAAAACCGGCCTTTGGTGTGGTTGATGGTGGTTCATTTCGCTTGCTTCACGATCTCTTCTGTTCCACATTATTGTACAGTATCTATACACTTTTCATTGCCCGTCACAATTGTTTTAAAAACGGAACGTTTTCATTGCATTTAAGAGAGAAAAACACATGCGGAAAAACGGTCAAGAAGGTTTTTTTCCGCTTAACTTACGTGTAACCCAAACATCAAAGCAATTCATATAACCAGGTTGGTGCAAATGATTTTCAACTCTTGATTTGGATATTTTGAGTATATCAGCTATCTCCTGCATGGTATAACGTTGCTTGTTCTCAATTAACGTCTCAATTTGATTGCTATCAACTTCAACTGGTCTACCCAACCATGCAGCCTCATCCAGTGAGAAATCTCCTGCACGAAACTTTGCAGACCACTTTTGACACGTTCGATCAGTCGCAGCACCGTCTCCATACACTGCACAAATCTTTTTTTGCGTTTCAGTTGCATATTTACCTTTCTTGAAATAATAAAGCATAATATGTGGAAAATGTTGCTTTTTTCCTTCTATCTTCAATATTAAAATGGCTACACAGAAGTTCACCAGTTTTGATAAGTTTTAAAAAAAGTTAACCCTGAGGGCTTCCCTGGTGGTGCAGTGGTTGAGAGTCTGCCTGCCAATGCAGGAGACACGGGTTCGAGCCCTGGTCTGGGAGGATCCCACATGCCGCTGGGCAACTAGGCCCGTGAGCCACAACTACTGAGCCTGCGGGTCTGGAGCCTGTGTTCCGCAACAAGAGAGGCCGCGTTAGTGAGAGGCCCATGCACCGCGATGAAGTGTGGTCCCTGCTTGCTGCATTTAGAGAAAGCCCTCGCACAGAAACGAAGACCCGGGCTTCCCTGGTGGCGCAGTGTTTGAGAGTTTGCCTGCGGATGTAGGGGACACGGGTTCGTGCCCTGGTCTGGGAAGATCCCACATGCCGTGGAGCGGCTGGGCCCATGAGCCATGGCCGCTGAGCCTGCGCGTCCGGAGCCTGTGCTCCACAATGGGAGAGGCCACAACAGTGAGAGGCCCATGTACCGCAAAAAAAAAAAAAAAAAAAAAAAAAAAAAAAACCCACAACACCAAAAATAAAAAAAAAAAAAAAATTAAAAAAAAAAATAAAAAAAAAAAAAAAAAAAAAAAGAAACGAAGACCCAACACAGCCAAAATTAAATAATAAATAAATATTAAAAAAAAAAACCCTGATGTGACAGCTGTCACAATACACTAACAAAATTGTTTCAAATGAAGTTAAAAACAACTAAGCACTACTAGAGTCATCTAATGGAAAAAAACCGAATGAACTTTTTGGCCAGCCCAATACAACAGCACGAAACTGATTTTGGATCCAGACAGCTCTGGGTTCAAATCTCAGCCATACTAGTGACTTTTGGCAACTTAATTAACCTCCTGAGCCACAGTTTTCCCTATCTGTGGATAATAGTATTTACTTTGTGGGGATATTGAGACAATTAAATGAGATAGGAATACATTTTATGTATGATCTATAGTATATATGTTTGCATAGTCTGTGTCATCTGAAAGATCTTTATCATAATCCATTTTATTTTTCCTGAAGATGCCATTTCTTGATTACCACCCCCACCAACCACACACACACACACACACACACACACACACACACACACACACACTTAAAAACAATGAATGTTCCTTAATCCAAAAGACACAATGCAGGTGAGAGGCAGGAGAAGAAATAAGTAAATGGTGAGTGTACGTGAAAAAGGCCACCACAATCCTAAGCTGAATGGCCATATTTAGGACATTTTCATCCAATGAAGAAAATATTGAACATAATTTTGGTTCCAGTTTTGTGCTGGTAATATTTGGACATGAAGGATGAGGAGAATGAAATTACTAAAGTTTTAATCAACTTATCCTTAGAATTTGGGGGGATTGTATGTTTTTACCTCAAATGTGCATCATTTCATTTTTTTTTTTTACATAGAGAATTATAGCTGTGTTTTTTTGGTTTTTACAATACTAACATGCAAAACTTTGTTGAAATACAAAAAGTATAAGTAATTCCACAGCATGTTGCATTTATGTGGAAATTTAAAAGTCTGCCGAAGGAAAGGCATGTCACATATTAATGCTAGACATTTTTCATGACTTTCTCACTTTTTCCTCATATCAAATCCGTATTACTGGCTCCATTTTACAGATGAAGAAGTGAATACTCAGAGAAGCTAAGTAAGTTCCCTACTAATGTCTTGAAACCAGGAAATCAAGGAGTCAGAATTTAAATCCAAGTCCCTAACACTAAAGCACATGCAATTTCCCACAACATTTGCAGAAACAATAAAAGTTTCTGAGTGCATTGGTTTAGTTTTTTAAATTTTAATGTTTTCCCCAAGCTTTTATTTTGAAAAAATGTTCTGTGACCTTACTTCATAAACTAATAAATAAGTATTAGGTTTTTGGGAGGAGGAAAATAATTATCTTTTCTTACATCTTGAAATTAATGAATATTCTTGGATTTGAACTTTTGTTATCCTGTTCCTAACCACTTACATTAACTTGTCTCTCTTTTAGGAGGATGCTCAGGATATGGATGCTTACACCCTGGCCAAGGCCTACTTTGACGTTAAAGAATATGATCGGGCAGCACATTTCCTGCATGGCTGCAATAGCAAGAAAGCCTATTTCCTGTACATGTATTCTAGATACCTGGTGAGGGCCATTTTAAGATGTCATTCTGCTGTCAGTGAAGTATCCATATTTAGAATCCCAGTAGCAAAAGTTTAATCTTCAAATAGTTTAGCAAAAGTCTACTTGGTGAATGTACTTTATAAATACTTAGCAATAATAAAGAAGACATCGTAAGTAAAGTAAAAAAAATGATGGTACGAAAGAAAATATAAAAATATTGGTAATATTCATTATTGACAAAGGTATGGGGCAGTAGACACTCTGTTTCAGGAGTAAAAGTAGTTTGGCGTTGGTTTGGTTGGCGTGCCTGTGGGTGAGATTTGGCACCCAGAACCACTGGGGCCTCAGCCCACCACCCACTTCTTGGTATGGGGAGATGAAACCCACGCCCCGACATGAGTGGGCCGCTGCTCTGGGCAGATTATGTCAATTTGAAATACTATGCCCAAACAATTCTTCCTTAAGAAACTTAACTTGTCCAATAGAAATACTTCAGTGTGTGCACAAGGATATATATATGTACAGGGCTGTTCATTGAACGGTTTTTTGTAATAGACAAAAAAATTAAAAACCTAAATAACCATTAGTCAAGAAATTCATTGTTAATTTTTGCCTGAAGTATTCTTTATTATAATGTTGCAAAATGATGATTTTCTACTCCAGCACTCTCTTGAGTAGTAAATTCTAAGCAAGAGCCTGTCTTCCCCTTCTCCACTTATTTATGTATTTATCTAGTATCAGTATGGACTCAAGAATTCCTATATTTTTAATTGTTTATAATTCATTATTTCACTTTATCATTTTGATACTCAGATTATTCCAGATTTGGCCAGTGGGAGCCCCCGAATAGTTGTTTAAAATTAGTGACCAATAGTAGATGTCATTTTGGTTGGACTTTTTGGTCGAATCAGGCTGCTACAGGTTTCAGAATAAGCGGAAAAAAAGACCTATTTATTGATTTTCTCTTACAGTCTGGAGAAAAGAAGAAGGATGATGAAACAGTTGATAGCCTAGGTATGAATTTCTTTCTCTTACCTTTTGGACTAAAACAGAGGTTGCAAACTCTATAATGCCTATAGGAGCCAGGCAGGTAATATAAACATGGGAAGTGGACGGAGGAGGAGTTTGCAAATTGGAGAGCACAACTGGCTGGTTGTCACCCAACTCCCTCTGAGGGTTGCCCTGTGGGAATGTGGGCCTGGTGTTGTCAGGGGCTTTCTTCTGCTGGCCCTAACCTGTTCCCTGCAACCTGAACCTAGAAATTTAGATTTTTAGTTGAGGCTTCTGATTTTTCAGCATTGATAATTAATTCAGATTTTTAAAAACCTGTGTGGGCCTAACAAAATATGACTGCAGACCACTTATAAGTTGCAGTTTCTATAATAAAGTAAGTGGACTGTGTAAGATGTCATTGGAGGGGGCTTCCCTGGTGGTGCAGTGATTGGGAGTCCGCTTGCCAGTGCAGGGGACATGGGTTCGTGCCCTGGTCCGGGAAGATCCCACATGCCGCGAAGCGGCTAGGCCCGTTAGCCATGGCCACTGAGGCTGCGCATCTGGAGCCTGTGCTCCGCAATGTGAGAGGCCACAACAGTGAGAGGCCCGTGTACCGCAAAAAAAAAAAAAAAAAAAAAAAAGATGTCATTGGCCACTTGTGAGTGTTTGCTGGAAGTTCCAGGTGTAACTTTGGTTGATGCCAAAGGGAATATCTAGGTCTATGAAATGAAAAACAGCAGTCTACCCTTAGATCAGAAACTCTGTTTCTTTCCTAGGCCCACTGGAGAAAGGTCAAGTGAAAAATGAGGCTCTCAGAGAATTGAGAGTGGAGCTCAGCAAAAAACACCAGGCTCGGGAACTTGATGGATTTGGCCTTTATCTGTAAGTGTTATAGTAATTTGGAACTTATGTGAGATATTCTTCTGAGTAGAGGGGAGATGTTGTTAACTTCTGTGATCATTCCCTTCTTTCCTAGGTACGGTGTGGTGCTTCGAAAGCTGGACTTGGTGAAAGAGGCCATTGATGTGTTTGTGGAGGCTACTCATGTTTTGCCTTTGCATTGGGGAGCCTGGCTAGAGCTCTGTAACTTGATTACAGACAAGGAGATGGTAAATTGAGATGAGCTATGTGAAAAATCTTCTGCTTCAAGTCTTATGTAATTCTTTAATAATGGGGTAGGGGGAGAAAGTTTTGCTAAACCTTTCATTATAGCTACCTCTTTGCTCCTTCTCTAGTCTCTTTCACTGTTGGGATTTAGGTCTTTATTTGAAAGACTGATGTCTAGATCTTGTTTGGTAGTTGCATTTGCATTCAGTTGACTTAGAGTATCTTTTCATATTCATGTTTTCACATTCAAGTTTTACTGTAACTTGTTTTATAGACTAAATGTTATTATAGTTTCTTTCTTAATTCCAAAGATGCTATAGGAACGATTTCTCTGATATCAAGAATTGAGTTAAAAACATTTTTAATGTTTCTTCTGAGCTGTCATAGGTCTCTGTTGAGATTTAGAGATTTGTTAATTAATGAAATAATGTATATGAAATTGCTTTATAAACTGCATTGTTTTATTAGTCATTGTTAGAGAACATTGTCTACAAAGTTTATTTTGCTGTTATTCAATAGTTAATAGAAGCAACAACACACTTCCTTTTGTTGGCTCTAAAGGACCAAGGGCTGGTTGATTTTCCCCAGTAGTGATACACGCTACTACATTTGTGTCTGAAAT
This sequence comes from Neophocaena asiaeorientalis asiaeorientalis, assembly GCF_003031525.2. Taxonomy (NCBI): domain Eukaryota; kingdom Metazoa; phylum Chordata; class Mammalia; order Artiodactyla; family Phocoenidae; genus Neophocaena; species Neophocaena asiaeorientalis. The sequence continues at coordinate 3,544,104 of NW_020173922.1, read as the reverse complement.
CTCAATCTTGGTTTACTTGTATTTACCTATCTCTAACTGCCTACTAGACTTTCATTGAAAGTTTGTTTTATCTCTGAACTCAGAATATGCAAAACCAAATTTCTCATCTTGCCTACCAAATTCTCTTTCCTCCTCCCAACTTGATGGACTCTCAGTTGTATCTCTGTTTCTCAGGATGCACCCAGTCTTGACTCCTCAGAGTCATATTTTGTCTCTTCCCTTTCTCTTATTTCCCTTTATCTAGTCGGTCGCCAGACATTGCCATGGTTACCTTCTTGTCTGCATCTCTTTCTCTTGGTTTCCTTTGCTGTCTTGGTTATCATCTCAAATTTGGATTACTTAAAAGTAATAAATACTTTCTATCTTAGCTTTCCCATTTTTATATTCCCATTTCCAAGCCATCTGGCATACTGTTTCCAAACTTATTCTTAAAGTACCCATGTCATCATGTCATTCTCCTGTCAAAAATTGCAGTGGTTTCCTGTTGCATCCCATTTCCTGTTGCAGCATAGGACCCACCCTATCAGTTCAGTCTTATTTTTCCACTTCTTCCCAACTCATAGCCTCCCCTCAAACTGAGCTAGTTGCCTCATTCTATTTACCCACACTCATTATGACTGTTTTTCCTCTATTTTTGTTGTCCTTACCTAGAATGTTGTCTTTTTTCTCTTCCTCTCCCTTTTTCTATTCAGTTTCTACCCATCCTCCAAGGCTCGCCTCAAATCCTGTCGTTTCTTTGAAGCTGTCCCCAGCTAGACCATTCCTCCCTATTCCTTCCTATTGTGCTTTGAGTCCTGTTCACTTAATTGAACTGCCCTGTGTTCATTATTAGGTACTCTAATAAAATTTTGGTGATAAATTCTTTTAGACAATATAGTTCCTTGATGTTCATTTGGGAGAGAGGTCAAAGTATATTAAGTGTGTTCCTCTCTCTCCTGCTGCCAGCTGAAGTTCCTGTCTTTGCCAGACACCTGGATGAAAGAGTTTTTTCTGGCTCATATATACACAGAGTTGCAGTTGATAGAGGAGGCCCTGCAAAAGTATCAGAATCTCATTGATGTGGGCTTCTCTAAGAGCTCATATATTGTTTCCCAAATTGCAGTTGCCTATCACAATATCAGAGGTGAGTGAATAAGGACAACGAAATACCATCAAACCCTGAAGGTAGTGCTGTGTTGTTTTCTGAATTCTCTGTCTTCTTTCTGCAGATATCGACAAAGCCCTCTCTATTTTTAATGAACTAAGGAAACAAGACCCTTACAGGATTGAAAATATGGACACATTCTCCAACCTTCTTTATGTCAGAGTGAGCTCCTTCCTTTGCTTGGACTTAAGCTCTTTTGTGCTTTGATCTCCTGGGTTGGATTGTCACCTAGTAGCATTAGCTACAAGAAAAATTATGTAGGGGTTCCTTTTTCATGCTTAGATCGTCTTTCTTTTCTTTCAGAGCATGAAATCTGAGTTGAGTTATCTGGCTCACAACCTTTGTGAGATTGATAAATATCGTGTAGAAACATGCTGTGTAATTGGTAAGAGTCACCACCTTTTTTCATCTTTATTGTGAGTAATCCAAATGTAAAAATAACAATAATATAAAAGTGTCAAAAGAAAAAAAGGGAATTCCCTGGCGGTCCAGTGGTTAGGACTCCGTGCATCCACTGCAGGGGACATGGGTTCGATGCCTGGTCGGGGAACTGGGATCCTGCATTCCTGCATGCCTCACAGCACAGCCAAAAAAAATAAGTGTCAAAGGTAACAAAATTCGGACTTCCCTGGTGGCGCAGTGGTTAAGAATCCGCCTGCCAATGCAGGGGACAGGGGTTCGAGCCCTGGTCCAGGAAGATCCCACATGCCGCGGAGCAACTGGGCCCTTGCTCCATAACTACTGAGCCTGTGCTCTAGAGCCCATGTGCCACAACTACTGAGCCTGTGTGCCACAACTACTGAGCCCACGTGCCTAGAACCCGTGCTCCACAACAGAGAAGCCACTGTAATGAGGAGCCCACGCACCACAACAAAGAGTAGCCCCCACTCACCACAACTAGAGAAATGCCGTGCGCAGCAACGAAGACCCAACGCAGCCAAAAATAAATAAAATAAATTTATTTAAAAAAAAAAAAGGTAACAAAATTATATACAATAGAATGTGAAGGATCACTGTAATCCCACCCCCAATATTGGTGGATATGACTCCAGAATATTTTTCTGTGTGAGTACTAAAAATGGTGTATGTGTGTGTGTATGGTTTGCTTGCAAAAACTGTATCACTATACACACTGCTTTGTAATGTCCTTTTTTTTTTTTTTAACATCTTTATTGGGGTATAATTGCTTTACAATGGTGTGTTAGTTTCTGCTTTATAACAAAGTGAATCAGCTATACATATACATATGTTCCCGTATGTCTTCCCTCTTGCGTCTCCCTCCCTCCCACTCTCCCCATCCCACCTCTCCAGGCTGTCACAAAGCCCTGAGCTAATATCCCTGTGCCTTGCGGCTGCTTCCCCCTAGCTATCTACTTACTACGTTTGTTAGTGTGTATATGTCCATGACTCTCTCTCGCCCTGTCAAAACTCACCCTTCCCCCTCCCCATATCCTCAAGTCCGTTCTCCAGTAGGTCTGCGTCTCTATTCCTGTCTTACCCCTAGGTTCTTCATGACATTTTTTTCCCTTAAATTCCATATATATGTGTTAGCATACGGTATTTGTCTTTTTCTTTCTGACTTACTTCACTCTGTATGACAGACTCTAGTTCTATCCATCTCATTACAAATAGCTCAATTTCATTTCTTTTTAAGGCTGAGTAATATTCCATTGTGTATATGTGCCACATGTAATGTCCTTTTTTTTAACCTAACAATATATCTTTTCCATCTTTCCATGCTAGTACATGTAGAGTTGTATTGTATTATTTTTGATGGCTATTTAGTATTTTATTATATAGATGTGCCATTATTTTTATTTAATCATTTTCTGTTGTATAAGTTGTGGCTAGTGTTTGTTAACATAAAAATTGCTTCAGGAAACATCTTTGTATGTATATATTTATTTTTGCATGTTTATGCAACTATTTCTGTATAATTAGTTCCTTGAAAGGCTGGATCAAAAACGTGTGTATTTTTTATATATATATGTGGGTTTTTTATTTTAGTAAATTTATTTTATCTATTTTATTTTTGGCTGTGTTGGGTCTTTGTTGCTGCATGCGGGCTTTCTCTAGTTGTGGTGAGCGGGGGCTACTCTTCGTTGTGGTGCGTGGGCTTCCCATTGTGGTGGCTTCTCTTGTTGCAGAGCACGGGCTCTAGGCACGTGGGCTTCAGTAGTTGTGGCGCACAGGCTTAGTTGCTCGGCGGATGTGGGATCTTCCTGGACCAGGGCTCGAACCCGTGTCCCATTCATTGGCAGGCGGATTCTTAACCACTGCGCCACCAGGGAAGTCCCTGTATTTTTAAATTATTATTTTATTTGTTTATTATTATTATTATTTTTTGCGGTATGCGGGCCTCTCACTGTTGTGGCCTCTCCTGTTGCAGAGCACAGGCTCCGGATGCGTAGGCTCAGCGGCCATGGCCCACGGGCCCAGCCGCTCTGCGGCATGTGGGATCCTCCCGGACTGGGGCACGAACCCGTGTCCCCTGCATTGGCAGGCGGATTCTTAACCACTGCGCCACCAAGGAAGCCCCTATTTATTTATTTTTTAGCTGTGTCGGGTCTTAGTGCGACAAGCGGGGTCTTTGTTGAGGCATGCAGGATCTTCTGTTGTGGCGTGGGCTCTTTGTTGTGGCACACGGGCTTCTCTCTAGCTGTGGTGCGTGGGCTCCAGAGTGCATGGGCTCTGTAGTTGTGGCGTGTGGGCTCCAGAGCACGTGGACTCTAGTTTGCAGCATGCAGGCTCAGTAGTTGTGGCGCACAGCCTAGTTGCCCCATGTCATGTGGGATCTTAGTTCCCTGACCAGGGATCGAACCCACATCCCCTGCATTGGAAGGCAGATTCTTTACCACTGGACCACCAGGGAGGTCCCAAAGCCTGTGTATTTTAAACGTACTAATATTACTAAAATGTTTGTAAGAATTTCCAATCCTATGAAAAGAGATGGGAGTGTATCTTTTTCTGTATCAGGGTGTCTCACTCTTGGCTCTATTGACATTTTTGGCTGATAATTTCTTTTGTGGGGGTCTGTCCTATACATTGCAGGGTGTTAGAAATATACCCAGCTCTACCCACTAGATGTCAGTAACCTCCTTCCCCCAGTTGTGCAGATAAAGCCAAATAACCTCTTGGGGTCAGAATCATCCTTGGTTGAGAACCATGGCCCTATGTACTTGGCCACACTACTGTGACCTGATAATCAGTTGACATAATTAGATGAATGGCCACTCTTGGATAAAAGTAAGCTTGGTTGGTTGTGATTGAAAGCCTAAGTTTCCTGGAGATGAAAGACCCTGTTCCTGGGTCTTTGGTGACACTGCATTGAGAACATACATTTGTATGTTAGGATGTTGTTAGTAAACTGATAGAATTTCAATTCAGTCATTCAATAAATATTTCCAGCCCTTTAGGAAGTTGTAGTATAGTATGGGAAATAAATATTAAAAAAAGAAAAATCCGGGCTTCCCTGGTGGTGCAGTGGTTGAGAGTCCGCCTGCCGATGCGGGGGACGCGGGTTCATGCCCCGGTCTGGGAAGATCCCACATGCCGTGGAGCGGCTGGGCCCGTGAGCCATGGCCGCGGAGCCTGTGCTCCGCAACGGGAGAGGCCACAGCAGTGAGAGGCCGCGTACCAAAAAAAAAAAAAAAAAAAAAAAGAAAAATCCTATGGGAACATAGGTAAGAGGAACAAATAATCTTTTCAATATCAGAGCATTGTGAATGAAGTATAACGTCTGTTAAAGTGAGGATGGAACTCCAGTTTATTCAGAAAACATCTTTTGAACATCTTCTGAGTGCCAGATATGGTGGTTTGTGTTGCAGTACCTACCCCATTACCTACTGAGGAAGACCAGTAAGAAACAACTGTAATATAGTGGGTTGAGGATTATGATTGAAGTAAACATAGGATGCTAAGAGAGTACATAGGAAAGGTAGCTAATCCAGTCTAGTTAGGGAAGGCTTCTTTAGAAGGTGATACCTGAAGGATGGGCAGGAGTGAAAGAGTTCACTAAAGGAGGAAATGGATTGACTTGGGAAGGGTATTGCAGTGCAGAGGCATTGAAGTGTGAAACAGACAGTGATCCTGAAATAGTTTAGTGTCCTGAAGCATGGTGTGGGAGGAGGGAATGTATGAACGGGGCCAGATCTTGAAGAGCCTTTTGTGCCTTACTAAAAGTTTGGATTTTATTCTTAAGGCAGGAGAAGTCTTCTGAAGGATTTTAAACCAGAGAATGATAAATGTTTTTAGATTTTCATTTTCAAATGATAACTGGAGACAGTGTGCTGGGAGGATTAGAAAAAGGGCAAGACCAACAAGGAGGCTTTTGCAATAATCCAGTCTAGAGATGATGAGAGCCCAAGCTGAGGTATTGGCAGGAGGAATGAAGAGAAGCGATTAGATTTAGAAGATATTTAGGAAGTAGAACTTAGAGGAATTGGTGAATGGGTAACCAGATTGATAACAGTGTCCTTCACCTGAAGAAAGGAAATAGAGGTAGGGGAGATAATGAACTGTTCCTTTTTTAGCATACTAACTTAAAGCCAGTTAAAATCAAAGGATATGGGCTTCCCTGGTGGTGCAGTGATTGAGAGTCCACCTGGCGATACAGGGGACACGGGTTCGTGCCCCGGTCCAGGAAAATCCCACATGCCGCGGGGTGGCTGGGCCCGTGAGCCATGGCCGCTGAGCCTGCGCATCCGGAGCCTGTGCTCCGCAACAGGAGAGGCCACAGCAGTGAGAGGCCTGCGTACCGCAAAAAAAAACCAAGCAGAACAAAATCAAAGGATACGTACATACGAAGAGTAATGCTTTAGGAGTTTCTGTTTTTTTTATTTTATGTATTTATTTATTTTTTGGCCATGCCTTGTGGCTTGCAGGATCTTATTTCCCAGACCAGGGTTTGAACCCGGGCCCTCGGCAGTGAGAGTGCGGAGTCCTAACCACTGGACTGCCAGGGAATTCCCATCTGGTTTTTTAAATAATCGTTTGATTGGTAAACTTCTTAATGAACTGTTTTTTCTTCAGTGTATCTGTAATGCCTAGCGAAGTTCCTGACTTATGGTCAATAAATGTTTGTTGAATTCAGCCCACCTATCTTAAAAATCAAGAAAAAGGAACATTAGATATGACAAAAAATATATTTCAGCTTTCACAAAGGAGAAAGAAGGGTGGAGAGAGAAGAGAAGAAACTGAAGACCTGAAAGAGAATGAAACCACTTAAGAATAGAGTGATGGCAAGAATCTCCTACTTGTTTAGTCCTTGCTTCTGCAGTTATGTCTTGATGTGAATTGAATGCTTCCTCTGCATCTTTTCTGGAGTCCCAGTCTCTTTACACACACACACACACACACACACACACACACACACACACAAATACGTATATGTATGTGTATTTATATATGTATATATTACAGTATAGCATGGTTAAGATTTGGACTCTGGAACAAAACTGCCCAAGTTTAAATCTTGGTTTTGTTACTAACTAGCTGTGTGACATTGGATTTAACTTCTGTGCACTATACTTTCCTCATCCATAAAGGGATAATAACAGTAGAACATTCTCCCATGTATTCATTGTGAGGAGTAAGTAAATTAACATATAAAAAGCACTTATAACAATGTAAGTTGCCCAGCACATTGTAATCATTCAGTACATTTTAGCTGTTCCAACTGGTCAGAAAATCTCATCTACTTAATCTTTGCCCAGAACTTGCCTGTTCTGACTTCCTTAACACCTCCTTTGTCATCCTGACTCCTTTAGCAGCTAAAGCTTATACCCTTGCTACCACTACTTCACTTCTCCTGTTCTATTACAGAAGTTAACCTTTGGACAATCTGCCTAGAGTTTGCTTATTCCTCTGTCTCTGGGTCTGAGTCAGTGGCAGAAGCAAAGGTATCCATTTATAGGACATAAAACCCTCCATCTTGCTTTTTTCCCAGGTGAATGTGAACTTGAATGATCTTAAGTGATACAGACAATTGTTATAAATAATTTCTCCTGAAGCAAACTGACAGCTGAATCTAGACAAATTAAAAGCAAAGACAAACGCATGTATAGAAATCTTATTACTTGTTTTTTACCAAAGTGGAATTGTATAATTTCTCTGCAATTTGCTCTCTCCGTTTGACAGTATATCATTATCTCTGTAAATTAGTATATATACATTTAAATCCATCTTTTTATCTAAATTGCACATGCAATTTATACATAAAGGAGATTTTTTTAAAGTGCAGGGTTTTTTTCCCTCACTGCACCTTTCCTCCTTTAACATACTTGTGTTAGCATGTCCCATACCACATGAAACATACACATATGCAGGGTTTAATGGGCTGTTTGCTTACAAAAATAGGATCATATTACACACATTTCTCTGTATTTTACTTTTCTCACTCAACAATATCTCATGAAAAATCCCTCAGAGTCTTGGTATATCTCAAATTGTTTTTTCTTCTTTTCTTCTTTTTTATTTTTATTTATTTAAATGAATTTATTCATTTATTTAATTTTTGGCTGCACTGGGTCTTTCCCGCTGCACGCGGGTTTTCTCTAGTTGTGGCGAGCGGGGGCTACTCTGTTGTGGTGCGCTCGCTTCTCTTGTTGTGGAGCATGGGCTCTAGGCACGCAGGCTCAGTAGTTGTGGCTTATGGGCTTAGTTGCTCCATGACATGTGGGATCTTCCCGGACCAGGGCTCGAACCCGTGTCCCCTGCATTGGCAGGCGGATTCTTAACCACTGCGCCACCAGGGAAGCCCTCTTCTTTTTTTAAAAATTGAGGTATAGTTGATTTATAGTATTAGTTTCAGGTGTACAACATAGTGATTCAAGTTTTTTATAGATTATACTCCGTTTAAAGTTCTATAAAATATTGGCTATATTCCCTGTGCTGTACAGTATTTCCTTGTAGCTTATTTATTTTACACGTAGTAGTTTGTACGTCTTAATCCCCTATGCCTATTTTGCCCTCTCCACTTCCCTCTCCCGATAGGTAACCACTAGTTTGTTCTCTTTATCTGTGAGTCTGTTTCTGTTCTGTTATATTCATTCATTTGTTTTATTTTTTAGATTCCATGTATAAGTGATAATAGATAGTTTGTCTTTATCAAATTGACATTTCACTAAGCATAATACCTTCCAGATCCATCCATGTTGTTGCAAATGGCAAATTTTCATTCTTTTTAATGGCTGAGTAGTAGTCCATTATGTATGTATACCACATCTTCTTTATCCATTCCTCTGTTGATGGACACTTAGGTTGCTTCCATATCTTGGCTATTGTAAGTAATGCTGCTGTGAACATTGGGGTACATGTATCCTTTCAAATTTGTGTTTTTGTTTTCCTTGAATATATACCCAGAAGTGGAATTGCTAGATCATATCGTAGTTCTATTTTCAGGTTTTTGAGGAACCTCCATACTGTTCTCCCTAGTGGCTGCACCAATTAACATTCCTACCAACAGTGTACAAATGTTCCCTTCTCTCCACATCCTCACTAACATTTGTTATTTGTGGTCTTTTTGATGATAGCCATTCTGACAGTTGTGAGGTGATATTTCAGGTTTTTGAGGAACCTCCATACTGTTCTCCCTAGTGGCTGCACCAATTAACATTCCTACCAACAGTGTACAAATGTTCCCTTCTCTCCACATCCTCACTAACATTTGTTATTTGTGGTCTTTTTGATGATAGCCATTCTGACAGTTGTGAGGTGATATCTCATTGTGGTTTTGATTTGTTTTCCTTTTTAAAAAAAAAAAAAAATTATTTATTTATTTTTGGCTGCGTAGGGTCCTTGTTGCTGCACGTGAGCTTTCTTTTAGTTGCGGTTTTCTTCTAGGAGTTGCTGCACATGGGCTTTCTTTTAGTTGGGGGCTACTCTTCGTTGTGGTGTGTGGGCTTCTTATTGCGGTGGCTTCTCTTGTTGCGGAGCACAGGCTCTAGGCACGCGGGCTTCAGTAATTGTGGCGCATGGTCTCAGTAGTTGTGGCTTATGGACTCTAGAGTGCAGGGTCAATAGTTGTGGCACACGGGCTTAGTTGCTCTGCGGCATGTGGGATCTTCCTGGACCAAGGCTCAAACCCGTGTCCCCTGCATTGGCAGGCGGATTCTTAACCACTGCGCCACCAGGGAAGCCCCATGATTTGCTTTTCTGATGATTAATGATATTGAGCATCTTTTCATGTGCCTATTGGCCATCTGTGCGTCTTCTTTGGAAAAATGTCTATCAAGTCTTCTGACCATTTCTTGACTGGGTTGTTTGTTTTTTTGATATTAAGTTGTATGAACTGTTTATATATTTTGGATATCATTTGCAAATATTTTCTCCCATTCAGTAAGTTGTCTTTTTGTTTTGTTTTAATTAATTTATTTATTTTTGGCTGCATTGGGTTTTTGTTGCTGTGCACAGGCTTTTCTAGTTGTGACAAGCAGGGGCTACTCTTTGTTGTGGTTCACAGGCTTCTCATTGTGGTGGCTTCTCTTGTTGTGGAGCATGGGCTCTAGGCGCGCAGGCTTCAGTACTTGGGCTCGTGGGCTCTAGAGCACGGACTCAGTTGTTGTGGTGCACGGGCTTAGTTGCTGCATGGCATGTAGGATCAAACCCATGTCCCCTGCATTGGCGGGCGGATTCTTAACCACTGTGCCACCAGGGAAGTCCCTGTTTTTTCGTTTTGTTGATTGTTTTGTTTGCTGTGCAAAAGCTTTTCAGTCTAATTAGGTCACATTTGTTTATTTTTGCTTTTGTTTCCTTTGCCTTAGGTGATGGATCCAAAAAAGTATTGCTATGATTCCTGTCAAAGAGTGTTTTGCCTCTGTTTTCTCCTAGGAGTTTTAATGGTTTCTGTTCTTACATTTAGATCTTTAATCCATTTTGAGTTTATTTTTTTATATGGTATGAGAAAGTGTTCTAATTTCATTCTTTTACATGTAGCTGTCTAGTTTTCCCAGCATCACTTATTGGAGATGGTCTTTTCCCCATTGTATATTCTTGCCTCCTTTGTCATGATTAATTGACCATAAGTGTGTGAGTTTCTGGACCAGTACCATACTGTTTTGATCACTGTAGCTTAGTAGTATAGTTTGAAGTCAGGGAATGTGATGCTTCCTGTTTTGTTCTTCTTTCTCAAGATTGTTTTGGCTGTTCAAGGTCTTTTGTGTTCCCATACAAATTTTGGGATTATTTGTTCTGGTTCTGTGAAAAATCCCATTGGTATTTTTTTAAAAAATATTTATTTATTTATTTGGCTGCGCTGGGTCTTAGTTGCAGCACACGGAATATTCATTGCTGCGTGTGGCGTCTTTGTTGCAGCATGCAGGATCTTTAGTTGTGGCATGTGGGATCTTTAGTTGTGGCATGCGGGATCTTGTTCCCTGACCAGGGATTAAATCCGGGCCCCCTGCATTGGGAGCCCAGAGTCTTAACCACTGTACCACCAGGGAAGTTCCACCGTTGGTATTTTGTTAGGGATTGCATTGAATCTGTAGATTGTCTTGGGTAGTATGGTCATTTTAATAATATTAATGGTTCAAATCCATAAACAAAGTATATCTTTCTGTTTGTGTCTTAATTTTCTTTCATCAGTGTATTATAGTTTTCTGAGTACAAGTCTTTTAACTCCTTAATTAGATTTACTCCTAGGTATTTTATTTTTTTGGATGTGATTGTAAATGGGATTGTTTCATTAATTTCTCTTTCTGGTAGTTTGTCATTAGTGTATAGAAATGCAACAGATTTCTGTATTAATTTTGTAGTGTGCAACTTTACTGAATTCATTGATGAGCTCTAGTAATTTTTTGGTGACATCTTTAGGATTTTCTATGTATAGAATCATGTCATCTGTAAACAGTGGCAGTTTTACTTCTTTCTTTCTAATTTGGATTCCTTTTATTTCTTTTTCTTATCTGATTGCTGTGGCTAAGACTTCGAGTACTACATTGAAAAAAGTCACAAAAGTGGGCATCCTTGATTTTTTTCCTGATCTTAGAGGAAAAGTTTTTAGCTTTTCACCTTTGAGTATGATGTGAGTTGAGTAGATGTTATCATATATGGCCTTTATTATGTTGATGTTCCCTCTATACCTACTTTGTGGAGAGTTTTTATCATAAATGCATGTTGAATTTTGTCAAAAGCTTTTTCTGTATCAAGATGATCATATAATTTTTATTCTTCATTTTGTTAGTGTGGTGTATCACATTGATTGATTTGCAGATATTGAACCATCCTTGCATCCCTGGGATAAATCCCACTTGATCATGATGTATGATCCTTTTAATGTATTGTTGGATTCAGTTTGCTAATACTTTATTGAGGATCTTTTCATCTATGTTCATTAGTGATATTGGCCTGTAATTTTCTTTTTTTGTGGTATCTTTGGTTTTGGTGTCAGGGTGATGCTGGCTTTGTAGAATGAGTTTGGAAACATTTCTTCCTCTGCAATTTTTTGGAATAATTTGGAAAAGATAAGTGTTAGCTCTTATCTAAATGTTTGGTAAAATTCACCTGTGAAGCCATCTGGTTCTGGACTTTTTTTGTTGGATGTTGTTTTATTACTGATTCAATTTCATTACTGGTAATTGGTCTGTTCATATTTTCTACTTATTCCTGATTTAATCTTGGGAGCTTATACATTTCTAGGAATATGTCCATTTCTTCTAGGTTGTCCATTTTATTGGTATATATTAAAAATAGCTTTATTGAGGGATAATTTACATAACATAAAATTTACTTATTTTAAGTTTACAGTTCACTGAGTTTTTGCTAATTTATACAGTTGTGTAACCATAATCATAATCCAGTTTAGAACACTCCATCATCCCAAAAAGTTCCCTTGGGTCTATTTGCAGTCAGCCCTACTCCCAATCCCCAGCAGATCTGCCTTCTCTCTGTATAGTTTTGCATTTTCTGGAAATTTCATATAAGTGGAATCTTGGAATATTTAGTCTTATTGTCTAGCTTTTTTCACTGAGCTCTTTTTCGAGGTTTGTCCATGTTGCAACATATGTCAGTAGTTCTTCTCTTTTTACTGCTGAAAAGTATTTCGTTGTCTGGATATATGCTACATTTCGTTTATCCATTTACTAGTTAGTATAAGAAAGATGGCCTTTATTCCCTTTCTTCAAAGAAAATTTTTTATAGAATCTTAAAATCTTTCATATATTCTTTTTAAGACCAATTATAATAGAACTTCCTTGATTCTTGTGGAAGAGGGGAGTTCAGAGTGCTACCTTTTTAATCCTTTAGGTACCTCCTTAGAAACCTAGGAAGATAGTTGGAAAACCACCAATCTAAAGCATACTCTAGGAATTTCCTACCCTTTATTAAGGAAATATATGTATAAATGCTATATTGAGAGGAAATAAAATGAAGAAAATCTTTGTGGTGTTAGGAAACATTTTTTTTTTAAAAAAACCAGAATGTGTGATAGATAAAATATATTTTCCAAGGGAATGATGGTGTTGCCCATATGTAGAATTTGGCTTTTCTGCAAGGACTTTGGGGGAATGGGTTATGGTTCATGCCTACTCTGTGGAATGCTGCCTATTTTAGTGACTTATTTTTGCCTTTCTAGTTATTTATATATTTTGTTTGTTTGTCTTTCAATTAGGCAATTATTATAGTTTGCGTTCTCAGCATGAGAAAGCAGCCTTGTATTTCCAGAGGGCACTGAAATTGAATCCTCGGTATCTTGGTGCCTGGACGCTGATGGGACATGAGTACATGGAAATGAAGAACACATCTGCTGCTATTCAGGCTTATAGGTGAGCATTTAGTTGGAGGGGGAGATGGAGCAGATTGTTGTGATTTTAGGAGTCTCTATTGAGCCTGCAAGTCGCTAACTTTGATTCTGCTCTCTTACCAGTCTCTCTTCCATTTCTTAGGCATGCTATTGAGGTCAATAAGCGGGACTACAGAGCCTGGTATGGCCTTGGGCAGACCTATGAAATCCTTAAGATGCCATTTTATTGCCTTTATTATTATAGACGGGCCCACCAGCTTCGGTAAGTCGGGCCACTTGATGATGTGTTTGTTGTGGGAAGGACTGACACTCTTCTTTCTCTTTTGATAGATATTGAAGAATCACAGTGAATGGTTTTGACTCTTAGAGACCTAAATTTAAACATGCCATATGTTGTTTAGTCATTTTTATGTAGTGTATTCTACTAACGTGTTAATAGTATAATTGTGAACACAAAATAATATAATTACATGAAGTATTGGATTAAAGCCCATTCCCTTCATAGCTTTGAAATAGTGGTGGTGGTTCCTCAAGGGAGGACTTCAGTTTTTGCTTGGATTTCCTATTTCTCTTCCCTCTCAGGCCCAATGATTCTCGTATGCTGGTCGCTTTAGGAGAATGTTATGAGAAACTCAATCAACTAGTGGAAGCCAAAAAGGTATCTGAAATTGGGTCCTGAAGAGTTTGTGTGGAAATCTGCTGTTTGGATGAGGGGTTGAGCTATCTGTGCTTAATTTTCCTTCATGTAGATCTATCTACATAGGGAAGTCTGAATATTTATAGGCACATAGGGTGTATAAAGCAAAGTGGGGCTGACATCATTAGTGGGAATGTTAGTATGTAGCCTGGACCTATCAGATCTGGTAAAAATGCTTTTTATTCTTCAAGTCTGAACTTCTGGGAGGCTTGCAGGACCTGAGTCTCTATGTGATTAGTCATGGCACATGGGGCAGTGGTTGAAGTGACCAGTTTATTTATTTTTTTGACAGTGCTATTGGAGAGCTTATGCCGTGGGAGATGTGGAAAAGATGGCTCTGGTGAAACTGGCAAAGTGAGTGAAAGAGTGACACGCTAGTGATATTTCTGTTGGCTTCTCTGGTGAGGTGGGTCCTGCACATTCTAGAGCTTCCCATCCATCATCTACATGAATGAGGGGGTGTAGCACAGTGTATGATTACTGGTCTGGAAATTTAGCCATCTTGACTCAAGAGAATGCTACTTCTCTTTGAAGAGGAATTGTTTTCCTATTTGGAAAATTCAAGAATGAATTGAAAGAAATGAAATTTTTATGTCAGAGCAGTCTAGGAAAACTACTTTAGGTACTAATCTCCTCCTGATAAGGCCCAGGAAAATAAGGAATAACTCAGAAATGATAAGGAAAGAGGTTCTTAAATGCAATTTCATTCCTGCCAGTTCTTTTCTGGATTCTTACAAAAAATCTGAATTGCTTGGTATCTTTTTTAATCTCACTCAGGGTATTACCAGGGAATTTTTGCAATGGTATATTATCCAGCTTAAGTGTTTACTAACTTTCCCTCCATCACCAGTAGCAGAGTAATGATTCTAAGCTTTGATGAAGTAACCACCACCTCTGGGCACTAATACTATTCTGGGTCCCACTGTGTCATTTATGTCAAAATTTGTACTTGTCTATGTATTATCATTTTTTTATCTTAACTGTGTGCTTTTACTTTTTATCACTAGCTTGCTTTGAGATATGATTTATACTTAAAGACCAATTTCTTTTGTAGGCTTCATGAACAGTTGACTGAGTCAGAACAGGCAGCCCAATGTTACATCAAATATATCCAAGATATCTATTCGTGTGGGGTATGTGTCATGAGCATGAGAATTGGGTTGCTGATCTTATTCTTGTCACCTCAGTCATTCTTGATTTCCTTATCTAGGAAATAGTGGAACACTTGGAGGAGAGCACTGCTTTCCGCTATCTGGCCCAGTATTATTTTAAGTGCAAGCTGTGGGATGAAGCTTCAGCTTGTGCCCAAAAGTGCTGTGCATTCAATGATGTGAGTATCAGTTCTTTAGTAAAAGGTTTGGATTTTAGGTTCTAGCACATGACTTTACTATGATCTGGGGGTGGAAAGTGGAAGGTGATTAGGAGGGTGAGTGGTTTGCATTCAATCTGTAGATTGCTTTGGGTAGTATAGTCATTTTCACAATATTGATTCTTCCAATCCAAGAACATGGTCTATTTCTCCATCTGTTTAAGTCATCTTTGATTTCTTTCCTCAGTGTTTAATAGTTTTCTGAGTACAGGTCTTTCACCTCCTTAGGCAGGTTTATTCCTAGGTATTTTATTCTTTTTGTGTGATGGCAAATGGGGTTGTTTCCTTAATTTCTCTGATTTTTCATTGTTGGTGTATTGGAATGCCAGAGATTTCTGTGCATTAATTTTGTATCCTGCAACCTTACCAAATTAATTGATTAGTTCTAGTAGTTTTCTGGGGGCATCTTTAGGATTTTCTATGTATAGTATCACGTCATCTGCAAACAGTGACAGTTTTACTTCTTCTCTTCCAATTTGTATTCCTTTTATTTCTTTTTCTTCTCTGATTGCCATGGCTCAAGAGGGAGGGGATATGGGGACATATGTATGCATATGGCTGACTCACTTTGGTGTGCAATAGAAACTAACACAGTATTGTGAAACAATTATACTCCAATAAAGATTAAAAAAAAAATAAAACAGGGTGACTGGAAAGGCTACCTTGTTCTGTGGAACTTGGTATGTCAGTATTTTAGAAACTGTTTTTGAGAAAAGCCTTGGACATATTTTGACACATTTGCCTGACTTTGTTTCAGACCCGGGAAGAAGGTAAGGCCTTGCTCCGGCAAATCCTACAGCTTCGGAACCAAGGCGAGACTCCCTCCACCGAGATGCCTGCTCCCTTTTTCCTCCCTGCTTCACTGTCTGCTAACAACACTCCCACACGCAGAGTTTCTCCACTCAACCTGTCTTCAGTCACACCATAGTTGGCTACTTTCAAGCCAGCGCATTGCCAGACCCATATTAAGCCTTACCTCCATGTAAAGAACAGCCACGTCTATTCTTCCAAGGACCTTAGTTCTTTTTGTTTGTACACATGGAAACAGCTCCTTGGGGAGTTTATAGAATCACCTGCACAGTAGACTGACAGAAGAATCCTGGCAGGAACAGATACTGTCTTTGCCAGTTTGAAGCACTTCTATCTCCCTTCTGTTCAGAGTGGCTATAGATCTTGGCCTTTTTCCCCAGACCTTTTTGCCCCCCCAAAACATCCCTTTAACAGCACTTTAGCACCGGCAAGGCTACAGGGACAAAGTTTAAATGCTGCTGGGAGTGGGAGATTTCTTTAGAGAGGCAAGGAAGAAAGAAGGGAGAATAGCTTGCAACTCTACCCTCTGCTGATAGTAGGGCACTGGATACCCTAGGAAGGTCAGGGCACTGGATAGACATGACTCATCATTCTTTGATTTGCTGAGCATGACTATTCTGATATCAGAGATTAGGTTTAAATGGGGTGAAGGTATACTTTTGTTCTTCTGCCGTTTTTTTTTTTTTTTTTTGGTGGGACGCAGGCCTCTCACTGTTGTGGCCTCTCCTGTTGTGGAGCACAGGCTCCAGACGCGCAGGCTCAGTGGCCATGGCTCACGGGCCCAGCCGCTCTGCGGCATGCGGGATCTTCCCGGACCGGGGCACGAATCCGTGTCCCCTGCATCGACAGGCGGACTCTCAACCACTGCGCCACCAGGGAAGCCCTGGCGTTTTGGTTTTGAGGCGTCTCTTAGAAGCTTTCAAATTGGAAGTAACTTACTAGAGTTGAACAAAAGAAGGGGCAAAAGGACTCTCACTGAGTGTGGAACTGCTGATGGCTCCTACTAAGGGGAAAAGATGTCTATAGAGTTAGCTATACACCTACTAAAGCAGAGCAAGGAGGCAGGGTTACAGAGTTTCATGGACATTTGGGTGTGATAACTTCTGTGATTATACAGATAAAAATAAACTCTTAGAGTCGGTCTGTTTTAATAAATATTTTGCCATAATTGTCTCCTCCCCACATGCCCCCCCATCTCCACAAGAATGTTTTTTTTCTAGCCTTCATCTATTAGACAAGGTAAAAGTAATCATTCTTGCTATGCTCTTGGGAGAGTTTCAGGCCTGTGCTTGTGCATTCAGTAGGAGGTAATATGCTATGACTATAATGCCTGCTGTAATGAATTTGTACAGTAGATGCTATGGGTTATTCTGAGCTCAGGGCCCAGCCTTCCTTTATTTTTGTTCCAAAACAAGTTTGTTACCCATTCATCTCCTAATGTATGACACTTCATTTTATTTTATTTTATTTTTTATGAATAACTTTTTTATTAACCTTTTAATCATTTAATTAACCTATTTTTGTTTTTTGGTTTTTTTAACATCTTTATTGGTGACACTTCATTTTATATTAAGGAAGGTTTAGAATATCTAATGTCCCTTGAATTAATTTCTTACCAAGCTTTCTTGGGTTAGTTGTGCACCAGTTGCTGGTCTGCACTGCCATTCCTGTGCAAAGTTCCCAGGGGCCCGAATGATACTTGATTTTCAATTTTTCTGCCCCTTTTATAATTTACTTCAATGATTATGCTAAATTTAGAATTCAAATTTAAAATGTGAACAATATCTTTATTTTAATATAACTTTTGTGTGCATAGAAACCATATAAGTAAAAAAGTGTAAGATTACATAGGTGATTATATTACAAAAGGGAGAAAAACTAGTGTCTGAATATTGCATTCTGGATAGAGTTCCAGGTATATATATAGTAAAGCTTTAAAGAGACCTATTTCTTAAGCTGAGCAGCTGACCCACCTCAGGGCAATGCTCTCTCCTCACAACCTTAGTATTTTTTGCCAAAAGGCCCAGATTTGAGTAAAGGGGAGCACCGTGAGCGCAGGATCCGGGCATAAGGACTGCAGTCTGTTGAGCTTTGGCAGGTGGGTGTTCGGGGCAGTAAGTTACGAAGAAAGGGTTTCTTCCCTGGGGGCTGTTGGTTTGGTTGCTGGTTTTCCTGGTTGGCACCGAGGCGCTTTTTGGTAGAAGCCTGGCCTTGGAGTTTCAGCACAGTATGATACTGCTCCGCGATGCATGCTGCCTTCTTCCGAAGGTCCAGTTTTACCAGCATCATGTTATTCTGCAGCTCAGCCAGGGTCTGATCCTAAGGAAGATCAACAAAGTTATAGAAAACATTTCTGTCTAATCTATTATAGAAACAGGAGGGCAAGGTAATACACACTATCCACTACTAGTTACTAAAACTGCTTTTTACAAAGATTAACTCTTTATGGCCAGAGCTTTTAACTGAATAGGAGGGTATTTTCTTTAAGACCCAAACAAACAGCACTGAATAGAAGGACCTCTTCTAACACATCAGGTGGTATGAGCTTGAATGATTTTACTTAAGCTCCAAGAGCCTCAGTTCCTAGGTATCAAATTAGCCTAGGATGGTTTTTTTTTTTTTACATTTGAATACATCTGGAATCAGGATGCATTTACTGATGACAGTGTCATAGCTTAATTGTTAGTGTTTTGTCTTACAATTAATTGTTTCTTATAATCTAAGCATCTTGGATGAAATATGATAGTATCTACCTCCCTAGGGTTGTTATAACAGAAAAAGCCTACAAATTACTTAACATAATGCCTTGTACTTAGTGAATGGTTATTTTGCAAGGAAGAGAAACTCCCCTCACTATAAGATTAGCCTAAAAATCTTTACCTTTCTCTTTCTCATGTATACTCTGAAGTGGGCTGATGGGAGAAAGTGGTATATAGGCTTCCCTAACCTGTTTGATTAAGATGTCATCACATGTGGCCAAGGCTTGGCGAAGTTTTCCTGCTCCAGTGCTGTGGCAACAGGCTCTTTCTGCTGACTGGAGAGACTCACCAAGTTTCTGAAGCTCTGTCCGCAGCAGCCTTATATTCTGGAAAAGGAGGAGTAGGAACCAAATTGTGGCCAAGATCAACCAGTGATCTGGAGGAGTCGGAGAACCATTTGAAGAGAAGTAAAACTAGAAAGGCTAGTCATTTGAATGAGGTAGCCATTCTCTAGGACTGCAGAGAAAACATCTTGTCCTCATATGAACCAGGGATATAGTGTTGGAAATTGCCTTAGGTGAGAGCTTTGGTAACAGAGAAAGGTAATTACCTTCTGGCCCTCCTCTAACTTCTTGTCCACATCAACGATGAAGGGCTTGGCTGAGGGTGGTGGTTCTAACATTTTCTGATATTTCTGCAGCTCTGAGAGAAGGAAACAATAACCTTACATGTGTAGGCTTTCTAGCCTTGGACTTATCTCTTTAACTGAATTAACAGTAGCTTGCGGCAAACATAACAAGTGATGCTATGTGCATCCTAGGATGAAAGGTCAGGGGGATGTAGCTTGGAGTTAAGGAAATTATGTTGGAGCTGGCACCAGAAGGCCCAAGTTTGAAGAACAGCTCTTCCCTGAAACTTATGCTTCCTGCCCTGTCTCCTTCCTCACCTTCAGTGGTGGAGTTTAGCTCTGCTTTGCATTGTTCCAGTTTAGCTTTAATCTCCTGGAGCTGCTGGGTGGAGGCAGAAGCCACCAACCTTTGTGACCGCCGTAGGGACAGTTCTGACACTGATTGTTGATGGGCCACTGGCTGCTGTCTGGCTTCCTTCAAGAGAGCTTCTAGCTCTTCAATCTTCTCATCCCGCTCCTAAGAAGGAAGCAGAGAGCACAATTCCATTCAGAGTCAGACGAACCCTACAGGAATAGATGACTGAACAATGAACAAAAATTTCCGTGATACATGGGCCTCAAAATCCTGTTTGTTGGCACTTACACCATTTCCTGGCCAATCAAACTCTTAATCAATTAATCAAACATAGACTGACAAGTACAAAGCACTAAGGAGACTATAGAAAGGTGAATTACATATTCCTACCCCTATGAGAGTTTATATAATCTGTTTATATCTCAGGCAAGTAGCGATGGGAATCTGAGCAGCTAGTTGGGACTGGTTTAGGGCAACTCACCTGAAGTTCTTCTTGGTAAAAACTTGTCAGTGATTCCTTGAGGATCGTTAGTTTCTCTTCATACATTTCCTCTAGTAGTTCCTTTTGGGTGTCCAAATGTTCACTGTCAGAGGAGAAGAGAGAAGTGAGTGAAGATTCTGAGGAGTGAGCTTGGAGAGCAGATCTTGAGGCACTACTCCATCCTAGTCTCTGCTTCCCACCGTCAGGTCTAAGTGACAGAACAAGAGGGGTTACTCAGCTGGTACCTGCACCACTGTTCCCGTTGTTGCATCTGCTCCACCATCTCATTGCAAATTTCATCACGGAGCTGCATCTCCAGCCTCAACTTTTCCTGCCGTTCTTTCAAAAGCAGTGCTTTCATGGCTCCCACCACCTGTAGAAGCTCCTAGGAGGGAAAAAAAAAAAAAAAGGCACAGGCCCACCTGGAAGGTAGCATGGAAAATGTATAGCCATCAAGCTGCTGCACCAAAGCTTTCTTGCATTCTCACCTCCTTGCCATATGTGGAGATGTCAACTTCATTTTCAATATCATTATCAAGGCATGGGTCTGTTTTAGCTCCAGTCTCTAAGCTGGGAGATGCCCGCAGACTGTGTTCCTTGATGAATGAATGTAGCGATGGGAATCCCAGTTGCACAGGTGGAGCATGCACAAGCTAGTGAGGGGGAAAAATCTTAACTGAATTCATTACTAGTCCCTAGTAGCTTCCTTAAGTACAGGTACCAGCCCAAAGTGAGCACAGTCATCACACCTATAGCTTCTCACCTGGCTAGTAATGGCTGAGAACTTGGCCACATGAAGGGTCTCATCATAGGTAGATGCACAGGGATTCACATTGACAATCATGCAGGAGCGGCCTCGGCCTGTGAAGAAGCCTTGGAACACTCGAGTCAACTTGCTGTCACGGAAGGGAACCAGGTTCTGCTTTGACCTGGCAGGGAATCAGAGAATAGAGCTGTGAGCAGAACTCCAGCCCTTGGGGGTATCCTAGCACTAGCCCCAGTGATGACCAGGAAGTCTCTTAGCAAACTGCAGAGCTCCAGGCCATCCTGGCTTGCAGTGAAAAGCTTACCGGTTCTGCTGGTTTTGGCGCAGGGCAGTAATACAGCGGCCCAAGGTGTGCAGAGAAGTGTTAATGTTTCCTGCTTCCTTCAGGCGCTCACCACTCTTTTGATCTTTGCAGCGCTCAGAACCAGCCAAATCACAGAGTGATAACCTTGAATGATGGACAGGATCTGACATAAGGATCCCACATGTTATGAGCTTTCTAGCCCTTTGTATAGTTTTAGGGAGGGGAGGACCCATGAAGAATCTCTGTACCCAAGGAAGAAGAGCATGAATCTAACGGAAGTAATTCCCCTGAGGACCACTCTCGTCCCCTCCCCCAATTACCATTTATGGCCAAGAACCCAAATTTCTAAATGGAAAAACTTACTCGCTAATCTTGGGGATTATATCCCCTTCCCCCTGAAGGTGCAGGATCCGGACTGAGAAGATGCTATGACTGGAAGTTAAGAAAGAGAGAAAAGTCACTGCATATCTTCTATGACCAGGTGGAGGACTAATGTTTCCTGGAACACATTGAAAGAAAGGCTGACTCATAACCCACCAACCTGCGGCTGGAGTTCTGGTTCAGGTGGGTGCTGGCAAAGCTCTGGTTTTTACGACCCACTTTCAGGAGTTTCCAGGCCTCCTCAGCATCCTGAACATGAATCCAATTGAGATCTGAGAGGCCAAGGAAAGAAGGGCATACATAAGAGGGAAGCACCTAACTCTTTTCCTAGTCTCTCCCAAGGTCCCCTCCAGGGTTCATGCCAGCCTCCCTGCTTTCCCATACCTTTCACGTAGGGATTGCCATTCTGATCCTCACACAGCCGCAGCGTCTGCCTCTTGCGCTGCTGGCTATGTAGTTCTAACAGGTCATAAAGCAGTTCATTGTAGATCTCAAAGAAGGAGATCCAGATGGAGAAGCGAACATCTGCAGGGACACTTACTGGGGCAGTGTCTGGCTGTGCCCATTGGTGACTCGTTTCTGGGGAAGAAGCCAATGTACAGAGCATCAACTCAAGAGTAGTCCATCTCCCCTTTGGCCTGCAGGGGCCTCAGAAGGTGAAGCTCAGGTTGCAACCTCTGTACCCCTGGAAGTTTTGGGGAGTAGAGAATAAGTTCCTACTGTTACTTGGCACAGAGCCCAGTCATGGTACATACCATCCAGCTGGCTACTGCTGGTAAACTGACTGGTGGAGGAGAGCCCAGCAATGCCACTGTCAAAGCTGGTGCTGGTACCCATCCGACTTTCAATGTAGACATTCTTCTTCAAGGAGGTGGACAGCTCCTCCTGGAGGAGTCCAGGGATAAC
Organism: Neophocaena asiaeorientalis asiaeorientalis; assembly: GCF_003031525.2. Classification (NCBI taxonomy): domain Eukaryota; kingdom Metazoa; phylum Chordata; class Mammalia; order Artiodactyla; family Phocoenidae; genus Neophocaena; species Neophocaena asiaeorientalis. The sequence continues at coordinate 3,521,824 of NW_020173922.1, read as the reverse complement.
ATAAGCACAAAACTTTCTGGAGATTTTGTCCCCCATCCCTGCCTCTGTGAACACCAACACTTTACCTCTTGGAGGCCTCCATTTAGCAGGGCCAGTTTCTTCAATTCCTCCTGCCGGATCTGCTTGCTGTCTAGCCACATTACCTCGTTGGAGAGCACAGGCTTCAGATCAGGTGTTGGATGAAGTTGGCCTTGGAGACTATTGAAAATCAGAGCCAGGGACCGGGGCAGGATCCCACCATCCTTGATGGTACCTGGAGGCATGTGAAAGGTGGACAGCTGTAGTAAGTGCTGTTCCCCAACTCAGAGTATCAAAAGGCAAAGACAGTCAGCAGTTCTGTGAGGCCTATTACTCACCTTGAATTGTGTGGGTTTTCCCTGAGTTGGTGACTCCATATGTATAGATGAGCCAGTTCTGTCCTTTAAGTACATCCTTGACCATCTCCTTCACAGTCAGGTTGAAGAAACATTCCTGGCCCACTTCTGGCCCAAAGATCTAGAGACACACCCAATTTCTCAGAGGCCCATCCTTCGTTTCCCACTTTTCTCTGTGCAGAGCCAGTAGAGATACATCCCTTTCTGGGTGGTTGGCTCTGGAGACTACTCAAGCAACTTCTTCCTGCACTGCTGCCAGCTGCTGCCTAAATACTCTCTGCTAGTCCATTTTTCATCCAAATCAACAAATACTTATGGAATTTACCCACTAAGTCCAATGCTGCACACAAAATGGAACAACATAATGGTCACAAGCATGGGCTTGGGAGATAGATGGATCTAGACTCAAGTCCTAACTCTACCAATGATTAGCTACATGACTTCAGCAACATTATACTCACCAAGCCACAGTATCCTTACCAGGAAATTAGGGACAATGATGATAATAATAACAATAGAGTTGTTGGGAATTAATGCACATAAAGTGCTCGACACACTGACTAGCACATAACAAGCATCCCCCAGATTGTAGACCTGCATATATAAGGAGTCACAGCCAAGTAAAAAGCTTTCCTTCTAAAGAGGGAATAAAGTTGCCCCTAGGTGTTGGTCCCTTGTTCACATGTCAGTAACTCCATACCTGGGAAAAGGTGAATCTGTGGGTGGCCTGTCCAATTCCTCGCTCGTTGCTCTTCTGGGCAAAAGAGTCCTTGGGTGCCTGTAGGGCAAGGGTCTCTATATTCTCAATACGGACACAACCCTGAGAAGGGGGAAAACACAGTTGTCACAGAAGGAAACATTCCTGGGAACCTCTACTGTACTATATCATTCCACCTTGAATCCTCCCTCCTCAGAAACTTACCTGATCCTCCTGTCGTTCTAACTCTGAAGATAACAAGGGCCTGACCCTCAGGTATACTTTCACCTTCTCTGTACTATCTTCAGATGGAACCTGTGGCAGAATTCCAGGCCAATATCACAGATTAATCTCAACAGTTACTTCTGAGCAGATGGGCAAATATAGCATATTTCCTGGGAATCATGCTAACACTACCTCTATTCCACCTCAAATGACTCTGTGCCATTACTTGGGTTCCATAATCATTCCAACCCACATGGAGTTTTTCAGTACTTAATCACCCTTCCTTGTCTCTTCACTATCCTGAAAACTTGGCTTACCACAGATTATCTGAGTCAGAACTAGTTGACTGGTATGAAAATCAGCATGTGATATAGCAAAAGACAGTAGTTAAGCACCCTGGAGGCAGACATACCTGAATTTGAGTCCCAATTTCATCATTTAGTAACTATGAGATCTTGAACAAGTTCTTTAAATTCTTTTCACCTCAGTTTCCTCATCTGTAGAGTGGGGTTAATAATAGCACCCACCACGTTCATTCAACAGATATTTAGAGATCTGTCTACTCTGGCCCAGAAATTCTAAGAGCTCTGGTAGTCCACAGTGAAGAACATTAACAAGGCTCCTGCTCTCATGAAACTTCTACAAAAGGGGAGACTTCTGAGTAGAGTTGTTCTCAACCATGGCCATTTCCCTTTCAAGGGACATTTAGTAATGTGGGGACAGGTTTCCCGGTTGTCACAAACGGTAAGCAGCTACTGACATCTAGTGGGTAGAGGCCAGGAATGCTGCTTAACGTCTTACAACGCACAGGACGGCCCTGTATAACAAAGAATTATCTGGCCCCAAATATCAATAATGCTGCAGCTGAGAAACCTCAGCTCAGCAGAAAGAAAAGCTCCTTAAATGGAAGCTGTGGTTGATATTAAAACCTGAATGTACATTCCACCTACTTAATGGCAATATGACCTTGTGCAAATTATTTAAAATGTCTGGGACTCATGGCAAAGGAGACACAACAATTGCCTTCCCTCATAGGATTAACTGAGAGTATGCAATTGAGGATGTTTCATTAATGCAATGCAATTAATAGTTTTCTTATGGACACACAACTGTACATGTTTTACTTGTCATGCTCTTAATTTTGAGTTGATCCCTCAAACCCTAAGATTGCTGGATTTTTTACCTCATGCTACTCTGTATGGACAACTAGTAGGCTAAGGATATCACTTTCTGTCCCCAAGCCACTGTTCAACTCCTTTACCTGCTGTTTGTCTTCCAGGGAGGTGGAGATGACAGAGCAGTCTGACAGCAGGTCCTTGCGTACCACAGATCCCAAATCTGCAGCTGTGGACTCAAACATGGGGGAGACTACGACCTCCTCATCCGACAGCAAGCCGGCTGGTGGAGAAAGGATCCCTTGCGACATTTCAGCAGGGGCAGTTTAGGTCTAAGAAGAGACAAGAGTGGGTAGAGAGGAGAACCTTAAGGGATAAAAGGGGCGGCAAATTCTGGGTAAGAAACAATTCCCTGGCCCCAGGACAATCTAGTCTCGCTGCCTGAATTCTTACTCCCTTTTCCCTTAAACTACCAGCAAAGGGGAAGGGAATGAGAGAAAGAGTTAATAATTTAATCCAATCTGAGGCAGCATTTCGGACTGCGAACAGGAATGAACAGATATCCGGCTCCGAAAGCATAAGGCCACGCTCCAAGTAGGGTGCCTCGCTCAACGGTGTCGTGGAGGCGGTGTCAGTAGCCCTAGGCTCCTGCTCCAACCTCGCCCCCCAGGCCCACAGTGAGGACAGTGGTATTAAGAAAAAAAGGGATGGCGGCAGTTCCGCTTTCTGAAAGCCGAATCCGCCAGGGCAAAAGCAAGTACCTCAGCTGGGCTCAAGCACAGCCGCACACTCACCCGAAGACGCCACACTTCTACGGTACCGGCTCACTCTCACTCCGCGGCCGAACCTGGACTTTCCTAGCCTAAGCACAACTCCGCCCACGAGGTGCACCTTTGTTACTGATACAATGTTTTAAATTACGCGCTGCTTTCGTTCAGCGAATCAGATAGCGAAATCTGCACCTACCAATCGGCGCAAGGGGGCGGGCGAGACCGGGAAACTGCTACGGCTTGACCTCTCTGCTCTAATGCAAGACGGGTTACCAACTGTCGGAGTTTGGAGTTGGGCCCACTGGAACTCCGGTTTATCAGTTTTTCTTGAACCCTAGGCATTTCTTTTCTAAGAAGCCTAAAGGCAATCCTTAGGCTCCGGTCGCCATCCTCTCAC
>NW_020173922.1:3501184-3518227 GCF_003031525.2 Neophocaena asiaeorientalis asiaeorientalis | reverse complement strand
GGTGGGGTGGGGACTACATTTCCCATGACGCACCGCGAACAAACACCGGAACTCGATTTCCCAGAATCCCGCGGGCTTTAGCCCTACCAGACGGTCTTCCTTCAGGGGTTGGAGACTTCGGGGCCAAGATGGCGACCGGAACGGGCAGTAAGTAATTGCGCTGCTCTTGTGTGGAAGGTGTTTGAAGCGCCAAGGCCAGGCAACAGATTTCTGTCACGCTTTTAGAGAGTAGGAGCAATGATTTGCCTGAGGGCCCAGGGCCGTCAAAGACCTGCGCTCGACCGGCGTTGTGAAGGCCAACGGTTGGGGGCCTAGAAGCGTAGAGTCTTGTGTTTCAGTAAGGCCGCGGAGTTTTTGAGAGAAGCACCTCAGGGAGTTCTTGTATGTTTGGGCGCTCCGCGGAGTGAGAGGAGAAAAGGTTCCTCAGAGGCTCGGGCGTGTGGGCAGACATGTTGTCCACACAACAGCTATATGGAATGGCTGGCGTCTTAAAGAGTCGTTTTCTGACGAACGTTTGTGAGGCCTGTACTTACAGAGAAATGGGGTATCTTAATCGTGAGCTTTTTCTGCCACTGGGGGAAAATTGCATTTCGTGCATCTTAGCCATTTCCCCCTGTTTCACGGAGTGAAAAGGTTTTTTAGGCCCAGCAGCTAAAGGGTAGTGGGTGTTCCTGAGAGAAGTAAACAAGTTTATGCTAAGAAGGAGGTGGGGCAGTGCAGGGTGGGGTGTGGGGGCTGGCCGCTCGGAATCCTGGGAAATAGCCCTTGCATCCAAATTGGAATAAAGCATTCTTGTTTGGCTACGCCGCGGGGCATGCAGAGTCTTGGTTCCCCTCTTCCGGGATCCAACCCGTGTCTCCTGCAGTGGAAGTACAGAGTCTTAACCACTGGACCGCCAGGGAAGTCCCTGGAGTAAAGCATTCTTAAAACTGGGTCTCTGGGGAGAACTGCGATAAATTAATGACTCTTTTTTTTTTAAAAAAAACATAGAGTAACCATGGTATTTGAAGAAAAAATGTTTTGCCATATACTCAGTGCAGTTCTCATGCAATGAATAGGCATCACCCTAGTGGTGGTGTTTACTAGAGAGATGAAAATGAAGATTTGGTGATAGTGGCTCACTTTGTCCTTACAGGTTGGGATGTTCTGTGTTAGGCTTTTAGTCCTCCCTTTGGGGCTTAGAATTAGTGTCTCAGTGGTTGTCTCCAAGTCTTCTCTCCTTTCAGAACATAAACTGCTGAGTACTGGCCCTACAGAGCCATGGTCCATCCGAGAGAAGCTGTGTTTAGCGTCTTCCGTTATGAGGAGTGGAGATCAAAATTGGTAAGGTATCTGCTTTCTTGGCTATTAGAAACTGTCGGGTATTTTTTTTTTATACCGGTGGATTCCATAAGTTAACCTTTAAGCAGCATTTCTTTTTTAACAGCTTTATTGAGATATAGTTCACTTACCATAAAATTAACCAAGTATATTCACGGAATTTAGTATATTTGGAATTGTAAGACCGTCACTAGAGTCTAATTTTAGAACATTTTAAATACCCCTGAAAGAAGTCTCTTATCCCTTAGCAGTTATTCTACAGTCTCCTCTTTACCTCTCTAACATCTCCCCTCCTCCACCCCCACCAACCACTCATCTACTTTGTCTCTCTATAGATAACTAACTTTGGACATTTCATGTAGATAGAATCATATAGTTTGTGGTTGTCTGTGACTGGCTTTTTTCACTTAGCATAGTGCTTTCAAGGTTCATTCATGTTGGAGTATGTATCAGTACTTTATTCCTTTTTTTTTTTTTTTTTAATATTATTTGGCTGCATTAGGTCTTAGTTGCCGCATGTGGGATCTTTCGTTGTGGCTCGCGGGCTTAGTTGTCCCGCAGCACATGGGATCTTAGTTCCCCTGCAACACATGGGATCTTAGTTCCCTGACCAGGGATCAAACCCTCGTCCCCTGCATTGGAAGGCAGATTCTTAGCCACTGGACCACCAGAGAAGTCCCCTTTATTCCTTGTTTTGATTAAATAATAGTCCGTGTGTGGGTATGCCACATTTTGTTTACCATTTGTCAGTTGATGAACATTTGGGTTGTTTCCATTTTTCTGACTATTATAATTAATGCTGCTATGAACATTTGTGTACAAGATTTTGTGCAGATATGTTTCCAGTTGTCTTGAAAGAGTGGAATTGCTAGATCATATTGTAATTCTCTATTCAACTTCTTGAGGAACTGCCAAACTAGGAAGTGGCCCCACTGTTTGACATTCCCACCAGCAATAAATGAGGGCCCCAATTTCTCTGCATGCTTGACAACATTTATTGTTGTCTTTTTTCGTTATCGCTGTACTAATGAGTATGAAATGGTATCTCATTGTGGTTTTGATTTGCATTTCCCTGATGATCAGGGAAGTTGTTGAGAATGTTTTCATGTTCTTATTGGCCATTTGTATGTCTTTTTTGTAAAAATGTCTGTTCAGATCCCTTGGATTATTTTTCATTATTGAGTTTTAAGATTCTTTATATATTCTGGACAAAAATCCCTTGTTAGATAGATGATTTGCAAACATTTCTCCTGTTTTGTTTGTTGCCTTTCTTAGGTATTGTTGATATCTGTTGGTATTGCCTACAGCACAAAAGTTGTTAGTTTTGATACGAGTTTATTTTTTCTTCTGTTGCTTGTGCTTTTAGTGTCGTAGCTAAGAAACTGTTTACGTCTATATTTTCTTCTAACAACTTTCAACTCTCCACATTTAGGTCTTTGATCCATTTTGAGTTAATTTTTGTGTAGGTTGTAAAGCAGGAGTCTCTTTTGCATGTAGGTATGCAACTGTCCCAGGACTCAGTATTTGTTGAAAACATTATTCTTTCCCTATTGAATTGTCTTAGCACTCAGTATTTCTTTTAAGTACCAGAAAATAGGACTGTGTGTGGTTTCCAATCTTTTTTGCTACCAGGACATACGCTTTCATTTTTAACATTAGTCCTTTTTTTCCCCCCTCTTTTTTCCCTCAGGATCTAAGGACACCTTTTAATTGTCTTAAGTGTTCAGATTACTTAATATACAAATTTGCATTTGTATGGTATATCTCTACTACTTTAACCATTCAAATGAGTTTACCAAAGCACCATTGCTGGTCACACTTAACACTTAAACAATTTTATGTTTTTTGTTTGTTTGCTTTTTCGGTATGTGGGCCTCTCACTGTTGTGGCCTCTCCCATAGCGGAGTACAGGGTCCGGACGCGCAGGCTCAGCGGCCATGGCTCACGGGTCGAGCCACGGCGCGGCATGTGGGATCTTCCCACACCGGGGCACAAACCCGTGTTCCCTGCATCGGCAGGCGGACTCTCAACCACTGCGCCACCAGGGAAGCCCCTTTATGTATTTTTCAAATAAGTTGTCAAAGATGAAACCAGGATCTTCCAGGTAGCAGCTGTTCTCGAGCTGGTAAATCCTGCGACAAAACGAAGCACACTAATTTGGTAAATCTCAGATTGAACTTAAATATAACTCAAATATAAACTGAACTCATTTTTAAACGAAATACCAAGTAAACTGAATTGAAATAGAATCTAATCTCTATATTTTCTTACATTTTTATATAAAAAATAGTAGAACACTTAAGTAAAACTTTAAAATTTTAAATTGTATTTATATTTTGAGGAGGTACTTAAGTCATAAGGTTCAAAATTCAAAATGGTTGGGACTTCCCTGGTGGCTCACTGGTTAAGAATCCGCCTGCCAATGCAGGGGACACGGGTTTGAGCCCTGGTCTGGGAAGATCCCACATGGCGCGGAGCAACTAAGCCTGTGCACCACAACTACTGAGCCTGTGCTCTAGAGCCCGTGAGCCACAACTACTGAGACCGTGTGCCACAACTACTGAAAACCGCGCACCTAGAGCCCATGCTCCGCAACAAGAGAAGCCACTGCAGTGAGAAGCCTGTGCACTGCAACGCAGAGTAGCCCCCACTCGCCGCAGCTAGAGAAAGCCCGCGCGCAGCAATGAAGACCCAAAGAAGCCAAAAATAAGTGAAGAAATAAATAAAAATTAAAATGGTACACAGTGTTTTCCTCCCATCACTGTATCTTATCTCCCAGGGTTAGCAGTTTCTTGTGTTTCTCTGCCATTAAATTTGTATACATGAACAAATAAATATTTTCTTTTCCCCTCTCTTTTTTAAACACAACTGGTTATATATTATGCACAGTGTTCTTTACCTTGTCACTGCTACTTTTTCTTTAACTTAGTACTGTATCTTATAGACCCTTGTATATCTTCATATGAAGATCTAGCTCATTTTTTTTAACAGCTGCATGATATTTTTAATGCAGTACCATAATTTATTTAACTAGAACTCTGTTGATGGGCATTTGCTAATATAAATATAGCCTTGAGTAGTTATGTATGAATTGTATCTAAGATAAACTGAAAGTAGAATTATTGAGTCAAAGAATATATATGTTTATAAAATTTGATAAGTATTTCAAATTGCCCTACTCAGAGATTTGTTTCAATTTATACTCCCATTGGTAATATGTCACAGTACTTGTTTTTCTATGGCCTGGTTCATAGAATGTGGTGTTATGTATTTTTGATCTTTGACAGTATGAGATCAAACTTTGAAATAGTTCTCATATCTTTCATTTGCATCTATCCTATGATGAGTGAAGTTAAATATCTTCTTGTGTTGAAGAGCCACTTTTATTTCCTTTTCTGTAAACTGCTTTTTCCTGTTTTTCTATTTGACTATTAGTCTTTCTCTTTGACTGGGGGTGGGGGGGGTGGGGTGGCTCCTTATATATTAGGGAGATTAGCCATTTGTCTATTTTGAGGTGCATTTTTTTAAACCACTTTGCTATTTGGCTTTGCTTAATGTAATATTTTTACATGAAGGGTTTTAAAATGTAGTCTTAATAATTTTCTCTTATACCTCCTGGATTTTGTGACATAATTAGAAAGTTCTTCTCTAGTGTGAGGTTATAAAATCTCCTTTGATTTCTTCTAGTACTTTTATGGTTATATTTTTTAAAATATATAAATCTTTGATCGATTTGGGGGCTTTTCTTGGTATAAAGAAAGGTGTAATTTACGGATCAAACTTTATTTTTTGCTGATAGCTATCCACATAAAAATTTTTTGTGGTACGCGGGCCTCTCACTGTTGCGGCCTCTCCCGTTGCGGCGCACAGGCTCCGGATGCTCAGGCTTAGCGGCCATGGCTCATGGGCCCAGCCGCTCTGCGGCATGTGGGATCTTCCCGGACCGGGGCACGAACCCGTGTCCCCTGCATCAGCAGGCGAACTCTCAACCACTGCGCCACCAGGGATAAAGTAAATTTTTTATAAAAGAAAAAACTCTGAAACCATTATCCCAACACAAAATTCAAAACTTTTTTGTTTTTAAAGTTGTGAAATACTTCAGCCACATAGAAAAGTAGGGAGAGTAATACAGAGTGCCCATGTATCTGGTACCTGCATTTAAGAAATCTTAATATTTTGTCATGTTTCCTTCAGATCTTTTTAAAGAAATAGACACAGTTGAAGCCCCTTCACGCTCTTGCATCAAACCATTTCAGTCTATTTTCATTTTTGCCTGTTTCTTCCTTTGTCTTTATACCTGTAACTTTTTAAAAAGTCACATGAGTGCATCATAGCAGAAAATTGTGTCACCTTTTTTCAGTTAATATTATGTTATAAATACATTCTGTATCACCATATATTTTATATTTCATAGTTATTTTTATGGGTTGTTTAATATTTTCTAGAGATGAAGTGCCATAAGTTAAATATCCTCTTGCAGGCATTAGGAAAAACCTAACTGTTCATCAGTCTGGTCAAGTCTACATGGTGGTTTCTTCCTGGTGCTTGCTTCTTTTGTTATTTTCTTATATTCCTAAGGGTTGTATTAATAGATCAAAAGATAACTTTTGGGGGGCTGGAATATTTTACAGATTGCTTCCCAAATGACAGATGTTTTCTGAAAGAACCAAGATCAACATAAAAATATTTTCCCAAATGAACAGAAATGATACTTTACTAGGTCCTGATAGCTTCACTTTACTCAGGAAATACATCATGTAGGAAAACTGTTCAGCAATGATGTTTTCCCTCTAAAATGACTTTTCAGTAGCTGTGGCATTTTCCATAGTCACATATTGCAGAATATTTCCTAGTGACAATTTTTTACTCCAAAGTTTGTACTCTAAACCTTGAACTCTCAGTACACCTTCTCTCTTTTTTTTTCAATTTGGTATGTGATAAGGCTTTTCTAATTTTGTAGGGTATCAGTTAGCAGAGCAATCAAGCCCTTTGCAGAACCTGGCCGCCCTCCAGACTGGTTCTCTCAAAAAGTAAGTTCCCAAGTAAATGTTATTTTAGAGCACTTTTTGAGATGTGAAGTGGGTTCCCTTCCAGGTCCTGCCTTTTTTCTTTTTGGTCTTTAAGTATCTTATTTATTTGTTCTTATGTTTATTTCTTTTTTAAATTTTATTGAAGTATAGTTGACTTACAATGTTGTGTTAATTTCTGCTGTACAGCAAAGTGATTCAGTTATACATGCATATATTCTTTTTCATATTCTTTTCCATTATGGTTTATCACAGGATATTGAATATTGTTCCCTGTGCTATACAAAAGCACCTTGTTTATCCATCCTGTATATAATAGTTTGCATCTGCTAATCCCAAACTCCCCATCCTTTCCTCCCCCACACCCCCTTCTCCTTGGTAACCACAAGTCTGTTCTCTATGTCTGTGAATATCTTCTTTATCCATTCACTTGTCGATGGATATTTAGGTTGTTTCCATGTCTTAGCTTGGCTATTGTAAATAGTGATGCTATGAACATAGGGTTGCATGTATCTTTTCAAATTATAGTTTTGTCTGGATATATGCTCTGGAGTGGGATTGCTGGATCATATAGTAGTTTTATTTTTTGTTTTTTGAGGAATCTCTGTGCTGTTTTCTTCAGTGGCCGCACCAATTTACATTCCCACCAATAGTGTTAGAGGGTTCTCTTTTTCTCCACACCCTCTCCAACATTTATTATTTGTAGACTTTTTAATGATGGCCATTCTGACCAGTGTGACCAGGTCCTACCATTTTAATCACAAGGCTTTTGTACCATGAATAGTTTGAGAATACTTTTCCTTTTTCTCAATATTTGCAGATCCATCCATATATGCCCACACTATTACAAACTATTCTTGTCAGTGTAGCATAACAGTTAAAAGACCAGTCTTGTACATTAGATGGATCTGGGTTTAATATGACTCTACTTGAAAACTTTGAACCATGAGCCTCAGTTTTCTGATTTGTAAAATCGGGATAAAAGTTGATTCAGGATTGTTGAAAGTATTTAGTTGAGTTAATACCTAGAAAGCATTTAGCACAGTGCCTTGCATACGGTAACTACTCAGTGGATATTAAGTATAAATATTGGCTCTTGGCTTGTCTTTCCTCAAATAGACAAACTCCCGGCCAGAAGACTCCCTTTTCTGTGTTATGGTATTGATTATTTTGAACTAATTTGATTGCAAAGTAATTTGTCCTCCTAGAAGCTACTCCTACCTTAAATATAGCTCTCCTGTCTAAACCTTAGTCTAATATGTTGAAACTTTGAAAGGTCATTCCTTTTTAGGCTTGCTCATCATATTTTCACTTTTTTCCATAGCATTGTGCTTCCCAGTACTCAGAGCTCCTAGAGACCACTGAGACCCCAAAGTGAGTACAAAGCCAGGCACTTGAGCCAAATCTCTTTAGTGGAGAATATTTACTGTGGAAGTCTGGTTTTTTTATGTTTATATCATGGTGTGATAAAAGTTAGAAATTATCTCTGGTTAGATGTTGGAGAAGGCTCAAAGAAAGCAAGTGGGAGTAGGAAAAAATGTTCTCTTATTCAAGTGTGTTTTTTTTTTGTTTTTGTTTGTTTTTTAAATTTTTCCATAGACGGAAACGGGGTGAAAAGGGAGAAGTGGTAGAAACCGTTGAAGATGTCATTGTTCGGAAACTGACTGCTGAGCGAGTTGAGGAACTAAAGAAAGTGATAAAGGAAACCCAGGAAAAATATAGGTACTTATCAGAGAATGCAAAATGGTTGGGAGAGACAAATCGGGCTGGCTTATACTAGTCAGAATTTTTTAAATAGATTAAAAAACGCAGTCTACCTACCTCTCATCCTACAGACGGCTGAAAAGAGATGCAGAACTAATTCAAGCTGGGCACATGGACAGCAGACTGGATGAGCTTTGCAATGACATTGCGATGTGGGTTATATTATACTGTTCTTCCACCTGTACTCCTTTTTCTCTTTTTATCCTCTTTACTTCTTAAGTAATCTGGCTTATTTTCCTATATCTGTCATCCTTTAGACTTGAGAGATTCTGGAAAGGGAAAGCTGCAGAGTGGCCTGGTGGCTGGGAGGGGGTAGTGAGTCCTAGAAGGTAATGTGATAGAATATTTCAGTGTGAGAACATAACTTAGTTCTAACTTAAAAGTGGCTCTAGTTTGCCTGGGTAAAGAACTGGTAGTTAGGCAGTTTACTCAAAATTCCCTATTTTGCTGATAAAGATTTATTTTTTAGGTTTTTCCTCTAGAAAGTGCTAGCCTGGCAAAAAAACTTCCCTGTGAGGGCACTGTGAAGGAGCTACAGCCGGCTAGGATCTAACCCTTAATTTCTGCTTTAGGAAAAAGAAATTGGAGGAGGAGGAGGCTGAAGTAAAGAGGAAGGCTACGGATGCGGCTTATCAGGGTAAGTAAGGTGAAACTAGTGACTGTTTAACAATTTGACTGTACACTACTGCCTGACGATGACAGTTGAAGACTGTTTGTTAACACAGAATCTACTAATTCCAATTGCATGCTTTTCTCTGTCATCTTCTCTTTTACTAGAATAAAAACGTCCCTTTATGTCCAGGAAGAAACTCTTAGAAAGTGAGCTCTGATGAGATCTCACTAGACCTTGTGTTCTTTTAAGACACAAAAGCCTGATAATAACATATTGAACATAAACAAGGTTTTAGAAGTCAAAGCCTGTAAAAAGATTGAGAATAACTTAGTCATTGGATAAGGGGAGGAACTTCAGCATTTGTAATTCTAGGAATACATGCTTTGAGCCATTGAGGTCTTTCCCTCTTGTTAAAAGTAGAATCTTAAGTTGTTGAAGAGGATATTGAGGGATGTTTAAACTACTTTCCTACTCCAAGGACCTTTAGGGTCCACAAGTTTGCTTAGGGTGAGAATTGCTCATAGGAAAAATTAGGCTAAAAACTTGTAAAGAAAACTTTCTAATCCAGATTCTTAATGCTGCCTTAGTAATGCAACATCCCTATTTGTCCTTTATTATATAATAGCAGAGTCTAGCTTTATTTATTTAATCTTGAAGACAGAAATTGTTCTTTTGTATGTTCTAGCCCGTCAAGCAGTAAAAACACCCCCTCGGAGGTTACCTACTGTGATGGTTCGCTCTCCTATAGATTCTGCCTCCCCAGGAGGTGATTATCCACTTGCCGACTTGACTGCAACCACTATGGAAGAGGCCACCTCTGGGGTGAGTATATTTCCATCCACAGGAATTGATCAGCAAAGGGGCAGTAAGCCAGCAGAGAGCTGAGTGATGAGGAAACCACTTTTGGCTTAGAGGCAATTTCCTCTCTTGGTCTGAATTCTAAAGACATAATTTACCATGTTCTGTGCTCTAAGATAAGAATGGACCTAAAAACATTGAGGCTTTTGACATTTTTAGAGATAGGTAAAAGACTAACTTAAGGAATTACTTGTAAGTGTACTGGTCTTACGAAATTCCTGCTGAAATATAGGCTGATTTCTATGTAAATATAATATTGGTAGTGGGTAAGGAGTTTATAAAAGGCAAGTTGGGTGGAATGATTGAGTCACTTTGGGTTTGAGTGAGTAGAAGAGAAAAAATTGTGGGGAAGAAAGGTGTGGTTGAGAGCAAGACAGGTAGAGGGTTTCTGGGCAGTTCCACTCAGGACTAATAAAGTAATAGGTAGACACACTAACCCATCCAGATGAGTAGGGAACCTTCCTGAGTTTGAGAAGTCAGATAAAGGTTCTCTGTTGTCTCTTAGGTAACCCCTGGGACTTTGCCGAGTACCCCAGTCACCTCGTTTCCTGGAATTCCTGACACCCTTCCTCCAGGCTCTGCACCCTTAGAAGCCCCCATGACCCCAGTAACAGATGATTCACCCCAGAAAAAGATGCTTGGACAGAAAGCAACTCCACCCCCCTCCCCTCTGCTGTCAGAGCTCTTGAAGAAGGGCAGCCTCCTGCCTACTAGCCCCAGACTGGTATGGAGACTTCTGTGGGTGTTTGAGAGCTGTGGTGATTAAGTAATTTGGAAGGGAGTGCCTGGGACCTAAAATATAACATGGAAAAAAAGTTCAAAAGAGGAAGAGATCTCCTAGTTAAATGTTAATTTAAAAACACAACAAAACAAAATAGTTGATAGTATCCTTGGGTCCTGAGGTATCTGAAGCCATAATTATTTTGGTTCTCTTCTCCAGAGAACTCTTGTCAATAAGTTTTGAAAATCAGAGTTTCCCTTGGGTCTGAAATCATTTTCTTTGGATATTAACTTTTAGTTTCATGAAGTTTGGCCAACTGCTGGAGCATTTTTGGGAAGTGGTAATAAAGGAAAGCTTGAGTGTAGCCTTCACCTCTATTCTTCCCTGGTAGGTCAATGAGAGTGAAATGGCTGTGGCTTCTGGCCACCTGAACAGTACAGGTGTCCTCCTGGAGGTAGGCGGGGTCCTTCCCATGATACATGGTGGGGAGATGCAGCAAACACCCAACACTGTTGCAGCCTCCCCAGCTGCCTCAGGTAAGTCACTACTTTTCCGTTGTCGACTTTATTTTAGAGATGTTGAACATGGCATTGACTGCCCTTGGTTTCTAGCCTTTGTTATTAATCAACTGTGAATCCTAGATTTAAAGCCCAACCTTGGAGCTACTTTACCTGTTAAACCACATGGTGCTCGAAATTGTAAATCCATGTCATCTTCAAAATACTGATTGTCCTGGATGACCACAGCATAGATACTGAATGAGAGGAATAGTGAAGTTAATGGTGAAGGTGCAAAAATCACAAAAGGGTGCTAGGGATACCTGAGACTATAGCATAGGCAGATAAGATTTGGAACTAGAACACTAGACTTAAAGAGTCTCAGGCCTGCCACACACTGGTTTCGTGACCTTGGATAGGTAACTTAATTCTTAAGCCTCAGTTTCCTCTTAATTAATTGCAATATATATACTTCACAAGGATGTAGTGAGAATTAAATGAGGTAGAAAATGTAAAGCAAAAAAGAGTTTTAAAAATTGCCAAACATTTGATTTTAGTATTTGAGTGGTGTTAAATTTGGGTGGTTTATAGCATGCTTAACTTCAGCAGGAGGGACAGATTTATTCATACCTTTTTTTTTTTAATTACCACTCATTTTTCATGTGAGTTATGTATTCTAGTGCTTTGAGTCATTCCTAACTTGGCAGAAGATCTTAAGTAAGGTTTGAAAAAATAAGGCTATAGATAATGAGCTTATTTAACAGAGGAGTTACTTTCATCCTTTGAGACTAAAAATTTTCTTGGTTTGAGTCTTAAAGTGGCTATTGTTTGCTTCTTGCTCATGTGCTTTCTTCTTACCTCGTTTGTGTACCTCTTTGTCTGTTAGGTGCTCCCACTCTTTCCCGGCTTTTAGAAGCTGGTCCTACACAGTTCACCACACCTCTTGCTTCCTTCACTACTGTTGCCAGTGAACCTCCAGTTAAAATTGTGCCACCCCCTGTAGAGTCTGTGTCCCAAGCTACCATTGTCATGATGCCTGCGCTGCCAGCACCATCCTCTGCTCCGGCTGTCTCCACTCCTGAGAGTGTAGCTCCAGGTGCGTCCTTGACCCACGCCCTGAGCAGCAACTAGATCCAAAATTTCATTTTGAGCTTCAGTTAGAGAAAGGCGACCAAGAGCATCAGCTTCTGTTCTCTGTGGACATGTGCGTCTTTATTCTTACAAAAACAAGGATGTGAGAAGAAGTGGGTGGGCATTTATGTGTTGGGGCAAAAGGGCTAAGTGTACATATATGAATGGGCTTGAGAATGTGTTTTCATCTTTCTAGATAAAATTGAGGAGAAGAAAACATGGGCAGGTGTAAGATAACTTTTACTGAGTTTAAGTGTATGGGTGCTTGACATCTGTCCACAGCTTTGGTGTGATCTCCAGGTGGGCAGTTGGTACCAAATAAGCTTCTGAGATGGTTTTCTTTTCCTGTTATTCAGTGAGTCAGCCTGACACCTGTGTTCCCATGGAGGCTGTGGGGGATCCACATACTGTGACTGTCTCCATGGATAGCAGTGAAATCTCCATGATCATCAATTCTATCAAAGAAGAGTGCTTCCGGTCAGGGGTAGCAGAGGCCCCTGGAGGATCAAAGGCTCCTAGCATTGATGGGAAGGAAGATTTAGATCTGGCTGAGAAGATGGATATTGCTGTGTCTTACACAGGTGAAGAACTGGACTTTGAGACTGTTGGGGACATCATTGCCATCATTGAGGACAAGGTAACTATTCAGCAAAGCCCCAAAGAATGTCTCATGGGTCCTACATAGGCTTCTCCTCAGCCTCTCCTTGCTTCTTGTAGTAAGAATTACATAAACAACTCTCCTGCTTCTTCCCATCTCTATCTCTGTAGTCCCAAAGCCCTTTGATGCTGACATACTAGTCATCTACCCAGCCTTTCCTATGTTACTGGTTTGCACCAGACAGGTACCTGTCCATTGGTTGCTTCTGCTACATGGAGAGAGAAGCTTCAGATTCAGGCCATCTCATTTGGTGCTAATGAATTGAGGGACTTGGGCTTCTTTTTGTGACTTCAACAGTGTTTGTATTATGGGACAGGTAGATGATCATCCTGAAGTGCTGGATGTGGCAGCAGTGGAAGCAGCACTGTCATTCTGTGAAGAGAATGATGATCCCCAATCCCTGCCTGGCCCCTGGGAGCACCCTATGCAGCAGGAACGGGACAAGCCAGTACCTCTCCCTGCACCAGAGATGACGGTCAAGCAAGAGAGGCTGGACTTTGAAGAAACAGAAAGCAAAGGAATCCATGAACTGGTGGACATCAGGGAACCCAGTGTTGAGATCAAAATGGAACCTGCAGAACCAGAGCAAGGCATTTCAGGTGCTGAAATAGTATCTGGAGTTGTTCCAGCCACGAGTATGGAGCCACCAGAACTCAGGAGTCAGGACTTAGATGAGGAACCCAGAAGTACTGCAACTGGAGAAATTACTGAAGCAGATGCTTCCAGTAGGAGAGGCGATGAAACTCCAATTACAACAGTGAAGACAGAGGTATTTTAACATGGATGGGGGCAGGGGGTGGAGGGTTATATCTTAGGTAAGAAGTGACATTTTAGGCCTTTGGTTTTCCTGTTGCATGCCTGAGTTCTGACATGTTGATGTGTCCAAAGCCCATAGGTATGATCAGTGCTATATATACTTACCCTGTTCTATTAAGGTGACCATTAGAATCATATTACATGGGTAGGAGGACTTAGAATTTCTTGTATAGTCTCATTATCATTGAAGAATAATGTATAAGGTGTAGTGATTTACCAGGACTTAAGGTATTTGTTCTTTTTGGTCTTCAGGCATCCCCTGAAAGCATGTTGTCTCCATCACATGGCTCAAATCCCATTGAAGATCCTTTAGAGTCAGAGACTCAGCACAAGTTTGAAATGTCAGGTAAATAATAAAGCCAGGAAATATGTACTCTATAACTAACTTTAAATCATTTGCTTTGGCTTCTGAGGGATTTGTGGGTTGTGGGCAAGTAGAGGAGGTAGAATAGGTCAGCATGGAAAGGAGAGCTGCAGGGGACTATTGTCCATAGGAAGGGGAAGGCTAAGGTGGAAAAATCTTCAGGTAGTCTTTCTCTCCTCTGCAGACTCATTGAAAGAAGAATCAGGGACTATTTTTGGAAGCCAGATAAAGGTATTTCAGACTTTTCTTTATTCCTCTTGCTGTGTGACTAGATTTCCCTATAGCACTACCTTTTAATGAATTTCAGTAAACTCGCATCATTATTCTCTGAGATGAGACTGGTTAAGGAGTTGCATGGGGAAAAGCTGCAGTGGACAGTTAGGCATAGTGGGAGTACTATGGCAACAGGTGCTTCCTAATTGAAAGAGTTTGTGAATATCACACAGACCTTTCTTTGCATATAATGCACAAAGAAGTTTTGATACATTTGGAGTGAGTAGGGATATCAGAGCCAGGGAGAGCATATAGAAATCAGATTATTAATTATACTATTCAGAGAAAGTCATCCAAAGTTTTCTTATTAGAATTACTAAAGCAGTAGTAACAAACAGACTTAATGCGATGTGAGCTTGCTCCATCAGATGAGACGCAAAATAAAAACTATTTTTGATAACTTTGTACCCAGGGTCAGAGTTCCTCTCAAGAGCAAGGGGAAAGAAGGAACGCCTCTTAGCTTAGTCTTAAGTAAGTAGCTTTTTTTTTTCTTCCTTTTAAAAAGATCCTGGGTCTTATTCTTTGTCCAGGTTCTAAGTTACTTGATCAGTCAGTATCTTTAAGTAGATGATAGTATAAGTGATAGAGGGCTCAGTCAGGAAACAGTGTGAGGTCATTTTCTAGAACTGATCTAACCCAAAAGACAGATCATGTTTAATGATGCTTTGCTGGATAGCTTTGCTCTCCTTTCCATTTGTTGACTGGAGCACACTATGTCTAAGGATGCCCCAGGTGAGGATGAGGAGGAAGATGGAGTCAGTGAAGCGGCCAGCCTAGAGGAGCCTAAGGAAGAAGATCAAGGAGAAGGCTATTTGTCAGAAATGGATAATGAGCCCCCTGTGAGTGAGAGTGACGATGGCTTTAGCATACACAATGCTACGCTGCAGTCCCACACACTGGCAGACTCCATCCCCAGCAGCCCTGCTTCTTCACAATTGTGAGTATCTGTGATTCTTTCTTTGAGGTCAAGGCAGTGAAGGTGAGAAGTAGGAGAGGATCTTTTCTTTAGTCTTACTTTTTCATCTTCTGTTTCTTGGTCTGGAACAAACATCTGACAAGAAGTAATTAAGACACTTTTTTTTTGGACTTATGCCAAGTGGGACTCCCATATTTCTTTTATTTCAGCTCTGTCTGTAGTGAGGATCAGGAAGCTATTCAGGCACAGAAAATCTGGAAGAAAGCCATCATGCTTGTATGGAGAGCCGCAGCTAATCATAGGTGAGTGGGCTTTACCAAGTAGTAGGAACATTTTCTGCTGCTCCTCTTCATTGTTGGTAATTAGAAAAACGTCTGAGTATGCTTATACAGGACTGATGGCATTGGCTTTTAAACCTTCAGCCGCTTAGATCAAGTTCCCTCACCTGTGCTTCTTGGAGGATAAGTCAGTAATTGCACCATATTCTTTTTGGACAGGTATGCTAATGTCTTCCTGCAGCCTGTTACAGATGACATAGCACCTGGCTACCACAGCATTGTACAGAGGTAAGCCATGATCCATTCAGCACGCTGACTAGGCCTGAATTGTAAGTTGTCCAGTCTTAGTGGACTTTTTTTTTTTTTTTTTCTGCGGTACGCGGGCCTCTCACCGCCGTGGCCTCTCCCGCCGCGGAGCACAGGCTCCGGATGCACAGGCCCAGCGGCCATGGCCCACGGGCCCAGCCGCTCCGCGGCATGTGGGATCCTCCCGGACCGGGGCATGAACCCGTGTCCCCCATATCAGCAGGCGGACTCCCAACCACTGTGCCACCAGGGAAGCCCCTTAGTGGACTTCTGCTTTACACAGAAAGTTTAAAGCAGATGTTTTTGATGTAAGTATGACCAAGTGCTAAACTAATTTTTTCACTGACTGGATCACTGACTGAGTCTAAAAGAATTAACCCCCTTTATTACCTTTCTCAGTACTTATTATATAGGCTGAATTTGGTTTTGGGGTTAAGTACTTGTTTTAGGGCTTGGTGTTTGAGTCCTGGCAGCTGGGACTAATGGTATATATGAGGAAATGCATACGGTAATAATATATTCAGAGATCCAGTGGAGTCCTTTTCCCCTCTATGCTCCCATTTCCTCCTGCTTTGTTTTTTAGGCCTATGGATTTGTCAACTATTAAGAAAAACATTGAAAATGGACTGATCCGCAGCACAGCTGAATTTCAGCGTGACATCATGCTGATGTTCCAGAATGCTGTGATGTATAATAGCTCAGACCACGATGTCTATCACATGGCAGTAGAAATGCAGCGAGATGTCTTGGAGCAGATCCAGGTACTTTGAGGATCCTGAGAATTTTAAAATACTCAAGAGAAGGATTTGTACTGATGTTAGGAAGGGGTGTTGTGGTTTTTGCTTGGAATAGCCATCAGGGACACAGGAAGATACAATTTTGTTCTTGCTGGATTCATGATGATTTTCTCATGCTGGTTTGGTAAAAGAGTTGTGAGAGAATATTCTGTCTTTCTTGGGCAAATATCTTGTTTCCTGAAGTTTTTTAATAAAATTTTTGTGAAATGGTGAATGTATATTTTTAAGTGATATGAATTATGTACATGGTAGACGATCCTTTTCATTGCAGGGAACCTACTTCTATCCTGTAGTTACATTACCAGGCACCCTTTGGGATATTGAACTACTTAAATTGCTTACTGATTACTTAAATTGCTTTGGTTCATCTAGTTTTATTTTCTCTCATTCTTAGAGCATAGAAATTTGTTTTTTAGGATTTTTTAAAAAATTGAAATATAGTTAATTTACAGTGTTGTGTTAGTCTCAAGTGGACAGCAAAGTGATTCAGTTTTATATCTATGGGGTTGGCTAAAAAGTTCAGGTTTTTCAGATAACATTTTACAGAAAAAAATCCTAACGAACTTTTTGGCCACCCCAATTTTTTATGTATATTCTTTTCAGATTCTTTTCCATTATAGATTATTACAAGATACTGAGTATAATTCCCTGTGCTATAGAGTAAGAGCATAGAGATTTTTTTTTTTTTTTTTTTTTTTTCGGGA
>NW_020173922.1:3485340-3501172 GCF_003031525.2 Neophocaena asiaeorientalis asiaeorientalis | reverse complement strand
TTTTTTTTTTGCGGTACGCGGGCCTTTCACTGTTGTGGCCTCTCCCGTTGTGGAGAACAGGCTCCGGACGCACAGGCTCAGTGGCCACGTCTCACCGGCCCAGCTGCTCCGCGGCATGTGGGATCCTCCCAGACCGGGGCACGAACCCATGTCCTCTTCATCGGCAGGCAGACTCTCAACCACTGCGCCACCAGGGAAGCCCGAGCATAGAGATTTTGATGCTATATTATAACAACAACAAAAAATTAGAGCTATTTGGCATTTTCCGATTCCTTAGCATGCACAACTAGAATTAAAACCTAATGTGCTAAAACTCCTAATCATTCAAGACGTATTTGAATGTTGTTTGCAGAACAGTACTGTACTCCTATTTACAAAGCCTAAGGTGTCTTCATTCTTCCTTGATGGATCAGGTCTCTAGGGCCAACTCTGTTTCTTCTCCCTACAGCAATTCCTGGCCACACAGTTGATTATGCAGACATCTGAGTCTGGGATCAGTGCTAAAAGTCTTCGAGGGAGAGATTCTACCCGCAAACAGGATTCTTCAGAGAAGGTGAGGAGACCAAGGAAGAGCCTGTGTGCCAGTGTTCCAGTGATAGAAGTTTGAAGCATCCAAGGAACCTTATGTTACTACTTGGTACTTCCAGGTTTCTACATTCCAATGGTATACAGACATAAAGGTTTTAAAATGGTAGTTGTTTGCTCCCATCCAAACATTGAAGAAACCTGCTGTGACTGGAAGACCCAGTCACATGGGAGAAATTGTGAGCTGAGTGCATGAATTATTATCTCCTCTCGGAGAGTGCTCACAAGGTGGGAGAAATGACATAGCTTGCAGCATTTGGGGACCATCAGTTCCTATTCCAGAGGCATAATGGCCAGATTGCTTTTGGATCTCTTTCCTCTTATTCTTGAGTTTAAAAATTTTTGTCTTTGTGTGTGTGGTGCTTGTGTCTCTGTCCTGAGGTTTGGGGTGCTTGCAGCTGAGAGTTTCCGTGGAACCTGATCAGTGTTTGTTTGTCCTCTAACAGGACAGTGTCCCCATGGGCTCTCCTGCCTTCCTTCTCTCTCTCTTTGTAAGTATTGAATGGCTGCAAGGGGTGGTGTTGCCACAAAGTTTCTCAGCTCTTGCTGGGGGTGGGTGGCAGAGGGAAATCGAACATGCAGACTGTGGCAATGTCTTAAACTTCTGCTTATTCAAGTCATCGAATAAGAAACTCTCTCTTCTGCACTCCTGTCTTTCTGCATGTGTGTGTGTGTGGGCTGGGTAGGGACCATTTATGACTTCACTGAGCTGAAATGAGGTATTATTGGTAAGGATCTAGGATGCACCTTCTCCTCATTTCTTGACTGCACCTTTTGACAGTTCTTTTCTTACAAATAGAAGATTGCTCAGAGCAGCAACTGCTAGCTGGCTTTTAAAAAGTGTTCCTCATACCTACAGATACTCAGCACATGGGTTTTTTCTTTTCCTCTAATACTAAGTTGCAAGAGTGATGACTGATACACAAACATTCAGTAAAATTTAAGATAAAGATCTCAGTAACAGTGACCACTACATAACAGTAGTGGCTGGTGGAATTAGAGATAAGCTTAGTAAAGCTAGCCTAAAGACTTCTAATCTTTTCCTCTGTGATTTGAACAATACTCTGACTCTCTGTTGTTCATTATGAGGCACTAAGTCGTGATGTAATGGAAGGATATCAGCCTAGAAAACCACATGATCTTAAAACTCTGGATTATCTCTTGGAGCTTTGTTTTCCTCATCTGTGTGCTGGAGGTAATATAATGAGGTGCCTGTCCAGCGTACCTCACAGGGATGTTGTGAGGATAAAATGGCTTGAAAAAAAAAAAGGAAGTGTTATACAAATGCAAGGGTGGTATTTTTATACTTACTGTTGCCTCAAAGGCAACTTGTGTTCATGAGATCTAAGAATTTTAGAGTCCTTGCATGTTAGAAATGTAAAAATGGCCTGGCCCAGCAAAAGTGTTCACTAGCTCATCTTACCTACAGGCCTTAGTCCGTACCACAGTCCGTAATCTCCATTCTTTCCTACCGGCCTGCAACAGTGACTCTGAATCCCCAAGCAATTGGCTGGTTGTTGCAAGGCTGGTTAATAGAATCTTTTATCTATTGAAGACAGCAAAGTATTGCACAAGAGGAAGGAGCTGGGCTGCAGGGAGAGAGCAGCAGATGGAAAGAAGCCTTCTGATTGTCCTGATCTCACGGAAAACAACTCAGGAGGTGCTAGGGAACTAGTGCCAGGGTCAGTCTGCAGGAAAGGCCTTTCTTATAGGGATCAACAGCTGGACAGGTATGTTAGCCAAGAATCTCACTATCCACTGCCCTTTCTGACTCTCCCACCCATCTTTTGCTCTTCCTGTTCCTTTGCATATGATTTGGGGCCCGGGTGGGATGACTGATAGTCATTCTGTGGGACCCCAGGTGAACTCCAGTGACCTCTATGGTGGGCAGAAGCAAGGTACTCTGTCCTACATTTCCTCTCACACACTACTACCAGGTGCTTTTTAGCCCACTCTGTGGGAAGACAGATAAATGCCCCTCATTTCCTGGATTTTTCTGCTGATTCTCCCCCCTCTTCCCCCCAAAAACCAAATCCCCAGCATTCTTGTTGCACCTTTTCTCTTACCGTATAGCTAACTCACTCATGCTCCCTTTCTTTGTCTGCCTGTCATCTAGGATGGGGGAACCAGGGGGCGCCGCTGTGCCATTGAAGCAGATATGAAGATGAAAAAGTGAAGCCTCAGAGTATCTGCATTGAGCTGAACATGAAATAGAAAAAGATAGAGCTTGGGCTTGTGGAAGTTCCAGAAGTGGAAGTTACAGAAGAGGAGGTGTCTGGGCCACATGACATGAGCTGGAAAAATCTCTCTCAGAGAGCTGGAGTAGCACAATTGCCTGTTTTAGGGCAAAAATTATGGGATGTGTTAATGTCCTGATGTGTTGCTAGCAGATTGTAGCTAGTTTGTACTGTCTTGTGAAGTGTACAGACTTAAAAAAAAACAAAACCTGTGAAGTGTATGTGTACACAATAAACTCTGAAAGAAAAGAAAACTCTAGCCTTTGGTGTGTTCTTTGAGTGTGTGAATGTGTGTGTGAAACTTGTGATTTCTTCTGTATAGAAACTTTCGTCATTTGTGGGAATGAGATTGTTGGGGGGAAAGTGGTCTTATAATATGAACTGTTCTACTACAGGTCAGAGAAGGTAAGTAACCAAGATTGAGTTTATAATGTTTAAAAGTACTGCATTGTGCTGTAAGTACTGCCTTATTCAGCCTTTCTTCAATGTTTGGTAAAACTTAAGGTTTTCAGAGTTCTCTGTTCATGTCATTGCTTAAAGAAGATTAAAGCATGGATATAGGAAGCATCTTTATCCTTGGCATTTGTTTTACTTATACTGTCTTTGCACATGGTATTTCTTGAATAGTATATTGTTATTCCTTTCTATGTGTAGGGTTCTTGTGTATTTTAGAATTCATAACATTACTGTTTGAAGGCTAAACTCAGTTATCAAGTTTATCACCTGAGTTTATTCCAACTTCTGTTACTAAATAAAAAGTAAATCAGTGAAGTGAGCTAGTGAGCTTTTTATTAAAAAGAGATGGAGATTAATAGGGTATTGTCTAGTATTTTGAGCCTTCTTGAGAAAGATATAGAACTTTATGATTGGAAGTCACGGATCTTTTTGGCTTAAGTAAAACTATAAAGCTTGCTAGGATCCTAAGGAAGTAGAAGATACCGTCTTTGTGAGTGGTAGTTCAATCAATCCAGGAGTTAGAAAATTAAATATAATTACAGTACATTCCCAAAGCAGTCTGCAAACATGCATGTGATATAAGCAGCGGAGCCCTAAAAGTTGGAGAAGTTTGTGGAGGAAGAGGTCCATTAAAGGACGTAGATTTTGGGTTGGTAGAGAACGTGATTTACAAGCTTAGCAAGCTAAATTAAGGTATAGGCATCTGAGGTGGGGGAAATAAGGAGACTAATGTAATTAGGAATCATATTAAAGAATAGTGAATTACAGGTACCAGGCTAAGGGGACGAAACAGAGCTTGATTTATGGAGGGCTTTGAGTGACAGATTGAGAAGTTTGAGGTGATAGCTATTGTAAAGCATTGAATAGGGAGACTATTCAGAGCAGGTTGGATTAAGAATAGAGAAACTGACCAGGAGGCTATCACATTTATTCAGATGTAAAGGATGGGCATTAAGAAAAATTATTGTGGAAGAAAATTGGCAAGTGGACTTGTTTACTGAATATAAGAGAAGAAAGAGTCAAAACAGGACTAAGAAAATGGTGTTGATGATCGGCATAAGGAATTTTGGGAGAGCAAATTATTGGGAGATGTTCAGAAAGAAAAGTGATTTTAGTTTTACAAGTGTTGAGTTGAAGGAGATGGTAGGGCACCTAAGGGAGTTGACCTTTGGGTACATGGAGAAATGAGACCAGAATGCATATAAAAAGTAAAGGTGGAGAGATTTGGAAGCCACCTTAATAAAGATCAAAGTTGAAACCTCAAAGTAGCTGCATTTTTTTAAGGACATATTAAGGAAGCAGAGGCCCAAACAAGAACATAGAAGATGGATGTATTAAAGTAGTAAAAGGGAGAGGATGAAGGACTAAGAAAACCAGGAGTGCAATGTACTGAAAGCAAGGAAAGATATTTTTAAAACTTGATTTGCAGTTCTCTTTCTGAGAAGTGAGAGCTGGATATGACCAGAAGGATGCCACAGGTATCTTAGTATGCATTGAGGATTTAATGGTTGATAGGTTAAAAATGTCTGTATGCTGAGGAAAAGATCCCTTGTCCATCAAAATTGTTGCCTTGCAGTTGAGTTTAAGGGTGGTTTGGGATAGAGGCATTCATTTCAGCTAGCAATGCTCCAGTTTTTTCTCTTTTAGAGTATGAGGAAATCTAACAACAAATAATTATTGGGTGATAATTCTATTATACTGCTTGACATAGGGCTTTTTCTTTATTCCCAATGACGGATCACTTTTTCTCTTGATGTCTCCCTTCAGCTAGTTTTTACTCTTCCTAATGTTGAGTCGAAAAAAATTTCTGACCCCTTATCTTTCTCCCAAAATTGGGAGATGGAAATGCCTTAGGAATATTGATTTGAGTGAATTTAATGCATTTTTTTCTGTGTATTTACAGATGGGGCATGAATGGGTTTGGTTGGATTCTGAACAAGACTATCCCAATGACTCTGAGTTGAGCAACGATTGCAGGTCACTCTTCAGCTCATGGGACTCCAGTTTGGATCTTGATTTGGGCAGCTGGAGGGAAACTGAGGAGCCAGGGGCTGAGGAACTAGAGGAAAGCAGCCCAGGGAGAGAACCTCGTGAGCTGCTTGTGGGGGACAGTGGCAGTGAGGAATCTCAGGAAGAGGCGGAGCAAGTCAGCCGCCAGAACCTCCACCGCTTTCTCTCTGAGGTAATGGGGAGCCATTATTTCCAAAGGTGGGAAGAATCTCAACTTCCTAAGAGAATGTTTACCCATATATCTACTGCTCTCATTATTGTTTACTAAAATATAAGGTCCACATAGGCGGGAACTGAGTTCATTTCTGTGTCTCCAGCACTTGGTGCTGATACAAAACATGTGCCAAATATGTACTTTTTGACTGAATGTTCTAAGATCTCAGTCATTAGGAGCCTGATCAGAGGAAGTGGTATTTCTGTATATAGGCCTGTCTTTAGGAGTATCCTTGTAATTCATTCTTTCAGAGTCATGGGAGGTGACACTTGCCCAAACTCCCCTTGAAGCTTATAATGTTAACACTTCTAGGCAATATTTTGCAGTGTTCGTATTTCCCTAGTGAAGGGCTGAGGACCAGAAATAAAGAGAGTTGGACAGAGAGTTTATATTTATGTGGCAACTCTACATATTCAGTAGAACCTAGGTCAAGACCAGCAAGAATCTGGTCTTGCCAGTTGTTCACATATTGCCAATTCTATCTGCATTGTTTGTGGCAGACGAAGTTTTCAGCAGTTTTTTAGACAGTCGTTACCAGTTGATTCGAGTTGACACTTGAGATGAAAAATTAGAACATAAGCTCCTTGAGGCAAGAATCATGTCTATCTTGTTTACTGTTAGGTCCCAACCAATTAGCCCAGTACCTGTGTATATAAGATATTTGATAAATTTAAAATGACTGAATGAATCAATTAACCCTTACCATCTCAAACTTAGTCACAGTGGTAGTGTAATGATGTGGCATTATTGATACGTAGATGATGATTTCCACTGGTGTTCTTATACATCTAACAGTAAACTATGATTGCAGGTAGTCTATTTAATGGAGCCGTTGTGCATTAGCAGCAAAGAACCAGGTGAAGGCTGCTGCCCTTCATCTGGCACCAGACAACAAGAGGCGAGGGGAATTGAAGCTACTGAAGGAGAGGGGGAGCCCTGCAAAGAGCCTGAAGAGCTTTCAGCCAAGGTAGACCCCTTGGTAACTGAGAAGTCATTACTGGGAGAAAATGGAAGGCCAGAGGTGACTCCACCTCCCTCAGATATTTGGGCACTTCAGGAACAACCCACAGCGAGTGAAGAGGTAAGTGAATAACTTAAACCAGCTGTCTGATCAGTCCTCTGCACAAAGAGGCAGGCAGAATGGTTAGAGAACATAGGCTAACTCCAGAGAGTTCAGTTACCTGGGTCTAAATCCTGGTTTTAGCATCAGTTAGCTGTGTAGGCTTAGGCAGGTTAGTGAACTTTTTTTTTTTTTTCTTTGCGGTATGTGGGCCTCTCACTGTTGTGTCCTCTCCCGTTGTGGAGCACAGGCTCCGGACGTGCAGGCCCATCGGCCATGGCTCACGGGCCCAGCCGCTCCGCGGCTTGTGGGATCTTCCTGGACCGGGGCACGAACCTGTGTCCTCTGCATCGGCAGGCGGACTCTCAACCACTGCGCCACCAGGGAAGCCCTAGTGAACATTTTAGAACCTCAGTTTTCTCTGCTGAAATGGAATAATAGTGCTCTACCTTACAGGTGTACTGTGAGTTTTAAATGAGATAATTCACGTGCAGCACTTAGCATAGTCCCTGGCTCATAGTAAGCAATCAGTAAAATTTAGAATACCATTATCATTAATATTATCTGGCCAGCTAGACTAGTTAGGTCCAGGGCCACAAGTAATAATGACAGTTTTAAAAGAAAACAACATCTATCTAGAATAGAGTATATTGCTTTTTCATTTTTTCTTGGGATACAGAGTCAGAGTTCTCTAAGAATTCTTTGTCTTAGGTCTAGTTAAGTCACCTTTCTCCAACTTATTCTATAACTTTATATAACTGGCCTATTCTTACCTTAAGGTCAGCCTTCGTTTACCCCATACAAGAAAAATTACCTTGAAGATAGTAAATCTCTCTCTAAACTTTCCTTTGTTTCCTGGCATTCCCAGGGGGAGGTTCAGCAAGAATCCAAAGAGCAGGACCAGAGTGAAGGGTATGTGTCAGAGGTGGAAGACCAGCGTTCTTCAGGTGAGTGTGATGATAGCTTCAGCATCCAGGAGACTCCTCTGGTGGATATCCTTTTCAGCCATGCTACCTCCTCAAAGCTGTAAGTATAGACTTTTATCCCATGTTGTTAGGATTAATACTTTTACATCTGTTTACGCCTACTTGAATTTGTTGCCACGGACATTGATTACTTTTGTAAATTGAAAAGTAGAGAATTAGAGCTCGAAAACACTAGAAATATAATTAAATATAATTTTACTGTATAAATAGAAGTCTATATGCTTTCATCTTATAAAACAAGACTGTTTTATCAACATTAAGAATCTCTTTCATAAGTAATCCTTCTCTCTGTATTTATTCAGGAAACGTTGCTGAGTCAGATTGTCACTCAAGTCTAATATTATACAAACTATACTTTTAAAAATACTAAAACATTTCCTATTAACTTGAAATTAAAAATTATTTTCAAGTTATTATCACCCTTGTTCCTTTTTCACACATCTTGGGAAATTGTTTATATAATTGTCTGATTTTAACATAAATAACTATGGGGCCAGAGGTCACATTTTAGAATCTTAATTTTTTTCAGTAAAGTGAATTTCTTTTTAAATCAGAAAAACAAAGTTATTTTTGTTATGTAACAAATAGTTCATCTTCTGGGCCTAGTTTTGTGTCTAAGTATTGAGAGAAGATAGTATGAACTGTTTTTTTTTCTTTGATGTATCCCAGATCCACCCACATTATCTGTGGGGAGGCAAACCAGTAATTATTTTAGCCTTCTTTTGTTTAAGGTATACAACTGAACCGTGCATATATATTTTTGTAAATAGCAGATTACAAATTTTTGTTACACAAATAGAATACAGCTAAAAACCTAGCTTGTTGAAGAATTGCTTCCTTTGCTTTTCTATAACTCCGTTTGTGAGTATGAGCAGATGGCATATGATGACTATCCCCAAAACGGGAAATCTTTAATAATCTGGGATGTTTTATCTCATGACATTTCAGCATCTTGAAACGCAAACACCACACTCTTAGAATTTAGGTTAAACATGAAATCTTTATTAGAAAGCAGTAGATATTAGTAATTGAGTCTGCTTGGCTAGATAGCTTAAGGGGAGATAGGCATTTGAGTTCTTGTGCTATCACTAGGGAACCTTAAAACTACTTTGAAAGATAGACATTCCCTAGGCCCCTCTTTTCTGGCTTCTTCCTTAGTCTGTACTGACTCTCAGGAGTAAAGTAGAACCTTTGGAGTACCAGTCTAAGTGCATATCCTTTCCACTCACACACTTCACGTGTAGTTGCTTGGCATGCATTTCCAAATAGATGGAAATAAAGGTAAGCAAGGGATTGTTTCTTAAAATATTGCAAAGGTGATTGATTATGAAGTTACAAAACCTATTGTAGTACCTTTCACGTAATGGAAACAATAAATACCTGTTCTGTGGCTATATGAACAAAATTGCATCAGTACCAAGGACCTATTGTTTATTCTGACTGACTGATCAGAGACAAAGGAAGAGGTTTGCTTTGGGCTTTAAGTCCCTTGTTCTTATAGGGTTCTGGGCTTAAGGAAAAATTGATTTTTGTGGTATGTAATTTAGATACAAGTGAGATAGTGCATCATGAAAATGAATAGTTATGTGGAGCTGTTCAAATTGGAGAATGATAAGGTATGAGTTGTGCTCAAATGGATGCACACAATGTGGTACATAAAGCAAAATGAGGGTGTGAAACCTTAGGTGTGAAGAGAGTCTATTTAGAGAGAATAATGCAGTGTATAAAGTGTGAAGTGTAACATGATGTTTAACTTTGGGGTAAGTAGAAAACTTGCCAACTGGGAAAATTATAAAATGAAATAAAACATTGAGCAGTTGCACCTCTAAAGAAAAACTAAATAAATTAGGCAGTTTAGCCCAGAGAAGGAAGGACCATGAGGAGAAATGGATTTTTCTTGGTATTTTAAAGATTACTATACAGAGGAGAGTGAAAAGGAAAAATATTTAAATTGTATAGCATTCAGATGAAGTGTAAGAGAATTCCTTGGGATATGAAACCAAGTATTTTTTCCTCTGGAAGTATGGGAGAGATACTTCTTAATGTGGCATATTTCTGCATAAAAAAACAGGACCAGATTCATTTATCAAATACTTATTTGAGCACCTAGTATGTACCAGGAACTTGGGAGACATCAGTGAACAAAGACTACTTTTGTAGACCACTTCTTTAAAGTCACAGGTGCTAAAGGGCAAATCAGCAAGATTCCAAAAGGCAAAGGCAGTTGCCTATTTTTAGTACACTTTACAAGAATTTAACCACTTCATTTGATAATACTGATCAGTAAGAGAATATTTATAGAGTCTGGGGTCCTTTATGAAAGCATGTTTTCATTCCTGTGGTGTTATTTCCTTCAGATGTTAACTAGGAGCACTATGTGTTGAGGAAACCTTATCAAGCATCTAGGGGGAACAGAATACCATTTGTGAAGTTACTGTTTGTTTTCTGCTCTGCTTTATCCTATAGGCCTGATCTAGGCCATAGTGACCCTGTTCAGGATCACTTGCTATTTAAGAAGACTCTCCTGCCATAGCCACTCTTCTCATTTAGGGTGACTTTCCAGGGTTTCTTCATCCTCTCTGGGTTTGTCCCTTAACAGGTTCAGCAGTCTGTTTCTGAAGCCTGTGTCAGAAAGGCAGGCCCCAGGATACAAGGATGTGGTGAAAAGGTCAGTGGCAAAGGGGTCAAGAAAGGTTGGTTGCTTTTATATCTGTCTTTTCATACTTTATTTCACATCTGTTTATTTCATTTACAGTATTTTATTTTATTTATTTATATTTATTTATATTTATTTTATTACATTACTTTATTTCATTTACATTACTTAAGCTCAAGATATATTTTACAGCTGAACAAGTTTATAAAGTTATGGTAAGGTAAGCTCAGTCCTCATTTGAGAATATAGGGAACAAAAGGATAAAGAGGCTTTTATCAGTATTGACTTTTAAGTAATATCCATTTATTATAATCTTATATATAATCTTACATTTGCCTTTGGTAGTTTTTGGCACTGTTATTTCAGAGCACAACTTTAAAAGGAACACTGTATTCATTCAGGCAGTTATAGGTATGCTAAGGCAAAGACGGTAATCCAAATGGATTATAAACACTGGTTGATTGCAGTACTTTGGATTTTTATAGCATAGTTCATCTAAAATGCTCTCATAAACCAGTGTGTGTTAGTAGTGTATAAAAGATCAGAAAAGAACCTTTGGAGACAGACTCCTTAATTCTGTAGATGAGGAAACTAAGACTCAGAGGTGGTCATGACTTGTCTGTGATCAACAGTGAATAGCAGAGCTAGAACTAAACCCCAGAGTCTTACCTCCCAGTTCAGTCCTCTTTCTACGCTGCTATGCTGCCTTTTATATACCCACTCTCTGTGTCGCATTATATAATATTTACCTTAATATTCACTTGATTCTCTTTTCATCTCCATGAAAGAAGAAAAAAACCTCTGAGCTTTTGATGATACAGTAAAAACAGTTGATTAAATACCTAGTATATGACTACACATTGTAAACAATCGGTCAGTAACTACCCTGTGACAAACTGATCATTGGAGCTCTTTATAACTTTGATACCTCCAATTGTAAAGTGAAATGGCTGGGCCTGTGGGCTCTGGAGTCAGGCTGTTTCTGAATTGGAAACTAAGCTGTGTGACTTTGGTCAAGTACCTAACTTCTTTGATTTCAGTTTCCTCATTGCCAATTGTGACAATGGTACCTACCATATAGGTTTATTGAGAGGATCAAGTGAGTTCACATAGAAAGTATCTAGCATAGCACTTGGCTTATTGTAAGCAGTCGTATGTTAGCTGCTATTGCTATTTTATTATCTGATGGGGATTGTTATCTTTACTACTGTTTTCATTAAGAGCTGGTTAGTTCTTCAGGAGAGCATGTTAGGTCACCACATGTTCCACATGAAGGTTTGATTTCCTCTGGTTTCTCTTGGCCACCTGTAGACCCATGGACTTAACTAGCCTGAAAAGGAACCTGTCTAAGGGACGTATTCGCACCGTGGCTCAGTTCCAGAGGGACCTGATGCTGATGTTCCAGAACGCTGTGATGTACAATGACTCTGATCATCAGGTGTACCGTATGGCTGTGGAGATGCAGCGAGAAGTCTTGGAACAGATTCAGGTACTGTAGGTAGAGAGCTGCAAGAAAAAGGAATGTAGTTTCTGGAATCTGATTTTAGAAAGTCTGTGAGAATAAGGGTGGTGTTGAAGTGACCTTGCGTTCCCAGAGTTTATGTTCAGAGGTGATTCAAGGACCTGAAGGACTGACATTGTACCTGCTGGTTTGGAAAACTCTGAGCCTCTGTGGGACCAGCTTTAATAGATAGTGAAGTAAAATAGTCTAGGAAGGCAGGCAGCAGTGAAGAGCTCTTAAGAGACCTGGGGATAGATAAATAATGGGCGCATCTGCTTCCAGAGCCTCAAGTCAGAGGGCTAAACATGCAAACCAGAGGCTGGAGTCACTGTCCATTTTTTGGTTGCTGTACCTGTTGGTATTAATATATGTTCACATTGTCCCATCTATAGGAGATAAGATATGGTAGCCAGAAGAAGACATTTGAGGGTTTCTTTTCTGGGCAGCTTCTTACTTTAAAGAAAAAAAGTGTAGTTGAATCTCTGCGGAGAAAGAAATAAAACTGCTTTCAAACCTCCATAAAGATTCATAGCTTGTTGTCTGCCTTGACCCTGTAGGTGCTGAGTATTTGGTTAGATGAAAGAAGAGTCTTAAATAGTCTGGAATGAGAACTAACCAACCCCATGGATGATGGAAAACCTGTTTTGCTAACTTGGAGCTGCTACCCTGAACTTTTCTGGAATTTGGATCTTTCATTGAGACTCTGACCTAGAGAAGATCCCAGTACTTGTTTACCACTTCTCTGTTTTCTTTTCCAATAAGAATAATGCCTTAACTTACAACCAAAGAATTAAAGGTGCCCATGGACATAATATAAAGAAAACACAGAAAGCTGAAATTTGGGGTTATGCCATATATGTTGCCCATGTCTTTGTTTCATAGGCTTAATTTAGAGGTAAACAGATGAAACTTCTTTTACTGCTCTTTAAATAAATGTTATTTCACAAGTCAAAGATTGCCTTTTAATGTTTACAGAAGCTTGGAATAGAGGGGATAGCATTATCTGGTGAAATAAGGAAGGTATTTAACATGGGTTTTCTTACATACACTGTCTGGAAGGGGCTGGGGTAGGACGAGGGAAAGTGTATGATTTGTCTCATCATTTATAAAGTGGAGATAATTGAAGTGTCCTTCGAATGGCTAGGAGGATGAAGTAAGATAAATTATGAGGAAAATGTTAGAAAACGTCTATTGCTTTTAAGATGTGCAAGGGGAATAAAAATGCCTGTGGCTGGTTCCCTTTCTTGAGCTAGCCAAAGGCTGCCAAGCGCTCTGCTGGAATTGGGCCTCTGCAGCCACCGTCTCTAAGCTGGGTTTCCGGTCTCCTAGCAACAACATGTGGTGACTCTCCAGGAGCCCGGGCTGAGGTGAGTGCCCAGATGAGGGTCGGATTCGGAAGGAATCTGGGGGTGCAGCCCACAGAGGGTCAGGGATTCTGCTTTCCAACCGGGCCTGATGCTAAGCTTCCCCGGGGCGGGGCGCGGGCCGCTGAGCGGCGCGGAGGGTTGCAGACCTAGTCTCCTCCTGGGTCCCCAGGGTCCTAAGCTTTCGCCTTGCTCCTTGGTCTCTCCACCTCCATGAAAGTGCTTAGGAAAACTCACCGCAGGAGACTTAGACGCAGAGTAGAAATCGTATTATTGAGACGCTGCTTGTTGAAAAAGGTATGACAGTTTCCAGCTTTATAAATTAATAAAATTAAGCACCTGATAATGCTCTTTAGTCACAATTACATTAAATTTGGGTTGGGGGGGTGCCTGTCATTACAGTTGATACCAGTCAAGAATCTCTTAAATTGTACACTGAAAAGCCAGAATGGAGCTGTCAATGCCCCCACCTCAGATCTATGTAGAAAAGACTCTGGCCATTATCAAACCAGATATTGTTGACAAAGAGGAGGAGATACAAGATATTATTCTCAGATCTGGATTCACCATTGTTCAGGTAACTTCTGGGCAGGATCATCATGTTTTTTTTCTCTCTAGTGAATTAGGCTTTTCCTCCTTAGCTTTTAACTAAAATAGAATTTAAAATTCACTTAAGTAGAAGATATATTTGGAAACTCTTCTTAGGCATAGGGTTATATCCCTAAACTGTTATTTTAGATTACCTTATTTTTTAAAATTAATTTATTATTATTTATTTTTATTTTGGGCTGCATTGGGTCTTCATTGCTGCACACGGGTTTTCTCTAGTTGCAGTGAGCAGGGGCTACTCTTCGTCGCAGTGCGTGGGCTTCTCATTGCGGTGGCTCCTCTTGTTGCGGAGCACAGGCTCTGGGCACGCAGGCTTCAGTAGTTGTGGCTTGTGGGCTCTAGAGCACAGGCTCATTAGTTGTGGCGCACGGGCCTAGTTGCTCCGCGGCATGTGGGATCTTCCCCGACCAGGGCTCGAACCTGTGACCCCTGCCTTAGCAGGCAGATTCTTAACCACTGCGCCACCAGGGAAGTCCAAGATTACCTTTGATTTTACCTTTTAAAAATGTTTATGTAAATGTGTCAGCCCATTTAGATCCTTAGTATTTAGCATGAAATTTAGGTTTATTCTTGTAAGTATAAAAGTTATATGTGATAATATTACAAAAGTTTTTTCACATTTCAAAAGGATATAAAATGAGAAGTAAAATTTCTTTTTCTTCCATCTCTCCTCTCCCAGCTCAAGTCCTAAACTCCAGAGAGAGGCAACCACTTAATACTTCCCTGTTCTTCCAGGATTTTTTTTATGCATTTACAAACATTTTTCCCCCATAAAGTAGGGCAGTCCCCTTCCCTTGACCCTCTTTACAGAGTCCCTCAGATAGCATTCCAGATCATTACATCTGAATCTATCTCATTCTTCCTAACTTCTGTGTAATACTCTTCTGTACAGATGAGTCACAGTCTATTTACTTGGTCTTCTCTTGACTGTTGGGTGTTTTTATGCGCAGGCTCAGCGGCCATGGCTCACAGGCCCAGCCGCTCCGCGGCATGTGGGATCTTCCCAGACTGGGGCACGAACCCATGTCCCCTGCATCGGCAGGCGGACTCTCAAACACTGTGCCACCAGGGAAGCCCCTGTTGGGTGTTTTTTTGGTTGGTTTTTTTTTTTTTTCCAGTTATTTACAAACTTTTAATGTTTTAAGCCTTATACTTGTTCTGCAGTTGGTAGTTTTGAAAATGAATATAGAGTGTTGTTAAACATTATCATATTTAAAAAAACTTGACAAATAGAATGGAATTTTTTTGAACATCTTTATTGGAGTATAATTGCTTTACAAGGGTGTGTTAGTGTCTGCTTTATAACAAAGTGAATCAGCTATACATATACATATATCTCCATATCTCCTCCCTCTTGCATCTTCCTCCCATCCTCCCTATCCCACCCCTCTAGGTGGTCACAAAGCACCGAGCTGACCTCCCTGTCCTATGCAGCTGCTTCCCACTAGCTATCTATTTTACATTTGGTAGTGTATATATGTCCATGCCACTCTCTCACTTCGACCCAACTTACCCTTTCCCCTCCCCATGTCCTCAAGTCCATTCTCTATGTCTGCGTCTTTAGAATGGAATATTTTTAATCTTCCTTTTTTCTCTACCATCCTTATTTGAAATTTCAGTTTTTTATTCTCTAATAAATATACAGTGTCATATTGCCTATTGAATCTTTTAAAAAATAGAAAAAGGAGAAAACTCGGGCTTCCCTGGTGGCACAGTGGTTAAGAATCCACCTGCCAATGCAGGGGACGTGGGTTTGAGCCCTGGTCCGGGAAGATCCCACGTGCTGCGGAGCCACTAAACCCATGTGACACAACTACTGAGCCTGCACTCTAGAGCCTGCGAGCCCCAACTACTGAGCCCACACGCCACAACTACTGAAGTCCGTGTGCCTAGAGCCTGTGCTCCGCAACAAGAGAAGCCACCACAGTGAGAAGCCCATGCACTGCAACGAAGCGTAGCCCCCACTCGCCGCAGCTAGAGAAAGCCCATGTGCAGCAATGAAGACCCAACACAGACATAAATAAATAAATAAATAAATTTACTTAAAAAAAAATAAAGTCTAGGTACTGTAAAGGAAAAGATTGGTAAAAGTATAAATATAGAGGTTTCCCTGGTGGTGCAGTGGTTGAGAGTCCGCCTGCCGATGCAGGGGAC
>NW_020173922.1:3483086-3485122 GCF_003031525.2 Neophocaena asiaeorientalis asiaeorientalis | reverse complement strand
TCGTAACCAAAAAAAAAAAAAAAAAAAAAAAATATATATATAAATATAAAAAACTTGCACATGGCCAAATAAACATAATAAGCAAAGTCAAAACACAAATGGCAAGACTTGGGAAGAAGATTTGTAATTCATATCACAAAGGCTAATCTCCCTAGTATATAAAAAGCTGCTAGAACAGGATAAAAATTCGCTTGAAAATGGGCAGTACATGTGGATGGTCACAGAAAAAGAAAAACAAATGCTTCTGAAACATAGGAAAAGATGCTCAATCTCTAAGCAGGAAAAAAGCAAATTAAAATGACACTGAGATACCATCTGGCAAGAATATAAAAGTAAATGACATAACCCCTATGGAAGGGGATCTGGCAATTATCTATCAGTATTACAGATGCATATACCCTTAAACCCAGCAGTACTCTTCTGGGAATCTCTCCTATAACCCATGTATTAATATGAAGTGACCTATATCTAGGTTATTTTTTGCAACATTATTTATTTACAAGCAAAAGATTGAAAACAACCCAGCATTAGAAGATTGGTTAAATTGACCCTGGCGATCCACCAAATTGAATACTATGCAACTAATTATAAACCTCTCTGTGTCCTTTTATGGAAAAAAGCAAGATGCAGTACAATGTGTGGCTACTTTCTATGATAGAAAGAGAAAAAGTAATATACATGTTTGCCGGTATTTGCAAAATGAAACTAGGAGATAAATAACCATTAAAAAATGGTTGCATATTGAGGGTGAGGAAGAACAGGCTGGGTTAGGACAGGGATGGGAATGAGATTTTTCATATAAACCTTTTTATATTGCTTTGAATTTTTTAGCCCTGTAAGTATATTACTCATTAATTTGAGAAAGAAACAAAGTATACAAATAATATAAAGTTTCCAATTTGTCTTTTAAGTCCATATTTTGAAAAGAATTAGTGAAAAACTTAATAATTAAGGAGTTAATGATAACTATAAATTAAAACAGTGTTAAGAAAAAAACCAACTTAGTGTAAATGCTAATATTTAACACTTTTCCCTAGTCAGCAAGAAGTTTCAAACCAAAGAACGCCTTGGTATATTGTATGCTTCTTTTTTGTTTTAATTGTGATAAAATATACACAACATAAAATTTACCTTTTTAACCATTTTTAAGCGTATATTTCAGGGGAATTAAGTACCTTCACACTGTTGTGCAGCCATCACCACTATCCATCTCTAGAACTTTTTCGTCATCTCAAACTGAAACTCTGTACACATTAAACACTAGCTACCCGTTTAGCCCTCTCCCTACCCCTGGTAACTACTATTCTACTTTCTGTCTCTATGACTTTGCTATTCCAGGTGTCTCATGTCAGTGGAATCATTTGTCCTTTGTATTGTATGCTTTAAAAGTAGGCTCTATTATAGGTGGGAGTTCCTTGAACTTGAGGCTTTCTTGTCCCATCTAGGAAAAAACTCCTAAAATATGATGTATTCTTTCAGTAGGTGGCAGCCTTTCCTGTGTTACAAACTAATGACTCCTCTTTGTGAAAATATTTGTTGTTGTTGATTTCTATTTATTTTTTGGCCGCGGCTGCGGGATCTTAGTTCCTCTACCAGGGATTGAACCCATGCCCTTGGCAGTGAAAGCACAGACTCCTAACCACTGGACTGCCAGGGAATTCCCTCTTTGTGAAAATATTAATCTAAATTCCAAAAAAGTTTATCTGATCTAATTTTAAAGCAACTGATGGAATCACTGATTCAGTATCAACTTTAGTTTAAGATGAGCCGTTAATTTTTAAAATTACGCTGCATTAGCTAGCATACCTGCAGAATATAGCTTCCCTTGCTTGTTAAGGGGTATAATGGCAGATAAGGGCTTACAATGCAGAAAAAAAAGCACTCAAATCAATATGCATAAGAATCACAAATACTGGCATATCTTAATTTTGAATAATAGAATCAAGGATTATACTAAATCAGGCACTGTTATAACTTCTCAAATTTCTTCTATTTCTTGACTATATGAATTTTAATATGTTAATAAATGTCAGCAC
>NW_020173922.1:3466371-3482830 GCF_003031525.2 Neophocaena asiaeorientalis asiaeorientalis | reverse complement strand
GCCCCTTTTTTTTTTTTTTTTTTTTTTAAAGTACTGTAACTGATCCTTGACTAGTGAGAATGTTATGTTTGTCCAGTAGAGCCTGTTCATAGCATTGCTGACCTACCTAGTAAGCATCTCTACAAGATTCTTGCTCTGGGCAGTTTAGATCCCTCTCTACAAACCAAGCAATTTTATCAAGTTTCTGAAACTTGAAGACACATGATAGTTTTGGAAGGGACTTTAAGAGGTAGGTCACTTGGTAAAATTCACACTGTACTTTCAGGAAAATCTAACCCATTTTATTTTATTTAGTTAGTTAAATAAATATATTTATTTATTTTTGGCTGCATTGGGCCTTCATTGCTGCGCTTGGGCTATTCTTTAGTTGCGGCGAGCGGGGGCTGCTCTTTGTTGCAGTACACGGGTTTCTCATTGCAGTGGTTTCTCATTGCGGAGCATGGGCTCTAGGCACGTGGGCTTCAGTAGTTGTGGCACACAGGCTCAGTAGTTGTGGCTCACGGACTCTAGAGCACAGGCTCAGTAGTTGTGGCGCACGGGCTTCGTTGCTCCACGGCACGTGGGATCTTCCCAGACCAGGGCTCAAACCCATGTCTCCTGCATCGGCAGGCAGATTCTTAACCACTGCGCCACCAGGGAAGCCCTCTAACCCATTTTAGAAAGATAGATATCTGCCTTAATCTTGGAGATTTTTAGCCTTCCCCTAGTAATTTATCTCCATGTCTCATCATCCTTACTCCAGCAAGTTTTCCTTGATGTCTACCTTGAATCCCTCTATTCTATTTTGAGCCCTTTCCCTCCTGATCCACCTTTAGTGGATTTGATAAACAGTAGTAATGGAGTGATTTTTTAAAAAATGTACTCAAGGGACCTCCCTGGTGGCGCAGTGGTTAAGAACCCGCCTGCCGATGCAGGGGACACGGGTTCGAGCCCTGGTCCGGGAAGATCCCACATGCCACGGAGCAACTAAGCCTGTGCACCACAACTACTGAGCCCGCACTCTAGAGCCACAACTACTGAGCCCACCTGCCACAACTCCTGAAGCCCATGTGCCTAGAGCCTGTGCTCCTCAACAAGAGAAGCCACCGCAACGAGAAGCCCGTGCGTGGCGACAAAGAGTAGCCCCCTCTTGCCACAACTAGAGAAAAGCCCGTGCGCAGCAACGAAGACCCAACGCAGCCAAAAATAAATAAATAAATAAGATATACTCAAATAGTTGCTCTTAGGGAAAATGTGATGCTTTCTAATTGGAAGAATGACTGACTCAGCTTCTATGGTTTTTAAAATTTAATAATTCATATAGTTTCTCATTTGTGAACAAACTTAACATTTATTTGTCCCAAACATTTCATATTCTTTCAAATTAACAAACTTAATGCTAACTAATTATTCTTAAGATCATAGTGAATCAACATATTTATGGCAGAACCGGAATAAAGAATATACAACTTTCATGTTCAAGTGAAAAACTTGTTTACTGCATCATTATACTTCATACTATTTCTAAATACCATAATGAGACCCGCTCCCTAAAATATGTAGGAAAATTTCACAATGAATAGGAAAATATCACAAATAGGGAAAGATGAATTTGGAATATTTACGTGGGTCTCTCACTATTGTGGCCTCTCCCGTTGCAGAGCACAGGCTCCGCATGCGCAGGCTCAGCAGCCATGGCTCACGAGCCCAGCCGCTCCGTGGCATGTGGGATCTTCCCGGACCGGGGCACGAACCCGTGTCCCCTGCATCGGCAGGCGGACTCTCAACCACTGTGCCACCAGGGAAGCCCCTCAATTTTGTTGCTTTGTACAAAGTATGTATTAACAGAATATTGATGATTGGCGTGTTTTTACTTTAAGAAGGAGATATGATGAATTTGTCATTAACATACCATATGTTGAAAGAGGCTGCCCAACAGGAATAGTTTTTCTTAAGTAGGTTAAATAATTCTTATTTACAGCCTACATTTAACTTTCTTATCTTGCCCTTTGTTCATAATACAAAAATAAATCTCAAATTTGTGGTCAGATTGGTACTAATTTCAAGTTATTAATGACTTAATGAGGTATTATTGAACTGTCAATAAAGCTTTTGTTGATTTTGTTTCTCTTTTAGAGAAGAAAACTGCATCTCAGCCCTGAGCACTGTAGTAACTTTTATGTGGAACAGTATGGGAAAATGTTTTTCCCCAATTTAACAGCTTACATGAGTTCTGGACCACTTGTTGCCATGATATTAGCTAGACTTAAAGCCATCTCTTACTGGAAAGAACTCTTGGGACCAAGTAATAGCTTAGTAGCTAAGGAGACACACCCAGACAGGTAACTTTCCTGGGGGAAAAATGGAATCCAACTATGAAAGTGAAAAAAAAAATCTGATTTCACTGTAATAGGAATTTCCTTTAATTTGAAAGTTTTCCTAAATAACCTGATTTTTTTTGGTGGTGGTGGAGGGCTGGGTGGGGGAGGTCCATTTTGTGTTTTAACTACTTAAATGTGTATTTTAATATCAAATACCACAAAAGGTCTCAGAGAATTTTGATTTATGGTTGACTAGCCTTATTTTTCTCTCATCCTTGAACTATACTGCCACTGGTGTAGGATTTTTCATGGGAAAATTGGTATGGTATTTTATAGAATATTGGTAATGCAGGACCAGAAACTCAGATTTTCAGCATTATCATTAATGTCTGGAAACCAGAGGGCATTGAGTTCTTGCACTTTGAAAATGCATTGCTTTTTCAGTTGTCACAAAACAACACCTCTTTTTCACCCAGGTAACTCTTATTTTTCCAGTGTATCCCTCCCACAGATTTAAATATACTTGACCCTCATGTAGATAGATTTATGCTTAAATTCAAAATAGATTAAGACCTCCATATGTGAGAAGTGGCGATGCTTCTGTAAAATTCCTAAATAGAATGCATATGTAAAAAGTAAAGAAGGTATGTCAGATTGGATGGTCATCATCTCTAACTTGCTTTTAGTCTAAGGGCAATTTATGGCACAGATGAGCTAAGGAATGCACTTCATGGAAGTAATGATTTTGCTGCAGCAGAAAGAGAAATGCGATTCATGTTTCCTGCAGGTGAGTTACAGATGAGTAATTAGTTGCATCTGCTTGTTTGCTTTCTCTTTTATTTTGGAGATGAAGCTGGGAAGGAAGATAACAGGGTTTTTCTCCAGTATATTCTGTCATATTTTCAAGTTGTAGTTACTTAACTTGAAGCCAAGAGTAGAAAACATTTTTCTCACAACTAAATTGTGACCTCTAGGGAATATTTTGAGAAGAGTTTACTTTTTTTTCTTTCTTTTCTCTTGGGTTTTTCTTCTTCTGTGTTGTAATTCCTTTTAGTTATCCCTAAATGCATCAGTCAAATTTGTTACACTTGAAAAAAGAATCTTCTTTGGAAATTATGACTGATTTGCCATTTTCTCTAACAGTTTACTGTTTGTTAACAAACTCATGGCTTTATGAAATTAATAGTTCTCAGGCCCTCTTTTTGTTTCCAACCTGTTATGAAAGTTATAAACCTTTTATAAGTGGGTATAATAAGGAGCAGCAATAAGTTTTTAGTTTATTTTCAGTAATATTTTTAGAGCAGAAAGGAATTTTGGTGATTTTCATTATAAAGAAAAGTCAAAGCATTGGGCAATTTTGAATTTTTTTTGGCTTTTTTTTTTTCTCTAAGTAATTTAGACCTGTTCCTCAGTATTTTCTGCTGAAGATTTATTCAAAGAAAATTGAAAATTGTCTTGGAGATTTAAAAGTTCAGATTTTTGAACAAAAATTGTTTTAAAGATATCTATACACAAAAAGGATTTGCCTACTACATACTTTATTTCTGTGACAGAAATTTCTGTCGTATCCATCCCATTAAGATATTTTTTTTGTTGGAACTGTTTATTGTGGAATATTTACACAAAAGTAGATAGCATGGTATAATAAACCCCTAATGAACCCATCACCCAGCTTCAACAATTTTGGTCAGTCTTTTTTTTTTCTAATTGAAGTATAGTTGGTTTAGTTCAGTATTATTTCATCTATAACCCCTGCTCCTACTTTTCCTGCTTCCATATTATTTTGGAGCACATCTTAAACATGAGATGTCTTTTTAATGTGGTAGATCTTTAGATTTAGTCCTACTAGTGAATTAGACTTTTCCTCTTTAGCTTTTAACTAAAATAGAGTTAAAAGCTAATTTATCTTAAGTAGAAGATATTTTTGGAAGCACTTCTTACTCATAGGGTTATATCCCTAAACTGTTATTTTAGATTGATTTTACCATGAGTTAATCCTCTAGATATAGTTAGACATTTGAGAAGCAGCAGTTGTAGGATAAAGATAAATGATTTATTACCTACTACCTTGCAGATCTCTTGCTATGAGAATGTGAAGTTCTTGAGAGAAAGTTCTCAGAGTTTATGATATGAACTCCCTCTTGCTTAGCAGTCAGTCAGGAACTATATGCAAAAGCCTATATGATGAGGAGTCACTAAAACAAGTTACAAAGATATTCTAAAATATATTCCTAATCCTTGAAAAAGCTAGTGCTCTTCCCTTCCCTTTTAATAGGGATGGCTGATTCAAAGCTTTGCTATATTCCATTCATTCAACAAATTTATTGAGTTAACTACTGTGTGCCAGAAATACAAAGATGAATAAGATGTCTCTGCTCTTTTCAAGAAGACTGTATTTTAAAAGTCTATAAAAATAAATATACAATGCAGTATATAAATTATGCCATGAAAAAGCTTTTAAAAGTACATTGAGGGCTTCCCTGGTGGCGCAGTGGTTGAGAGTCCGCCTGCCGATTCTGGGGACGCGGGTTCGTGCCCCCGTCCGGGAGGATCCCACATGCCGCGGAGCGGCTGGGCCCGTGAGCCACGGCCACTGAGCTAGCGTGTCTGGAGCCTGTGCTCCACAACGGGAGAGGCCACAACAGTGAGAGGCCCGCGTACCGCAAAAAAAAAAAAAAAAAAAGTACATTGAAAGTTTATCTATGTAAGAAACATGAAAACACTTTTTAGTTTCTCATTAATTCATCCAGCCCTATTGTCAAAAATCAGTTGGCCATAAATGTAAGAATCTAATTCTAGATTCTCACTTCTGCTTCATTGATCTTTATTGTCTATCCTTAATATCAGTACCATACAGTCTTAATTATTGTGGTTTCATAATAGGTTTTGAAATCAGGTTAGTGGAAGTCCTCCAACTTCCAAATAATAAGTGGTCAGAGACAAATAATAAATGGTCAGCAAAAACAGAGAAACAAACAATCCAAAATTGAAGTTAAGGAAACAGTTTTATTCACAATAGCATCAAAAATAAGATATTTAATAATAAATTTAACAAAAGAATTGAAATTCTTGTGCACTGAAAAGCACAACATGTTGCTGAGAGAAATTCAAGAATATCTAAATAAATAGACATCCCTTGTTCCTGGAAGAGTCAATATTGTCAAGATGGCAGTTCTCTCCAAATTGATAAATTTAATACAGTCCCTATAAAAGTCTATGAATGCTTTTATGTAGAAATTGACAAGCTGATTCTAAAATTTATATGGAATTGCAAAGGATCTAGAAGAGCTAAAACAATTCTGAAAACAAAGAACAAAGTTGGAGGACCTCCACTAACCTGATTTCAAAACCTATTATCAAACCACAATAATTAAGGCAGTA
The DNA here is from genome assembly GCF_003031525.2 of Neophocaena asiaeorientalis asiaeorientalis. Lineage (NCBI taxonomy): Eukaryota > Metazoa > Chordata > Mammalia > Artiodactyla > Phocoenidae > Neophocaena > Neophocaena asiaeorientalis. Next base: position 3,477,149 of record NW_020173922.1, on the reverse strand, counting down.
TGGTCCTGACATAAGGGTAGACATAAAGATCAATGAAGCAGAAATGAGAATCTAGAATTAGATTCTTACATTTATGTACAATTGATGTTCGACAAAAGTATGTAGAAAATTTGATGGGGAGAGGGTGGGCTCTTCAACGAATGGTGCAGAGACAACTGGATACCCACATGCAAAAACAAACAAAACAACTTAGACCCTTGGTTCACACCACACACAAAATTTAACTCAACATGGATCATCAACCTAAACATAAGAGCTAAAAACGTCTAGAAGAAAATATAAAAAATCTTCATTACCTTGAGTTGGACAAAGCTCTTAAATATGACATCAAAAGTATGATCTATAAAGGAAAATATTGATAAATTGGACTACATCAAAATTCAAAGCTTTTCTTCTTTAAAAGCCATCATTAAGAGTATGAAAAAGGGGGCTTCCCTGGTGGCGCAGTGGTTGAGAGTCCACCTGCCGATGCAGGGGACACGGGATCGTGCCCCGGTCCGGGAAGATCCCACATGCCGCGGAGCGGCTGGGCCCGTGAGCCATGGCCGCTGAGCCTGCGCGTCCGGAGCCTGTGCTCCGCAACAGGAGAAGCCACCACAGTGAGAGGCCCGCGTACCGCAAAAAAATAATAATAATAAAAATTAAAAAAAAAAAAAAAAATAAAAAAAAAAAAAATTAAAAAAAGAGGATGAAAAGGGGACTTCCCTAGTGGCACAGTGGTTAAGAATCCACCTGACAATGCAGAGGACATGGGTTCTATCCCTGGTCCAGGAAGATCCCACATGCCATGGAGCAACTAACCCCGTGCACCACAACTACTGAGCCTGCACGCTATAGCCTGCAAACTACAAATACTGAGCCCATGGAAGCCCACATGCCTAGAGCCCGTGCTCTGCAACAACAGAAGCCACTGCAATGAGAAGCATGCGCACCGCAGTGAAGAGTAGCCCCCCCGCTCACCACAACTAAAGAAAACCCACACGTGGCAACAAAGACCCAATGCAGCCAAAAATAAATAAATAAATAAATATTTTTTTAAAGTATGAAAAGATAACGACAGACTGGGAGAAGATATTTGCAAATGATATATCAGGTAAAGCACTTGTATCCAGAATATATAAAGAACTTTTACAATTCAATACTAAGACAAACAACTGAATTAAAAACTGGGCAAAAGAATTGAATAGGCATTTCACAAAAGAAGATGAATGGCTAATAAGCACATGAAAAAGTGCTCAACATAATTAATCATTGGGGAAATGCAAATTGAAACAATGAGATACCACCTGCATACCCACTAGAATGGCTATAATCAATGGCAAGGGTATAGAGATACTGGCATTCTCCATACATTATTGTAAAATGGTACAGCCACTTTGGGAAACAGTTTGGTGATTTCTTAAAATGTTAACACATCCACGTAACATGTAACTCCACTACCAGTTCTACTCCTGGCAGCATGTACCCACACAAGAGATATGAAAACATAACTCTACTTAAACACATGTGAATATTCATGGTAGCATTATTTACTACAGCACCAAACTGGAAACAATCCAACTGTTCACCAATGGATAAACAGCATTTAGTATAGCCATACAGCCATACAATGGAATACTACTCAACAATTAAAAGGAACAGACTCCTGATACATGCTACAACATGGGTGAACCTCAAAACATTATGCAAAGTAGAAGAATCCAGGCACAAAAGACCATATATTATATGATCCATTTATCGGAAATGTCCAGTAAAGATGTTTTTAGAAACAGAAAGAAGCTTCATGGTTGCCAAGGGCTGGGGGTGGGAGTGGTAGTGGTGAATTGCAAATGAATACAAGGAAACATTTTTGCGATGATGGAAGTTTTCTAAAGCTGGACTGCAGTTAGGATCACACAATTATAAGTTTATTAAATAAGTTGTATACTTCAGTGGAAGAATTTCATGATAAGGGAATTATACCTCAATAAAACTTTAAAAAATAAAATTATAAAAAATAGATGAGGTTTCTGCTTTCTTGGAGTTTATAGTTTAGTGTTCAAAAGATAGCCACTAAACAATAATTACCTATATAATTGCATAGTTATTATCTAACAGTTGCATAGTTATTGTGTGGTAAGTACTATATGGCAATTAGAGGGTATCATGAGAGACTGGTAACAAGACAGGCCCGACTGAGGAGTGACATTTTAGTTGAGATCCAAAGGATAAATAGTGGTTAACCAGAGAAAGGGAAGAACATTCTAGCAGAAGAACAGCAAGTGCTCAAGTGATGAGCAGGAAAGAATATGGTACATGGCACATATATAAACTGAAAGATCTGAAGGAAGAGACACTAAGATGAGGTTGAAGAGGTAAATAGAGGACACATAGTGTAGTCAGTGGGCCAATGTATGGAATTCTGTCCTGAATATAAGTGCAGTAAGGAATCAATGAAGCAAGAAGCAAGAAGAACCACAGTCCTGCAGCCTGTGGAACAAAAAACACATTCACAGAAAGGAAAGATGAAAATGCAGAGGGCTATGTACCAGATAAAGAAACAAGATAACACCCCAGAAAAGTACTTATGGTCAACTAATCTATGACAAAGGAGCCAAGGGTATACAATGGAGAAAAGACAGTCTCTTCAATAAGTGGTGCTGCGAAAACTGGACAGCTACATGTAAAAGAATGAAATTAGAACACTCCCTAACACCATACACAAAAATAAACTCAAAATGGATTCGCGGCCTAAATGTAAGACTGGACACTATAAAACTCTTAGAAGAAAACATAGGAAGAACACTCTTTGACATAAATCACAGCAAGACCTTTTTTGATCCACCTCCTAGAGTAATGGAAATAAAAACAAAAATAAACAAATGGGACCTAATGAAACTTCAAACCTTTTGCACAGCAAAGTAAACTACAAACAAGATGAAAAGACAACCCTCAGAATGGCAGAAAATATTTGCAAATGAATCAATGGACAAAGGATTAATCTCCAAAATATATAAACAGCTCATGCAGCTCAATATTAAAAAAACAACCCAATCCAAAAATGGGCAGAAGACCTAAATATACATTTCTCTAAAGAAGACATACAGATGGCCAAGAAGCACATGAAAAGCTGCTCAGCATTACTAGTTATTAGCGAAATGCAAATCAAAACTACAATGAGGTAACACCTCACACCAGTTAGAATGGGCACCATCAGAAAATCTACAAACAACAAATGCTGGAGAGGGTGTGGAGGAAAGGGAACCCTCTTGCACTCTTGGTGGGAATGTAAATTGATATGGCCACTATGGAGAACATTATGGAGGTTCCTTCAAAACCTAAAAATAGAATTACCATATGATCCAGCAATCCCACTACTGTGCATATACCCAGAGAAAACCGTAATTCAAAAAGACACATGCACCCCAATGTTCACTGCAGCACTATTTACAATAGCCAGGTCATGGAAGCAACCTAAATGCCCATTGACAGATGAATGGATAAAGAAGATGTGGTACATATATACAATGGAATATTACTCAGCCATAAAAAGGAACGAAATTGAGTCATTTGTTGAGACGTGGATGCATCTAGAGACTGTCACACAGAGTGAAGTAAGTCAGGAAGAGAAAAACAAATATCGTATATTAACGCATATATGTGGGACCTAGAAAAATGGTACAGATGAACTGGTTTGCAGGGCAGAAATTGAGACACAGATGTAGAGCACAAATGTATGGACACCAAGGGAGGAAAGTGGCAGGGGGTGTGGTGGTGTGATGAATTGGGCGATTGGGATTGACATGTATACACTACAATGTATAAAATGGATACCTAATAAGAACCTGATGTATTAAAAAAACCCCAGGGGCTTCCCTGGTGGCGCAGTGGTTGAGAGTCCGCCTGCCGATGAAGGGGACGCGGGTTCGTGCCCTGGTCCAGGAGGATCCCACATGCCGCGGAGCTGCTGGGCCCATGAGCCATGGCCGCTGAGTCTGCGGGTCTGGAGCCTGTGCTCCACAACGGGAGAGGCCACAACAGTGAGAGGCCCGCGTACTGCAAAAAAAAAAGAAAAAAAACAGAAAAAGAAGGAATCAGTGAAGCATTTTAAGGATGAAAGCGACATAATCAGATTTTCATTTTTATTTTTTTTCAGATTTTCATTTTTAAAATAATATAAAAGGACCTGGGGCCAGTGAACATGATAAACGTTGTCTTAACATGGTCTTACAGAGTAGAAGAGACAGATGACAAATATTTATATCATCAAAATAAAACAGAATTATTACAGTAATCAGTGTAATAAAGGGTAGTATCATGAGACTAATAGGAAAGGAGCCTGTTACCCAATACCTGTGAGACTTCTCCCAGTTCTTCATGGCATCCTGGCAAATGACTCCCATTGTTAGTCTTTGTCTCATTGAGACTGAGCCTATACACATATACATACAGTCATACAGAAATTATCCTCCCACCTTCCTTTGCCTTCAGTCAATGAGGATTTAGATCTGAACACATGAGACTAGTTGCTTTGCTTTCTTATCTTTATCAAAAGTAGCACATTGGGACTTCCTTCGTGGCGCAGTGGTTAAGAATCTGCCTGCCAATGCAAGGGACATGGGTTCAAGCCCTGGTCTGGGAAGATCCCACATGCCACGGAGCAACTAAGCCCGTGAGCCACAACTACTGAGCCTGCGAGCCACAACTACTGAAGCCCGCGCACCTAGAGCCCATGCTCTGCAACAAGAGAGGCCACCACAGTGAGAAGCCCGTTCACCACAACGAAGAATAGTTCCACTTGCCACAACTGGAAAAGGCCTGTGTGCAGCAACGAAAACCTAGCTCAGCAAAAAATAAATTAAAAAATTTATTTAAAAAAAAAAAGCACATTGATGGAGATCAACCTCAAAAGACCTATGAAGAGTTATACATTTCTTTCTGGTAGAAATATATTTTTTGTTGTACTGCAAGTCTGGTTCACCTACATAGTGTTCAAAAAAGCACACTAAAATTTCCCTAAATCTTACATTATTTATTTTAAAACCTGAAAAATAAGAGCAGGAATATTCAGACTATTATAGAAATAGGTTTTATGTGTATATTCAGTAGTCTGTAAGAGAGCAAGAAGCATGTATTATTCACTGTTGTATCTGTAACACTTTGCAAAATGCCTACCATTTTGTTGACAGGAGTTAATTTTTGTGATGAATTAATCTCCTAGATTATACACATTCTTCATATTTTTCTTTTTCATAACATTGTCCATTATGTATTTACTGTAAACAACATGGAAATGTAAATGCAGAAGAGGAGATTGTTGAAAATATCATCGGAATCTTATGTATGAGCACTGTCAGCATTTTAATGGTTTTTTTTGCCAGTCTTACTATTTTCTATATGTGTGTGCTTGTGTGTTTTTGAACAAAATATTAGGTATATAGTTCTGTTTCCTTTTTAAAAAAAAATAACTCTTAAGTATTTCTCATGCCATTAAAATTTATTTGAAGGTGTCCTTTTTAATGATTGTGTAATATTTCATCATTTATATTAGCTTTAATCATTTGTATTTGCAGTGATTGTTGAGCCCATTCCAGTTGGACAAGCTGCTAAGGACTATTTAAATGTGCATGTAATGCCAACTCTGCTTAAAGGACTTGCAGAGCTTTGTAAGCAAAAACCAGCAGATCCTTTTGTAAGAAATCTTCTTATTCATACTAAACAATATTGTCTATAGTTTTCATAGTTAAAATATTATATTCTTTGAAACATATTGAGAGTCATTTAAAAAAACTTTATATACATTTTAGATACTTCATTTTATATAACTTTTGATTATAGTTGACCCTTGAGAGTCGGGGTTAGGGGCACTGACCCTTTGTGCAGTCAAAAATCTGACATAAAACTTATAGCAGACCCTCGTATCCTCATTTCCTCTGTATCTGTGATTCTGCATCCTGAGTTCAGCCAGATTTTTACTATTGGAAAAAGTCTGCGTGTAAGTGGACCCCCCGCAGTTCAAACCTATGTTGCTCAAGGGTCAGTTGTACTTATTTTCTTGCTGTGTTTTAACTCTTAAAAAAAAATTCTTCCTAAGTACATTTTCAGTCATTGCATCCTTTCATTGCTGAGCATTGTTTTTGTATATAATTTATATAATCAAATGATAAAATTATTTACTTGAATTGTGTTCAACATTTTTGTTTCTCATGCTATCTAAATTTTTTTAACAGAAAACATTTATTCACATACCTAGAGGCCTCAACATTGCTCATTCAGGGGGAAGAATGGTTGAGCATGAGGACCTAGGATGATTGTCCAGGGCCAAGTGTCAGCCGGGGTCCTTCTTTATAGATACTCCCACCCATCTGAGATAATCAAGGAAGGTTATTTTAATACCAGCCGTACCAAAATAATATCTCTAGCCTTTGTTAGCATTCTCAAAGGGAATCCCCTTTGGAAGACAAAAGATTTAATCTTTCCCACTAACATTACCACTTTTACCAAAAAGAAAAAGATTGACAGGTTATTTCTTTAATATGTCTTTCTTCATTGTGAAAATAGTATATTTTCATTTAGTAAGAAACCTGAAACTACTGAAAAATGTAAAGAAGAGAAGAAAAAGATACTCCTGGTTCCATTTCCTAAACATGGTCTCCCAAGTCATCTTGCTTAGATTCAGCTCTGACTCCAGACACCTAACCTCTCTCTGAGTCTCTTTATTCTCATCAATAAGATGTAGGTATATTGGCAACTGTCTACCTAGTAGGGATATTGTTAGGATTAAATGTATTAGTGCATGTAAAATTCTTAAGGTGCTTGGTGCGTAAGTGCTCAAACATTAGCTGCTGCTATTACTGGTCTTGTTTTGTTTTGGTTTTGTTTGGTTTGGTTTTTAAAGCCTATATCTCCAATGAAACTAATCCTGTTTAGTTTCAAAAAAACTAGTCCTGTTTTTTTTTCTTTGCCCAGATTTTATTTTTTTATATCACTACATATAAACACATATCCCATAAATATTGCTATATTTAAGTATATATTTTGTAGAGATTATTTTAATAGTTACATGATGTTTCTTCTGTTACCTTTACTATTCTTTTGCTGTTTGAGTTGTTTGCTATTATAAATACTGTAACAATAAACATCTCTGAGTATAACACTTTTCACACATTGAGATTATTTCATTTGGAAAGAGATCAAAAAGTCAAATTTAATTCAAAACATGAAATTAAAAAAAATTTTTATCCCTTAAAAAACATTTTTTAAGCTGTTTAATTTTTTGAATAAGCAATGTTGGAATATGGTATAAAATTAAAAAGTTCCAAAAGGATATATAGTGAAAAGTAACTCTCCATTCCATTCCTCTTCCTCAACTACCCAGTTGTTCCTTGGAGTTGATTATTGTTACCAGCTTCTAGTATATCCTTTCAGAGAAACTCTATACATATATAAGCATAAAATAAAATACTTATTATTTATATGTACTTAAAAACACATATAGATACAAATGCTAGCTACTAAACACACTATTTGACACTTTTTACCTTATATACTTAATATGTATTATAAATTATTAAATAGCACCATAAACAAAATTGCCCCATTTTAAAAGAACAACTTATAGCATTCTGTTTTATGGATTTTCTACAAATTTTTAAATTTTTTTTTGGCCGCGCAGCTTGTGGGATCTTAGTTCCCTGACCAGGGATTGAACCTATGCCCCCTTCAGTGGAAGGGCGGAGTCCTAACCACTGGACCTCCAGGGAATTCCCTACAATTTATTAATTAGTCACATATGGATGGTTGTTCAGGTTGTTTCCACTCTTTTGTTATTATAAACTGCTACAGTGAATATCTTCATTCATTTGTCAGCATACCATTTATTTGTAGAATAAATTCCTACAAATGAAAATACTAAGTCAAAAAGAATGTTATTTTGATGTTTTTGATATGTGCATTTTTTTTTTTTCAGTACGCGGGCCTCTCACTGTTGGGGCCTTTCCCACTGCGGAGCACAGGCTCCAGACCCGCAGGCTCAGTGGCCATGGCTCATGGGCCCAGCCGCTCTGCGGCATGTGGGATCCTCCTGGACCGCAGCACGAACCCGTGTCCCCTGCATCGGCAGGCGAACTCTCAACCACTGCGCCACCAGGGAAGCCCGATATGTGCATTTTTAATTTGGATAAATATTGCCAAATTACCTTTTGTAGTGGTTGTACCATTTTATACTCTGATCAAAAATGAATGAGAGGGGACTTCCCTGGTGGCGCAGTGGTTAAGAATCCACCTGCCAATGCAGGGGACACAGGTTCGAGCCCTGGTCCAGGAAGATCCCACATGCTATGGAGCAACTAAGCCCAAGAGCCACAACTACTGAGCCTGCACTCTACAGCCCGTGAGCCACAACTGCTGAGCCCATGTGCCACCATTACTGAAGCCTGCACTCTAGAGCCCGTGAGCTACAACTACTGAAGCCTGCGTGCCTAGAGCCTAAGCTCCGCAATAAGAGAAGCCACCACAATGAGAAGACCACGTGCAGCAACAAAGACCCAATGTAGCCAAAAATAAATTAATTAAATTTTAAAAAGTGAATGAGAGTACCTGATGTTTTTTCAAGTTTTGTGGGTTTTTTGTTTGTTTTTTTTTTTACCAATCTCAGGTGAAAAACGGTTATCTAGTAACTTAATTTGTATTTCTTTTGTTATGAGTGAGTTTGATTATCTTTTAGTATATGCTACTTAAAGCCATTTGCATTTCCTTTTCTGTGAACTTCCTACCCCAGGCCTTTGTCCATTTGCCAGCGCTTGATCATCTAGGTCTTTTTTTACTGTATTGGTACTCTCTATGTTTAAGAAATTAAACATATTTTAACCAACATATTTTGTTGGTTAGTAGATTTTCTCAGTTTATCACTATTTCCATGATATATTTTAATTTTTTTGTACTATATTTGTTGAGCTCTTTTATGCCTTCCAGGTTTCTGTTATATTTGAAGAACATTTTCTGTTTCAAGATTATAAGTAACATTCTCTCATTCTGCCTTCTAGTACTTTTTAATATTTCCTTTTTCTCCCCCCACGTATATGTCTTTGATCATCTGGAATATTTTTTTGCTATAGGGAGTGAGGTAGAGAGCCACATTTTATTTTATTTTCCACTTGGTTACTCAATTGACAAAAACCATTTATTGAACAGTATGTATTTTCTTCATCGATTTAAAAACCCACTGTTAATATATACTAAGTTCTTACATGCATTTAGTGGGTTTCTCTCTTTTTTTGTTTGTTAATTTCATCTGTTCATTTGTAAGTACCACATTGCTTTAAGTCTTATAGGTTTGTAATATATTTCAAAGTCAGTTCTAAACCTTTCAATTACTCTTTTCTCAGAATTTTCTTAATTTTGTTTTGCATTATTATTTCTAATGTGAATATTTTCAGTCACAATACATACTCTCACATTGCTTTCTTTTTTTAAAATAAATTTATTAAGTTAAAAACACTGGAGTGGGAGTGGGACTGATTTGATGAGAGGAAAAATAGATTAAAGATGGTAATTCAATTGTTTTAACTTCCATTCAGTTGTTTTAACCTCACACAATGGTGAGGTTAAACATTTCCCCCTATGTTTAGTTGTATTTCCTCCTTTGTGAATTGTCTGTTTATCTTTTGTCCAGTTATCTGTTGGAGTTTTGTATGAATTCCTTTTTTATTACTGAATTATAATTAATCTACAACACTATATTAGTTCCAGGTGCATGACATAGTGATTTGATATTTCTGTACACTACAGAATGATCACTATGATTAAGTCTAGTTACCACCTGTCACCATACAAAGTTATTGAAATGTTGTTGACTATATTCCCCATGTGGTACATGTCATCCCTGTGACATTTATTTTGTAACTAGAAGTTTATATCTCTTAATATCCCTGTCCTCTTTCACTTATCCCCAACCCCACTTCTCTCCGGCAATCACCTCTTTGTTCTATCTATGACTCTGTTTTGTTATATTTATTCATTTGTTTTGTTTGTAGACTCCACACATAAGTGAAATCATATGGTATTTGTCTTTCTCTGATTTATTTCACTAGTGTAATACCTTCTAGGTTTATCCATCTTGTTGCAAATGACAAATTTTCTTTTTTTTACGGTTGAGTAATATTCCATTGTGTGTGTGTGTGTGTGTGTACATATGTCACATCATTTTTTTTGAATTTTATTTTATTAATTTTTTATACAGCATGTTCTTATTATTCATCAGTTTTATACACATCAGTGTATACATGTCAATCTCAATCACCCAATTCAGCACACCCCCACTCCCACCACCTGCCGCTTTCCCGCCTTGGTGTCCATACGTTTGTTCTCTACATCTGGGTCTCAATTTCTTCCCTGCAAACCATTTCAACTGTACCAGTTTTCTAGCTTCCACATATATGCGTTAATATATGATATTTGTTTTTCTGACTTACTTCACTCTGACAGTCGCTAGATTCATCCACGTCTCAACAAATGACCCAATTTTGTTCTTTTTATGGCTGAGTAATATTCCGTTGTATATATGTACCACATCTTCTTTATCCATTCATCTGTTGATGGGCATTTAGGTTGCTTCCATGACCTGGCTATTGTAAATAGTGCTGCAGTGAACATTGGGGTGCACGTGTCTTTTTGAATTACGGTTTTCTCTGGGTATATGCCCATTAGTGGCATTGCTGGATCACATGGTAATTCTATTTTTAGTTTTTTAAGGAACCTCCATACTGTTCTCTGTAGTGGCTATATCAATTTACTTTCCC
>NW_020173922.1:3435759-3465998 GCF_003031525.2 Neophocaena asiaeorientalis asiaeorientalis | reverse complement strand
TTCTTTTTTTTTTTTTTTTTTTGCTGTATACAGGCCTCTCACTGCTGTGGCCTCTCCCGTTGTAGAGCATAGGCTCGGGACGCGCAGGCTCAGTGGCCATGGCTCACAGGCCCTGCCGCTCTGTTGCATGTGGGATCCTCCCAGACGGGCATGAACCCGTGTCCCCTGCATCGGCAGGTGGACTGTCAACCACTGCGCCACCAGTGCAGCCCGAGGGTTCCTTTTACTCCACACCCTGTCCAGCATTTGTTGTCTGTAGATTTTCTTATGATGCCCATTCTAACTGGTGTGAGGTGATACCTCATTGTAGTTTTGATTTGAATTTCTCTAATAATTAGTGATGTTGAGCAGCTTTTCATGTGCTTCTTGACCATCTGTATGTCTTCTTTGGAGAAATGTCTATTTAGGTCTTCTGCCCATTTTGGGATTGGGTTGTTTGTTTTTTTAATATTGAGCTGCATGAGCTGTTTATAAATTTTGGAGACTGATTGATTCCATTGATTCATTTGCAAGTATTTTCCATTGATTCGTTTTCAAGTATTTTCTCCCATCATGAGGGCTGTCTTTCGTCTTGTTTATGGTTTCCTTTGCTGTGCAAAGGCTTTGAAGTTACATTAGGTCCCATTTGTTTATTTTTTATTTTATTTCCGTTCCTCTAGGAAGTGGATCAAAAGAGGTCTTGCTGTGATTTATGTCAAAGAAAGTTCTTCCTATGTTTTCCTCTAAGAGTTTTATAGTGTCTGGTCTTACATTTAGGTCTCTAATCCATTTTCTCTAAATGTTTGATAGCATTCACCTGTGAAGCCATTTGGTCCTGGACTTCTGTTTGTTGGAAGACTTTTCTTTTTTTTTTCTGCAGTATGCAGGTCTCTCACTATTATGGCCCTCTCGTTGCGGAGCACAGGCTCCGGACGAGCAGGCTCAGTGGCCATGGCTCACAGGCCCAGCTGCTCCACGGCATGTGGGATCTTCCCGGACCGGGGCACGAACCCATGTCCCCTGCATCGGCAGGCGGACTCTCAACCACTGCATCACCAGGGAAGCCCTGCTCTGATCTTTATGGTTTCTCTGCTTCTGCTAACTTTGGGTTTTGTTTGTTCTTCTTTCTCTAGTTCCTTTAGGTATAAGGTTAGATTGTTTATTTGAGATGTTTCTTGTTTCTTGAGGTAGGCTTGTATAGCTATAAACTTCCCTCTTAGAACTGCTTTTGCTGCATCCCATAGGTTTTAGATCATTGTGTTTTCATTCTCATTTGTCTCTAGGTATTTTTTGATTTCCTCTTTGATTTCTTCAGTGATCTCTTGGTTGTTTAGTAACGTATCATTTAGCCTCCATATGTTTGTGGTTTTTACATATTTTTCCTGTAAGTTTATTTGTTGTTTTTCCCTTGCTGCTTTCAATAATTTTTCATTGTCTTTAATTTTTGCCAATTTGATTACTACGTGTCTCTGCGTGTTTCTCCTTGGGTTTATCTTTTATGGGACTCTCTGCGGTTCCTGAACTTGGGTGGCTATTTCCTTTCCCGTGTTAGGGAAGTTTTCGACTATAATCTCTTCAAATATTTTCTTGGGTCCTTTCTCTCTCTCTTCTCCTTCTGGGACCCGTATAATGCAAATGTTGTTGCGTTTAATGTCCCAGAAGTCTCTTAGGCTGTCTTCATTTCTTTTCATTCTTTCTTCTTTCTTCTGTTGCGCAGCAGTGAATTCCACCATTCTGTCTTTCAGGTCACTTATTCGTTCTTCTGCCTCAGTTATTCTGCTATTGATTCCTTCTAGTGTAGTTTTTTTAATTTTTATTTTTTGGCGGTATGCGGGCCTCTCAATGTTGTGGCCTCTCCTGTTGCAGAGCACAGGCTCCGCATGCCCAGGCTCAGCAGCCATGGCTCACGGACCCAGCCGCTCCACGGCATGTGGGATCTTCCTGGACTGGGGCACGATCCTGTGTCCTCTGCATCAGCAGGAGGTCTCTCAACCACTGTGCCACCAGGGAAGCCCTAGTTTAGTTTTCATTTCAGTTTTTGTATTGTTCATCTGTGTTTGTTTGTACTTTAATTCTTCTAGATTTTTGTTAAACATTTCTTGCATATTCTCGATATCTGCCTCCATTCTTTTTCTAAGGTCCTGGATCATCTTCACTATCATTATTCTGAATTCTTTTTCTGGAAGGTTGCCTATCTCCATTTAGTTGTTTTTTGGGGGTTTTATCTTGTTCCTGTATCTGGTACGTAGCCCTCTGCCTTTTCATCTTGTGTATATTTCTGTGAATGTGGTTTTTGTTCCACAGGCTAAAGGATTGTAGTTCTTCATGCTTCTGCTGTCTGCCCTCTATCACATCTTTTTAATCTGTTCATATATTGACTTAGGTTGCTTCCAAATCTTGACTATTGTAAATAATACTGCAGTGAACATAGGGGTGCATATATGTTTTCAAATTAGTGTTTTTGTTTTCTTCAGAAAAGTACCCAGAAGCGGAATTGCTAGATCATATGGTAGTTCTGATTCTAACTTTTTGAGGAACCTCCATATTGCTTTCTGTAGTGGCTGTATCAAGTATTTATATTCCCACCAACAGTGCACCAGGGTTCCCTTTTCTCCATATCCTTGCCAACATTTGTTATTTTTTCTTTTTGATGATAGCCATTCTAATTGATGTGAGGTAATATCTCCTTGTGGTTTTGATTTGCATTTCCTTGATGATTAGCGATGTTGAGCATCTTTGCATGTGTCTGTTGGCCATCTGTTTGTCTTCCTCGGAAAAATGTCTATTCAGGTTCTCTGCCCATTTTTAAATTCATTTTTTGTTTTTTTGATGTTGAGTTGTATGAGTCACTTGTATATATTGAATATTAACCTCTTATCAGGTATATTGTTTGCAAATACCTCCTCCCATTCAGTAGGCTGCCTTTTCATTTTGTTGAAGCTGTTTAGTTTTATGTCATCCCATTTGGGTTTTTTTGCTTTTGTTTCCCTTGACTGAGGAGATATATTCAAAAATATATTTCTAAAAATACAACATTGTGAATCAACTGTAGTTCAATAAAATTTTTCAAAAATATATTGCTAAGATTGATTTCAAAGTGCATAATGCCTGTGTTTTCTTCTAGGAATTTTATGGTTTCCTGTCTGCATTTAAGTCTTTATTCCATTTTTAGTTTGTTTTTGTATATGGTGTGAGAGAGTAGTCCAGTTTGATTCTTTTGCATGTAACTTTTCAGTTTTCCTAAAACCATTTATTGAAGAGACTGTCTTTTCCCCATTGTATTTCCTGTCTCCTTTGGCATAGATTGATTGACCATATAAGTGTGGGTTTATTTCTGGGCTCTCTGTTCTTTTCCATTGATCTATGTGTCTGTTTTTGTGCCAGTACCATACATTTTATTTTTTTATTTTATCTTTTTTGACCATGCTGCACGGCATGTATGGTGTGAGATAGGGGGTCCAACTTCATTCTTTTGCATGTGGAAATCCAGTTTCTTAGTACCATCTGTTGAAGAAACTATATCTTCTCCACTGAATGGACTTGATACGATTGTCAAAAATCAGTTGACCATATATATATGGGTTTATTTCTGACTCTCAATTCTATTCCATTGATCTATAGGTATATCTATATGCCACACTGTTTTGTTTACTGTAGCTTTATAGAAGATTTTGAAATTGGGAAGAACAAATTCTACAACTAGATTTTTTTCTTTTTTCATGATTGTTTTGGCTGTTTGGAGCTCCTTGAAATTCCATATGAATTTGAGGATTGTCTTTTCCTTTTCTGCAAAAACAACTGTTGGAAATTTGATGGGGATTGTGTTGAATCTATAGATCACTTTGAGTAATATTGACATCTTAGCATCTGAATGTTATTAAATCTATCCATGGACATGGGATGTCTTTCCATTTATTTAGGTTTTTAAATTTCTTTTGGCAATGTTTTATAATTTTCAGGACACAAGTTGGTTAAATTTATTCCTAGATATTTTTTTCAAATCCATTATAAATGAATGTGATTTCCTAATTTCCTTTTTGAATCATTCATTGCTGATATATGGAAACACAACTGATTTTTGTGTATTGATCTTGTAACCTACAACTTTGCCATATTAATTTATTAGCACTAGAAGCTTTCTTTGGGATTTTTTAATACAGGCATACCATGGAGATGTTGTGGGTTAGGTTCCAGACCACCACAATTAAGCAAGTATTGCAGTAAAGCAAGTCATACCAATTTTTTGGTTTCCCAATGGGTATAAAAGTTATGGTTACACTATTCTGTAGTCAGTTAAGTGTGCAATAATACTTTATTGCTAAAAAATGCTAACCATCATCTGAACCTTCAGTGAGTCATAATTTTTTTGCAATAGTAACATTAAAGATCCCTGATCATAGACCACTATAACAAATATAATAATAATGGAAATGTTTGAAATATTGTGAGAATTAGCAAAATATGACATGGAGACACAAAGTGAGCAAATACTGTTGGAAAAATGGTGCCAATAATCTTGCTCTTGCTCAGTGCAGAGTGATTAAAAATCTTCAATTTGTACAAAAAAATGCACTATCTGCAAAATGCAATAAACTGATGGAGATCTGCCTATATGTAATAGGGTCATGTCATTTGTGAATGGACATAGTTTTACCTTCCTTTCCAGTTTGGATCTATACTTGACAATATTGCATAATGTAAAACTTATTGTTTCAATTTTTTTTAAATTAATTTATTTATTTTTGGCTGTGTTGGCTCTTTGTTGTTGCGCACAGGCTTTCTCTAGTTGCGGCAAGTGGGGGCTACTCTTCCTTGTGGTGGGCGGGCTTCTCATTGTGGTGGCTTCTCTTTTTACAGAGCACAGGCTCTAGGCACATGGGCTTCAGTAGCTGTGTCACACACAGGCTCAGTAGTTGTGGCTCACGGGCTCTAGAGTACAGGCTCAGTAGTTGTGGCACACGAGCTTAGTTGCTCCACAGCATGTGGGATCTTCTCAGACCAGGGCTCAAACCCGTGTCCCCTGCATTAGCAGGTGGATTCTTACCCACTGCACCACCAGGGAAACCCCCTGTTTCAATTTTTAATGCTCATTTTCTTATTATTCTTAAAGTGATTTTGGAAACTGTTTTTGAATTGAAATAGTATATATTGAAGAAATATGTAATCATTAATTAACGTAAGGGTTTTTTTTTTCTTTTTTCCATAGATTTGGCTGGCTGATTGGTTGCTGAAAAATAATCCCAACAAACCCAAACTTTGTCATCATCCAGTTGCAGAAGAACCTTATTAAAATAAAGCTCTCAAAGAACAAATCACGAACTATCTCACTGTAAAAGGCATGCTTCTACTTAAGAAAGAAGTAACTCCTAAGGGTTTAAGTAACTACATGTGACATAAATTATTTCTTAAAAATAAATTTTAAAAGAATAACTATTTCATGCAGCAGATAACATTATCTAAAGTAAAATATTGGTTTAGAGTATGATTTTTTTAATAAGAAAATTGTATTAGCAGGATTTAGAATGTCAACAAAGTAACTGCAACTTTTTATTTTTACAGTTACAAAGTGGTATTCAGTTAAGAGAACAACAATTCATATAGGATGCAACAGAGACAACCAAAGATAATAAGATACCATTTCTATATATAACTGATTTTTGCTGTGCACCAACAAGAACCTACTTTAAATTTCTCTGCCAATTTACAACCTCCATAATGTACTAGGCAAGGTTAGTAGCTATTGAAAATACCACCAGGACAGGGATAGCTAAAGACACATTTGGTAGTATGTTAACTATACACAAAAGACACTATACAGTTTAAAAACAAGTTTTGCACAGCTTTACAGTGCAAGACATGGTCCTCCATCTCTCTGAGGACTTTTGGAAAACTCTGAGAAGGTGACTGGGTACTTCTTGTGCTCCTTCTGGCAAGTTTGCCCGAAGAATGCATATGATGGTGCTTCTCGGTCTCTTAGGATATCCTTTCCCATATTTAGTTATTTTTCCTCCGTGAGTCACAGTCATCCAGTGCCCATCTGGCTCTCACTTGCCCTGGTGAGGAGGAGCTCATTGTGTTGCAATGGCTGTCGATTTAGGATATGATTTTAACAATGATGTAAGCATTAAGTAATAGAAGGCTGATGTAGGATATTGCTTATTATTTTTTAATTTCGAGAAGATATGGAATTTTCGTTATATTTTCCCTAGCCTATATCTACATGCATAATTAATGCATGGTTCAGACAGCTGAGTTTAAAAAGTATAAGTATATAAATAATTACGGGTTTTTTCCGGTATCCAATAGTAGAGTGTTCCTATGAAACCTTTCGTAAGCTGAAAGGGTGTAATGTGAAGAATCAATTACCTTAGTTCACAAGTTGCTAACAGATTCACAGAATCAATTGGGATAAAGGCCAGGTGTTCACTGACAGTTCAAAGCTATCACGGCTTGATGCTGGGATGCTGAGTGTAGTTCCCTAGGAATGACATTCGTGGTGCTACTCTTGTCGCTCAGTGAGCGCACTGCCTCTGAATTGGCTCATTGCAAAACAAATAGTTCTGTTTTCCCTTTTTGCCTTTTATCATAAAAGCAAAAATCCTCTTCAGATTTCTTTTGGTTAGTGAAAACAGATACGAATGCAGGTCTTTCGTAAGAGCAAGGTGGCATCAAGTGAACTTTCAGAAAGGGGGGCTACCTATATTTAGTAAAATGAAAATGGTTAGAACTCAATTATAGTTTTAACCAGTCATATATAATTATTTCCTCAACATTAATAAGTGTCCTACAAGGGTGACCGACAGTAGCATGACAACTAATTTCTGGTTGTATCACTGAAAGTCCTGCATCCTGTGAGGCCCCTTAATCCTTCACAAAATGGAATGATTGGTCCCTCTACCAAAGTCTTTAGGTTAATACTTCTCAATTATGTTTTTGTGATGAAGTGCTAGTTTTCAAAAAATGAAAAATTCTCAGTTATTAAAGAAATTTTAATTTACTTAAAAAAAGATCCAAGTTGTAAAAGACTTTTTTAAGAGTAAATAATTAAACTGGCCTCATCTCTTCAGAAAGGCAATGTCATTATAAAACAAAAAATGGAAATGGGGAAGACCAAAGAAACACCTTAACCAAAAGCAATGAGTAGCTCTTGCCTAAAAAAACATCTATAGAAGACCTTTGGGGGGACAATTAAGGAGATTTAGATATGGACTAAATATTAGGTGATATTAGGTTATAATTGCTAAATTTCAAAGGGTCAAAATGATATGGCCATAAAAGGAGAATATCATGTTTAGGTTATGCATTCTGAAATTTCTAGGGGAAATTTTTTTGATGTTTGCAACTTATTTTCAAATGGTTCAGCAAGAAATATTTTTATACATGTAAAGATAAAACAAAGTTAACAAAATATTAACAATTGTTCAGTCTAGGTGGTGGGCACTCTAGTGTACTATTCTTTCAACTTTTCTGTGCTTTAAAACTATTCACAAATGAAGTTGGGGAAAAAAGATCTGTATGTTATTATCAAAAGCTGGTGATCAGTTTTTCACATTGTTGATAGGGAAACATTCAGATACTATATAGCTCTTGATTTGATATAAAAATGACATATACTAATCATCTATGATGTGTTTTAACCAAACATGTGTACCTTAAAATTATCAAGCCTTTAGGCCCACCTTCCTGCTTACAGTAGTAGGAAATAATGTGGCCATCTGAATGATACCATAAAGAAGCAAAAATTTACAAGATGTGATGTTCTGTAGGACAGCTGCCTTGGTCTTTCAACAAATTGGTATTATGAGAAAAGGGACTCTTTTAGATTAACAGAGATGTGAGATACATAATCAGAATCAACACTAGTTTCTAGATTGAACCCACATTTATGCAGACAAGCTGCAAAGGACATTTTTTAAAAATTTTTATTTATTTGTTTATTTATTTATATTTGGCTGTGTTGGGTCTTTGTTTCTGTGCGTGGGCTTTCTCTAGTTGCGGCGAGTGGGGGCCACTCTTCATTGCGGTGCACAGGCCTCTCACTGTCGCGGCCCCTCTTGTTGCGGAGCACAAGCTCCAGACGCGCAGGCTCAGCAGTTGTGGCTCACGGGCCTAGTTGCTCCACGGCATGTGGGATCTTCCCAGACCAGGGCTCGAACCCGTATCCCCTGCACTGGCAGGCAGACTCTCAACCACTGCGCCACCAGGGAAGCCCTGCAAAGGACATTTTTGAGATAACTGGGAAGATTTGAATCTAGACTGAGTATTAGATACAATGAAAATGTGTTGTCTTGGAAGGTAAAGATTGTTAACGAAAAAGACATGTTACGAAGCAATATGTACAGTGAGATCTTACTTTTTTTTAAATAATTTTATTTTATTTATTTTATTTTTGGCTGCACTGGGTCTTTATTCCTGTGTGTGGGCTTTCACTAGTTGTGGCAAGCGGGGGCTACTCTTTGCTGCAGTGCGCAGGCTTCTCCTTGCCATGGCTTCTCTTGTTGCGGAGCACAGGCTCTAGGTGCGCAGGCTTCAGCTGTGGTTCATGGGCTCAGTAGTTGTGGCTCACGGGCTCTAGAGTGCAGGCTCAGTAGTTGTGGCGCACGGGCTTAGTTGCTCCGTGGCGTGTGGGATCTTCCTGGACCAGAGCTTGAACCTGCGTCCCCTGCATTGGCAGGTGGATTCTTTTTTTAATAAAGTTTTAAAGAATTAATTTATTATTATTATTTTTTGGCTGTGTTGGGTCTTTGTTTCTGTGCATGGGCTTTCTCTAGTTGTGGCGAGTGGGGGCCACTCTTCATCGTGGTGCACGGGCCTCTCACTATCGCAGCCTCTCTTGTTGTGAAGCACAGGCTCCAGACGCGCAGGCTCAGTAGTTGTGGTTCACAGGCCTAGTTGCTCCGCGGGATGTGGGATCTTCCCAGACCAGGGCTCGAACCCGTGTCCCCTGCTTTGGCAGGCAGATTCTCAACCACTGCGCCACCAGGGAAGCCCTGGCAGGTGGATCCTTAACCACTGTGCCACCAGGGAAGCCCAGTGAGATCTTACTTTGATAAAGAAATACATATATGTGTATATGTGTGGAATAAGATGTAGAAGGCCCCAACTCAAATGTTATTATATAATCTCTGGATGGTGGGAATACACTGATTTTTTTTTCTTATTTTTGCTTAGCTGTATTTTAATTTTTCTACAGTGTTCCTATTACTGCTTTTGTCATTTTTTAAGGGTTTAAAAAGATAAATGTTTTAATGGTTGTCAACATTAAAAGGGTTAGCAACACTTCCTTATTAATAGACTATCTTTAAGCTATCTAGAGCCATGATGTTTTACAAGTTCTCAGTCATGGTGTTTATATGAATTTTTGGACATATTCCTCCTGGGACTGGTGTGCCCACTGTATTTCAAAACACCTTTAACATCATGTTGGGAAGACAAACTAAAATCTTAAAAACAAAGATAAATAGTGGATGGCTATATTTTGAGCAATGGTCAAGAGCATATAGGAAAAAGCAAATCGTTTTTACAATGAGATTCCAGCTTCAGGAGGTCATTTCCACCACAAGAGCCTCCTCTTGTGCAAAAAAGAGGCAGCACTGTGTATGGCAGAAAACTTCTATACTGGAAGTCAGCTTCAGTCGCCAGACCTGCCATTTGTTTTGGGGTTTTTTTTTAAGTGGAAGAAAAAATAGAGAAAACAGACTAATTTGAGATACATTTTGGAGGAAAAATAGATAAAAATACATGCAGATGGAAAACAATGTAGTTAGCCATAGGATTTTTAAACTTGGGACACATTTGAGGTCATTATTTCATGGGCCAGAACTGGAAAGTATAGCATAGAATGAATAAGAAAATGAGAAGACTGCCTTCTGACATAACCTGTCAGGTGGTATCAAAGTCCTGTGTACACATCTGTTATTGTTAAGTAGTGGTGGTTTAATGCATTTCTCTTGCACTGAATGATAGTGTGGTATTCTGGTTAAAAAAGATATACCACTTCATTTGGTTTCTTTCTCTAGGACTCAAAGAGATCATAGAAAAAAGCAAGCAAGCATGCAGCTCTTATGACTTGGGACTAAACAGAAGTTTAGATTTTTCTTTACTTCTTTAGAAGTTTAGATCTGGGATGACATGTAGAAGCCCCCCCTCCCCCCATTTGGAGAACCCAGGGCAATAGTTTATCTGCCCTGGCTTAAGGGTGCCACAGATTAGCTTGATTTGAAAGTGTCACAGATACTTTCTAGAAGTACTTTTCCATCTCAGAAATACTGCCACTTCTCTCTTGTTGTTAACTCTATGTAGGAACTATTTAGATTAAGCTTTGAATTTTCATTCAGAGATGGCTCAGTTCTTCTTTGTTTGCTACTTCTTTGACTTTAGGTGCTTATCTTGGGTTCTTTATTTTTGTTAGTCCCCTTACTAATAACATTCACTGTACTAACTTTGCACCTTTCATTTACTTTACAGAAGTTATAACTAAATCTCAGAAACTCCCTGGCTTATGAGAGCCTTTAGTAGAGAAGTTCACTTCTAAATGTAGAGTCCAATGATTTTTGGCAATTTCAGATAAATACCGTAAGGGAGATAGCTTTCTCCCACCTCATTGAAGGACATGACTAAAGAAAAAAATCTTTGTGGACCAGTCCAGCATAGTTTTCCTATTAAATTAACTACATACTTTAGTCCATTGGAAAGAGGAGATTACTAAATATGATGTCTGTTCCTTTCCTGCTTCCAGGATGACCCAGAAAGTTCTCTCCCCTCATCCAAATCAAGGGTTGATGACACTGCTGTGATTGATGCCTTTTGTTCCCAGACCAAATTGTTTTTTATAGCCCACCCCCTGCCAGCACTTTCCAAAGTGCCACTGCCATCAGCTCCAGAGGGAGCCCCTTCCTCAGGCTTCCTGGCCAGCAGCTGCACTGTGATGGCAGGGAGCTCGGAATGGGAGGAGAAAGCAGCTTGCAGACAAATGGGCAGCTAATCCAACCAACAGCCCATCACTAGAACCATAAAAAAAAAATTCCTTTTTTCCCCCACTTGCCTCATCTGCATTTCTTGGCTGAGACGGCGATGGAATGCTCCTTGGAAAAGTTATGGCTTCACATAAAGCAATCTCAAATTTCCCTCCCTTTTTTTTCTTTCTCAAACAATTCTACTTAGCCCAATATTGTCAAATCACTACAGACCTTACCAGTAGTAAAAGGACAATAAGGGAATAGTAGGAACAACTTTATGCTTATAAATTTGACAAATTAGGTGAAATAGACAAAGTCCTTTAAAGACACAGCTACCAACAATGTATCAACCTAAACTACAATTTCTGGATCCTTCTTTAAACTTTCTGTCATCATTGTTTGGATCTCTCAGTGCTCAACTTTTTAGTTTTGAAGCAGCCCTACTGAACTTACTTAGTAAGCATTCTCAACTGTTCTACTGAGATCTAGTTACTTTTCAGCTCAAGTTTTCTAATTTTGGGATAGAGAGGGTAAAGCTATTTTTTAAGAATAAGCATCTCAGGGGTTAATAAATCTTATTTTAATCAGGATTATAAAATCCTGATCCTTCTGGGTGGCCTTTATTTTGGGGCCAGAATGACAGACTCTCTGGTCTTTATCTAGTGTTCGTAGTCCTTGCCAATGTGAGAACATTTCAAGGCGTCTTTAACATATATATGTGGTTAGAGCCTCTTGCACCATAAAACGGTTAGCCACGGACCCACATAAAACAGTCAGTCTACAATGAGGTTGAAGCTTTGGAAACAAGCACATCCTTTTCAGTGGTGCTTGCTTTTATAATGTGTCATTTAGCAAATGGACTGTGAAGAATTAGTCATGCCAAACTTCTAACCATCCGATGACTAGCTACAGACTAAACATCCCAGATGAAAATTTTTAGATTTTAAAGCTTCAGTCTTTCAAAGTTCAATTAAAATAAAATATTTACTAGGACCCCCAAGTTCTAGTCTAACTTGTTTGCACATTTCAGAGATACAAGTTCAACACTTAAGTAGCAAACCATTATGAGTTCCTTCGTGCCTCTCAGGGATGGTTTGAGAAAATGGATTATTTGAAACCATTGTAATCTTTGTGGTAAAAAACACAATATACTAAATTAAGTCAAAATGTAATATTTTTAGGCACATTAGTAAAATCACGTTGTTATATTCCTCTTTCTGTTGCTAATATTGTACGTCCAACCTGAACACACTCTTGTATTTAGGAAGCCAGACCCTTTGTCTAGCTTCCTGTAGGTCTGGGTGCCCTCAACCTGTCCTCAGCTCTTCAGTAGTTACCTAGGTCTGAGGCCTGACCCTGCGATCTCCTATGCCATCTGAGCTGACCTTTTCACTGGATTCCATGCCCTGGTATCTTCTTAGAATACTCTTCTTCCTTTTTAGAGCTCTATTATTTTAAAAGTCTCCTTATCTTTTTTCCTGTCCTCATCTTGATCATTTCCCTTTATCTTTATCAGTGAGTTCAGTATTCTTGACCATAAGCTGCTATAAAGATCTTAATATGTCAGTTATATTGCAATATGATTTTTAAAAAGATTTTGAAATTATGAAGCACATCACAGAGTGAAAGAGTTAAAAAGAGTGTGCCAACATGTTTTCTTCCTATTCAGTTTGGTCAGGGGAACCCAAGTTGAATAGACATTGTCCGTATAGAAAACAGGTTTCCTATTTCCATGGGTAGCTGTTTGAAATTAATGTTCACTACTTTGTGACAATCAACAAATACTTATTATCTTGTATATACATAATATGCTGGAAAAATATTTTATATTTGTTAATCTGGCATTCAGGGCTCCCATAGACTGGTCAATGCTTATCTTTCCAAACATATATCCTCAGAACTTGCCGTATGGACACTGTTCTAGCTGGAGTATTCAGTTTGCTCACCTTGCCCATTCCTAATTCTGTTCATTTGCTAAAGCCATTCTTTGCTTTACTCTGCCATCCTACATCACAAACACTGAAGATTCTCCTATTCTTTTATGCTTGTATAATTCCTAGCCTAGGAGACAATTTCATATAGTTTTGCTCTAATAGAGCTTAATTGCTGACTTATCTGGCACTTAATAATATACTCCTTTGACATAATGTACTGGACATATGGTGAAATGGTTTAGCATTTGGCCTTTGGAAACAGCAAAGCAGTTTTCTATCATAACTCCATGACTTCCTAGCTCTGTGACTGTGGGAAAATTTGCTTAACCTCTCTGAGTCTGTTTCCTCATCTCTCTACTGGGGATAATGATAATACCTACCTTACAGGGTTGTTTTAAGGATTAAATGTGTAAAAGTACCTAACAGTGCCTTGTGACACAGAGTAAGCACTCAGTTAAAGTTAGCTATTATTTTTTACCTCAGGTCTTTTTCTTTAAACTTATATATGGACTCTCTTTGCATCATTAATGGAAGGATTACTATCTGTCGTTACCTATTATGTGCCAAGCACTGTGCTAAGCACTTTCACTTATGTTATCTTAATCCTCACAACAATCTTGAAGTTAAAACGATTTGATGTAGAGGCCATATCTGGGAATTATTAGAGCTGGGGTTTTGAACTTAATTATATTTGGCTCTAAAGCCTTTCCATTACTTAATGGTGGTTCTTCATAGACATGGGAAACTTCTTGTTTTTCTCATAGGGCCAACTGAGTGTTGTGTATAAACCAAGTTCATTCATTTAATGGATTTATTGTGTATAAATTAATGAAGTGGGACTTGGGGCTTTACTCCATTTATGCTATTGCTTTTTGTGGCTGACAGTCATAGGTTTTCTTCCTTCTTCACTCAGAAAGTGCTTCCAAACCCCTTTTCATTCTCCGTATTACTAAAGGCACTGATACCTTTATTTACACTTAACCACTACATGCTCTTGCACATCAACTTTATAAAAAAAAAAAAAAGCTTTGCTAATTTTATTTATTTTTTTAAAGGGAACTTTATTTATTTATTTTTGGCTGCATTTGGTCTTCACTGCTGTGTGGGCTTTCTCTAGTGCAGTGAGCAAGGGCTACTCTTCATTGCGGTGCATGGGCTTCTCATAACAGTGTATTCTCTTGTTGCAGAGCATGGGCTCTAGGCATGCAGGCTTCAGTTGTTGTGGCACGAGGGCTCAGTAGTTGTGGCTCCCAGGCTCTAGAGTGCAGGCTCAGTAGTTGGGGCACATGGGTTTAGTTGCTCCGTGGCATGTGGGATCTTCCTGGACCAGAGCTTGAACCCATGTCCTCTGCATTGACAGGCGGATTCTTAACCACTGTGCCACCAGGGAAGCCCACTAATTAATTTTAAACCACCTAATCCAACCCCTTTATTTATAATTGAAGCAAACAAGGCTCAGGGTAGCTAAGAGACATGCCCAAGGTCACAATAAAGCTAATGGCTGATGATCCATGTTCTTGGCTCATAACCAGAGTGCTATTCATTATACCAGGAACCCCTTGAGAAGAAGCACTTGAAAATATTATTGTCATAAGCAGTTAAAAACCTCCACCTGCCATCTTACTTGTGGTGGTAATTTAATAGTAAATCCTTGTAAAATATAATGTACAAAGAAGCTTCCTTCTGCACTAAATTCAAATGAGTAAAATCTAATCATAAGACTCTGTGTACATGAAGAACATCTGACTATTGCTATTTTACAGGCTATATGTTTCATGAAACCAGAAGGGGTTCTAATTTATTCTGTATGGCAATTGGCATGGGACATCTTATAAAGGCCAGAACTGTCAGGATAGAAAAATTTAGAGGCTCAGAATAGAATTTTAGAATTTGAAAAAAATGTTGTGAATATCTAATGTAATCTAATCAAATTCCCTTCTTTTTTATAGTAAAGATTTTGAAGCACAGAAAGTGATTTGCATGGCTTTACAGTAAAATCTGTGGCAAAATCAGCAGCACTTTTCCCACAATACTAAATTACCTCTCTTGATTACCTCAAAATTAAATTGTGTTGATTGTCACAGAAGATTGCAGGAATAAATCCTTTTGGAAAAATGTAAGACAACCTTCAGGGAACTAAAATTAAACATTACCTTAATCTCCTTTTGGAACATGAACCCCATTATTATTCAGGCAACTTCATTGCATGTGCAGATTTTCTTGGCTTTTTGATAGTCCTTATGTGTTACTGGCAGAATTGTTTTTTCACCAGAAACATCAGACTTCAGAAAGAGAGAAAAATGGAATTATTCAGCTAAATGGCAGCTTTGAAATTCTCCAGATTGTGATCTATTCTAAAGTGGCCTCGATTTTTCAGCAACTTTCTGGACATGGAGAAGAATCAGAATGGGAATCATTCTCTAAAAGAATCAACGATTCTTTTCTAATGTCTTAGCCATAGAGACAGCAAAACTGTCTGGCTGTTCAGTAGAACTTTAACAAAATTTTCGTCCTTGCTGTTTTCTTTAGGTTGTGGAATGAGTAGGTACACCTATTGGAGCCCAGAATTTGAGAGAAATTTTGTAGTATTGTCAATTTTTAAAGAAAATTTCATTCTTCCCAGTTTGTGCTCATATAGATTCCTGCCTGCTTTTTTTCTGTCACACCATACTACCCAGTCTGCGTCTAAAAAATCAAGATGAGAAGATGACAATCAACATATGGCACAATGGGGAAATGCATCCATACTCTCAGCTCAGCCCTGTCCTTCAAACTCTGGAGATTATTTAGAGTCAATCGCAGGACACTGGTGAGTGTGGGAAGCTCTTGGAGGGGTGAGGAGTGGGAGGGTGCCAGGAGCCTAAAAGATCTTATGAAAGCGCCCTGCCTAGCTGGCCTAGGATTAACCCGTCGTTTCCCAGCCAGAGCTAGCCCAGCTGTCTTGCTTTCCAGGGGTCTCTCATGTTAATCTGTGGAATTGACCAACTGAGTTTGACCGTGACTGGCTTTGTTTTGCAAAACAAAATTGGTAAGGCAGGCCTCATGCTGACTGACTGAATGGTGTCATCAACCCAATTCAAGGGGTGCCACAAAAGCAAGGAAATGAAACTTCAATTTCCTCCTCATGTTAAATGATAGCTTATCATACCAATTATGACCCTTCTGCAGCTCAGGGCAAAGTATTTTATTGCTTTGTGTGTGTGTGTGTGTGTGTGTGTGTGAACAACCATAAACCACTCTCTTCTTCTACTTTTTCCTCTAACCCCTACCCCCACCCTACACCTGATTAAGGCTCATTGGAAAGGGCTAGTCTCTGTCGTCAAAGGACAGAGAGCCAAAGCCTCCTTTTTTACCCCTACCAACCTGTCATGATTTTACCTTGATTCTAGGAAGTACGAGATTTGTTTTAAAGCAAAACAGAAACAAACAGGGTGCAAGGAAGCCTTTCTGGCTTCAGAGCACCCTTTTAATGTTCAGCTCCTCTCACTACTTGGATGAGTTTGCCTCAGTTTTGGGCCAGGCAGAGATTGGCTGCTTTCATCCCTATGTTCCTACTGCCCCTGTACACACTTTTTTTTTTTTTTTGCGGTAAGCAGGCCTCTCACTGTTTTGGCCTCTCCCGCGCAGGCTCAGCGGCTATGGCTCACGGGCCCAGCCGCTCCACAGCATGTGGGATCTTCCTGGACCGGGGCACGAACCCGTGTCCCCTGCATCGGCAGGCGGACTCTCAACCACTGCGCCACCAGGGAAGCCCCCTTGTACACACACTTTTATTAGAATATTTATCACACCACGTTTTTATGGGCATAGGTGTGCTTTCCTTCTTGATTGGGAGGAAACGTGTCCCTTCGTGTTTACCTCCCAGACAGGCACCTAGCACAGTCCATCATGACCCATAAAAGACATTTACTGATTGAATAGATTGATGGAGGCCCCCCACAAAGGTTAGCTCTTATATTTCCCTACCTGCCGGCAAATCTGTACCCATCTGTTCCTAAAATCAAAAAGAGGCTCAGTTGCTCAGGTTATTCAATAGGCACTTGTGGACGTCAGTGGGAGAGGTGTGGTGCTTCTTTGGACCTGTGCCCTCTTCCCTTCACTTCCTACTCCTTTTAGGAAATCTCATTTACTCCCATGGCTTCAGAAACTCTCTCTGTATTGGCAACTCTTAAGTTTGCATCTCCATCTCAATTTTCTTTTCTAGTTTATTTAGTATCTTTCCCAGACTTAATAGCCAATTGCCTGCTTGATATTTCCACTTGAATGTCTCAGAAAAATTTCAAAGTTAATGTGCTTGAAATGGAACTCTTGATCCCCATCTTCCCATTAGCCCTAACCTGGTCCTCTCATTTTGCCTATGTCCGTAAACAGCACCACCTGCCACTCAGTTACTAAAGTTAGGAAACTGGAAGTCACCCTAGATCCTTCCCCTTCTCTCACCCATCACATCCAATCCATCAGCAAATTTTATTGGTTCTACCTCTTTTATACATACTGCCCATCTTCCTTCTTCCCTCTGTTCACTTTATCCCTACCTTAGTGCAAGTCACTATCAGCTCTTGCGTGTCTTAATACAACTGCCTCCTTGTCTTCAGCCTTCCACGCTTGACTATCTCCAGATAACAGCCAGTTTTCTTACAAGGTAAATAGGATCCTATCATCCCCTAGCTTAAAATCTTTTAATGGTTTTCCATTTCTCTGGAACAAAATTCAGACATTTTACTGTGACTGATTGGGTCTTCAATGATCTGACCCCTGCTTACTTCTCTAAGTTCATCTCATGCCACCACACGCAAAGCATTCTCCAGTCATATCAAACTTTTATCAGTTCCTGGAATTTTCCAAGCTCTTTTCTGCTTTGGGCCTTATTGCTTGTTAATGCTTCTCTCTGAAATATGTTTTCTTGAAGCTCTTATAACTAGTTCCTTTGGTATAACTTTAAATGTCAACTTCACAGAGAACCTTCTCTGACCACTTTTTCTTAAGATGTTGCCACCTTGTTATAAGAACCCTACTATTTCCATCATGACACTTAACTCAATCTGTAATAATATGTTTTTTAACTTGTTCATTGTATGTGTCCTCCATGAAAATGCTAGTTCCATGAGGGCAGAGGCCTTGTCAATGTCATGAACTTCTTCATCTCTCGCATTAGTGCTATGCCTATAACAGAGTATGTGGTCAAGAAATGTTTATTGAATGGATGAAGTGGGTTATAAATAGGAGGGCTATATAATTGCCATCAAACAGTACACTTTTCGGAGTGAAAGGAGGCGCAATTACAATTATACTTGGGACAGCAGGCATAAACCATGAAGCAATAGGAAGAGCAGTGGATTTCTAGAAATATCAGCATCCAAGATGACTCTGATTTTGTGCCCTTCAACATTTTTATTCAGGTGAAGCCGATTTAAGGTGAATACCAAGGAGGGGGAAAAGGGGTACATGCCATGAAGTGTAGTGTAGCAGGGGGAATGAATGGGCTGGCTTTTTCCTTTGCTTTGGGCTCAAGTGGTAATGGTATGTTTGGGAACCTCAAGTGTTCTCTTTAAACTTAAAATTTTTTTAATATCACATACCATATACAAGACCTCCCCCATCAGTTACCTGTCTGAGTTACTGCCTAGCTGATTGGTCCTGAGAGTATTTTGGGCCACTCCCCCCACGCCCAAGAGCAGAGGTCCTAGCAATTGCTTGAACTTGGAATTAGGAGACCTGATGTCTATCCTCAACTTGACCTTTAACTAGGCAAATGACCTTGGGCAAATGTCTTTCCTCTTCTGTAAAGTAAGAGGTTTGTAGGAGATGAATTCTAAGGTCTCTTCCATCTCTGAAATTCCATGACCTGTACACTTAACACCACCTTTGGGCAAGACTGGCTAGCGTCTGGAGAGCAGTAATCACCCACCAAATGCAGAGTGTCATGAGAGGCTTGCAGAGGCACCAAGGTGGGTAACATGGCCCTATCTCCAAGGAGGAGACTTGTCAGCTCTATTGTTGAGGCATAGAGAAACACATAATGCCTAGATAGCATAGGCAGTGAAATTTAGATTCTTTCAGATACATGGCAGGTCATTTCAAAGAGCAGATAGACCTTAAGGAGGGAGTATTTGAAGTTGAGGAGGCAAAGGTATCTCAGGGAGGGAAATGGTCTCAACTGGGATACAGAAATTGTATGGGAACGGCATATACAGAGAATTGTCATAACCTGGTCTAGCTGGAACTGAGGAAGCAAGGAATAAAACTGGAAAAGCAAAATAGGAACAGTTACCTCTGGGGAGGGCAGTGAGCTGGGGGAAGAAGGGAGTGAAGGTATTATTCACTTTTTAATCTGTTTACTTCTAAATTTTTTGGATTTTTATGAGATTATATTCATAGAAAAAAAATTTTAATGTTTACAATAAGATAGTGTCAAGTTTAGGAGACTTGAAATGTCAGGCCAAAGAACTGGAATTGTATTCTCTAGGACATTGCAGGTTTTTTGTTTTTAATCAGGTAATGATGAATTGAATGTAGTGTACTAGTAAGATAAGTATGGTAGCATTGTGTTAGGTGGAGAGTTGAGGGGCAAAATATCAGTTATTGAGTTGGTGCAAAATTCTGGTACAATATGAAGAGTTGAGCAGAGGGACAAGTGAGGGGTGACTCATTAGTAAGCCTTAGTCACTCAAAGTTTCATTGGATTACTGATGGAAGCAGAGGAATCATAGAGAAAATCAATTCTGTCACTCAAGTTGAAACATCCCGTGGAATATTAGAGCTGTGGTGCCTAGACCTTGCACAGAAGTGGGGATTTTGGAATCATCAGCACAGAAATAAAACTGGACTTTTAAAGTAGCTAAATGCTTCACGGGTGAGAGTAGAGAAGGAAGTGTGTCCTGTCAGTTTCATGTTCTTGCCCTGCACTGCCTGCAAGCCTCTAGCACAGGAGGACCCTGATGACTGAGGTTCCAGCTGATGCAGCTGGGAATCAAGGCTACTTGGCTGAAATGAAGGGGTTAGAAATGAACTTGGGCCATGGAGAAATGCAAGTGGGGCCTGATGGGGCAATCAAAGCTCTGTGACAGCCAAGCATAGGCAGATTCTTCAGATACTTGAGGGCAAAGAGGTGATGGCAATTGAGGTTTGACAAGGGTTTCTGGCTCACACCCTCACCTAACCCCTCACAGAAACCCAAAGCTGGTGTGCATTTGAAGACGATCTAAGAAAAAGTGTGTGAGAGAGAATTAGTGAAAAACTGAAGTAATTAGGGTTATTTGGCTTTGAGAAAAGGAGTATTTTGAAGGCCTCAATCCATAATGAGAGGTCCTAGAAGATTTTGTAGACTTAAAATATAGCAGTGCTTACTCAGCCATAAAAAGCAACGAAATTGAGTTGTTTGTAATGAGGTGGATGGACCTAGAGTCTGTCATACAGAGTGAAGTAAGTCAGAAAGAGAAAAACAAATACCGTACGCTAATGCCTGTATATGGAATCTAAAAAAACGGTACTGATGAACCTAGTGACAGGACACGAATAAAGATGCAGACATAGAGAATGGACTTGAGGACACGGGGGTGGGGTGGGGAAGGGAAAGCTGGGACGAAGTGAGAGAGTAGCACTGACATATACACACTACCAAATGTAAAATGGATGGCTAGTGGGAAGCAGCCACATAGCACAGGGAGATCAGCCCAGTGCTTTGTGGCGACCTAGAGGGGTGGGAAAGGGAGGGTGGGAGGGAGGCTCAAGAGGGAGGGAATATGGGGGTATATGTATACATATAGCTGATTCACTTGGTTGTACAGCAGAAACTAACACACCATTGTGAAGCAATTATATTCCAGTAAAGATGTAATAAATAAATAAATAATAAAATAAAATATAGCAGTGCTGATTCAGGTTAGGCATGCAGCAAATGTCCTAATAGGCACTTTATCCCAGGGAGGGAAGTACTAGCTTCTCCCTCCCTCTCTGATGGTCTTTCAACACAGAGTGTAAAATGTGCTTCTCTTCCTTAGGCCTTAGATTAGGAGCTCTCCTATTAAGAAGCAGGTAGCTGAATCAAGTGATCTCTTATAGATTGCAAGAAGCTCCTGATGAAGAAGTGGCCATTTTAGGATCCCCTAGTCCTATCATAGGCCTAGGCAGGTATCTGAGAATCTGAGAGGAATGCGCATCACCTTTCCCTTACCCACATCCCACCCACCCCCTACCCATATTCCACTTCTCTTACCCACAGCCTCCTTCCTCCCTCACTGACCAAGTGCAGTCTGAGGCTTCCCAGAGCCTGGGCCTAATTTCTTCAGTGCTTTCATTGGTCATCATACATTCATTTCCTGATAAAAAGGGCAGCCTGGCAGGGTTGGCAGGGCACCAGCCATGGAGAGTGTGCAGGGCCCTGGAGTCTAACGTTCAGCTATCTCACTTGGTGATACTGGGTGCGGGGGAACTTTCCTCCTCTAAACCTAGATTACCTCCTCTGGTAGGGAATGCAACCGAATTAAAATGGTGTAGAGCACTAGTCCTACCCAAAGGTCTTTAACTTCTTCTGGAAGTCTTTGCTCTGGTCTTTCTTTTCATTTCATCCCCCACACCTCAAACCTCTTTATCTGGGCCTTTGGTCACTGTCTTTTGTGATCAATGATATGAGTAGTTTGTGATCTGGGGCTAGAAATTTGTCTTTCTGTCTTTCCTGTATTTTTTTCCTCTAGCCTCTAAAATAAACACCCCTCTTTTGACATTCCTTTGAAACTTTGACCTCTAATGTAGACCACAATGGTTAGCCTTTTTCTTTGAGTACCCCCTGGAGAACCAGGATTCTGCCCTCCCAAGTCAGCAGGAGCCAGGCTATCTGCTTTATCATTCTAAGGAAGGCCTTTGCAAGTCAAAAGTTAGGTTTCTTCTTTCTGGAGAAGGGCTGAGAAATGTGACTCTTCTACTTGTAGAAGAGGGAGGAAAAGGACACCTTTCACTGCATATAAATGGAGTCATTCTACAAAGCTGTCATGACAGCTGGAGAATGTCGCAAGAGATCCCTGGGGTCCCAGAGTGTAAGTGGTATAAAGGAAGAGTATAGATTTATGTGGTAATAGGTCCGAATTCAAATCTACCTCCATGTGTTTAATTTTAGGTTAGGTGCTTAACTTCTCTGAGCCACAGTTTCCTCAGTAGTAAGAGGGGAATAATTGTAACTCTTTAACTGGATTGTTCTGAGGATTGAAGGAGATAGTATATATTAAGCATCTGACACTTAATAGGTCCTCAGTTACTCCCTTTCCACCCTTGTGATCACCCACCAGCAAGCCCTGAGGAGACTGGCAGGGGACCATGGGAAACTCTGGGAATAGGCCTTAGGGTTTTCTTAATTCTGCCCACGGCAAAGATCAGACAGGAAGAAAAAGGAGAAGGAAGATGAGGTGGAGGAGGAGGAGAAAAAGTTTTGTAGGGGCCTGGCAAGCATAGACTGAGAAAATACAGACTTCTGTTCTCCAGGCAATGTGAATCAGTGCCTGGATTTACTGAAGTGGGACTAGGCTCATGGACAGGTTTCTCTCATTGAGTCAATTCCTTTTCCAGCAGCTTTTCAAGATCTACTATCAGATTGTGGCTGCCAACCTGCCTGTCTTGGGCCCTGGACCTATCAAACACGGGGTTTTTACTGTTTTGTCACCTTAATGATAGCCAGCTTGTTAAGGATGAGCCAAAAGGGAAGGAGTGTAGGGTTGTAACTAATGAATCTGAATGCCACTGTAATGCCTTGGAATGAGTCCTTGACAGGAAGGTGATGGATGCAGAGAAATCCAAATTCCTTTAGTTTCTGGCCCAGGGTCCATGTGGGAAGATTGGTTGATGTGATTGATTGCCATGAGGGTAAAATGAATGAGGTTGGAAGAGGCTTGGGAGGAGTGGGACTATGAGCTTTTTGGGGAAGTAGGCAAACTTTTCATGGAATTCCCAATTGTTCTTCCATAAGATTATTTGGGAATGTCAACAAGGTCCTGGGGAAAATGTCAAAGCATCAGATACCTGGGGTCTTTGGATGGAGATTCCGTTATGAATAAAGAGAAAAGTCTAGTTTGTTCAGTTCCTTGGCAGTGTTACAACTCAGGTTTCATGAGTAATTTGGCATCTGTGTTTATTGTCTATGTTTATTGAGGGTTTTGAGGGTTCAACATCAAGCTAGATAATTTTTTTTTTTTTGTCTGAGCCCCAGGGAAATAATCTTTTCTTTTGGTTGCCTATTGCTTCACCACAATTTTTGTGCTTGGATGATATCTCTTCCATTCTCCCTTCTACCACTGCCACCACCACCATCACATACACACACACACACACACACACACACACACACACACACTTCTTCGTTGCTAACTGTAGTGTTTTTTTTTTAACCTTCCTTAGAAGGAAGGAGGTAGAGGAAATCTTCCATTTCCTTGACATAGGCTGCATTTTTATGGATTTCTCTTTATCTCTGGCTTCTGGCATCTGTGGTAGTTTTAAATGCACAGAAGTAATAGATACCAGGGTAGACTTTCAAGGCACCTGCTTATGTTTTCTCCTGAGATGCCAACTTCCTTAATGAACATTTCACCTTTCTTTTCACTCAAACAAAAAAAAAAATGAATTAGTTATTCCCTGCTGACATTAAAAAAATAACTTACTATTAATTTTTTTGATGACAAAAATATTTGTTTATTGTAGACAAATATAAAAATACAGAAAAACACAAAAAGGGAAACAAACCACTCAACTTTGGTATTACATGATAGCTAATATTTTCCTATTTTTAAAACGAAATTGGGTTCATCCTGAACATGCTGTTTTGTAATTTACTTTATTTACTTAATTATATCATGCATGTTTTTCATGTTACTAAATATTTTTCAGAATATTATTTTAATGGCTAATATTCCATTGTATAGCCATGACTTAACTTGTTTGCCCTGATGTTGAACATTTAAATTGTTTTTCAATTTAAAACATTAAGCTAAGAATGTTTCCCCACTCTTGGTGACCAGTCATTTTACTTGTTTATTCAACATATTTGAAATACATCCCCCCTGCAGGGTGTTTGACCTTTGCAGAGAGGGGAGACTCCAAAGGCCAGGATGCTCAGATTTAGGAGACCAGTGGTTGAGCCCCTAGGGCTCTCTTTATGGGAAACTACTCCTCCCCCAAAGCTTACCAGTAGAAGATGTAGAAGTGTAAATGAGGAAGGTAGAATCCACAACTTTCCTAGTCTCTTGCCTTGGGGCCCAGGTCCTTGGTGTACAGACACCCCAGGAAGCCCAAGTTAAGAGAGCAAACACACTTTGAATATGATTCAAGTTCGAAGGGCTTGCTTGTTCCTCAAGTTGCTTAGGTTGCATTAAAATAATACTTTACAAATTCAGAAATCTGGATTCTTTTCCTATAGGCCAGTTCTTGGGTCTCAATTTTATTATCTGTCAAACACTGATATCAAGGGGGTTGGATATTTCCAGTTTCTCCTTTTAGCCTTGTGTATAATTGGGATATAGAGGCAGGGTTTCTCATTCCCTTTCTGATCCTAAGGTTTCCAAGGAGAGAAATAAAAGGTCTCAATTAAATATATATTCTAGAAGCATTTATTGCAGAATGAAGATGAGTTCCCAATCTGGGAAAATAACAAAAGAGAGTTGTTCTACAGCTCTTTGGGGGAAAATCCCTCTTGGGGGGCCTTGAGCAGGTAAGTTGTAGTCATCTGTCCACTTACTGTAACCATCCCTTCTCCATGGCTCCAGAGATAGTTTCTGAGCTGGAAAAGTCATGAGGTTATATTGGGTACTGGTTTCCCCAGGGTTGGGTGGGGTGAACTTTTCAAAAGTGCATATTGAGGTAAAAAACCCAACACTTTATATACCTCCCTCTAGGCAGGTATGTAGCCTCTGCCCCACTTATCTGTATGAACTTGTAGTTGGTCTTTCTGGAGCTTGCCAGAGTAGGGGAAGGTTGCTCCTTCAGGACTCTGGACAGAACTCTCATTTTTGGCTTCCATTCTCTGATTCTCAGCCATACAGCTGGGTTGGACGTGGTCTGAAACTCCAGGGGCAAGTACTTTGAAGGTCTTTTTGGATATGGACCCCAAACCAAAACTCCCCCTTTAGCAAACTGCAAAATTACAGGCAGAAAGACCAGGAAGTAACTTGTAGGAAAGATGAAATGGGGTCTACCCAAGTTAGGAGGCCCAGATTCCCATTTCAGCTCTGTCAGGAACATGCTGTATAATCTTAGGCCTCCGTTTTCCCATGTACAGCAGATATCAAGAGGACTACAGATCAACCATGTGACTTTCCAATTGTTTTTCTTATCTCTTCTCTCCCAGAGAAAAGCTGTGTCCCCCCTCCATTGTCATGCAGCTGAGCAAGTAAGTTCCTGTGGGGTGCTATCGTGTGCTGCCCTTGCCCTGGGACCAAGCACTGCCTGGGGAGCGTGTGCAGTAGTACTTGCTCACCACATGCCTACACTGGTCACACTTGACCGTGCAGCACCACTGGAATTTGCAGTTACAGCTGCTTATAGCCTCAGTTCTCTTCTCTTCCACCTGCAGGCCACACTCTGTACACAAGCGCCCGCAGCTGCATTGCTCCCACCTGGATGTATTGTGGCTGTTCTGCAGACACTCCCGACCCTCTGTGCCATAGATGCCCAAGCTGGAGTTGCGGGTACAGTAATCAGGCGATTCCTCTAAAAAGATCAGCTCAGCTTCTGCACTAGGAAGGAAGGCCTCAGTGGGTGCCCAGTGGCCCTCGGCACTGTTCCCAGCCCTTAGCCGCCGCTTATCCATCTCAATTTTCAGTGCCTGGTCATACTTGGCCTTTAGGTAGTTGCCCATCTCCCGGAAGTTAGCCAGCTGCAGCCAGCATGTCTGGATGCTACAGCTCCCCGAGATGCCATGACATTTGCAAGTCCTTTTCATGGTGGCTCTCACTGCCTTCACAGAGAGAGAAAGAGAGAGGGAGGACAAAAGGAGATTGGCTCTGGGTAGAGAAGACCAAAGGCTAGCAATTAATGGAATATTTTAGAGTTGTGCTTCTTAACTTTAGAGTACATTAGAATTATGAGGGAGGCCTGTAAGAAGATCTGGGCCCTACCTCATATCTTCTCAATTAGGAAGTTCAGAGGTTTAAAGGCCATGGTATTGGTGATTTTAACGTTCCCCTGAGTGATTCTTATGGAAGAAGTGAGGCAAGTGTTGAGAAGGTTACTGAAGTCAGGTAACCTAGGCTGAAGGCCTAACTTCATCACTTGTGAGCTTGTTTCTCTTTCTGCCCATAAGAATAAGAATGATCAAGAAAGTAATTTGTAAATTAAAAATGAAAAACATGATCATTGGCACTGTTATTGTGTTGAAGCTGGGGGCTAGAGTATTTGTGGGTATTTGGATTTGTCTTTTGGGCCCTCTCCCGGAGGGAAGGAAGCTCTGAACCCCTACCCCCAAGGTGATTACCCATGGTTTTAATTGTCTTGAAAACCTCTTCCCTTTGCCATGGGCAACCAGGACATCTAGGTATAGGTTCAAAGGGAAATTTCTATGCTCTTAGCTTCTCATACAACTAGACTCCAGATTTCAGTTCAGAACACTCCAAGGATTGCTACCCCACCAAAAGTCTTGAGGGAGATTAGACCTTCCAGAGAAGCTTAGATCAGTCCCAACCCCTCCAAGCCCAGAAAGACATTAGGACATAGGTTGTATGATAAACCCCTGTTAATTTCCTAGAAATGCAGTTGAAATGGTTAAAATTTTAAGTCATGAAAGCAAGGCCTTTGTTCTGTGTTCTCAGAAACCTGCCTGTAGAAGGAGTTAGCATATAAGGTTTACTGATAAAAGGACTAGACTAAAAGATCTGTGTTCATTGCCTGGTTCTGATACTTGTTAGTTGTATTGCCTTGGCCAAGCCACGGCTCTGCCTTAACTGGCTTTGTCATCCAGAGAATGGGGGTAGCTATCCCAGTCCTGCTGGATGGTGTGAGGATGAAACATGTATGAGACAGCTCTTGGTAAGTTGTGAAGGTCTGTATGGATGTGAGGCTTTTGTAAATACTGAGCCTGTTGGCTTATTGGTCAACTCTTATACGTACCAGCCTGCCTGCCCTGTTGTTATGAAGATTCATCAGGGCTCTGGCATCCTTCCCCTTCTCCAGACTGTCCACGAAGAGTTTGGAGATTCTTTCCCCAAACTCTACATTGTCGCTGCAGCCT
The DNA here is from genome assembly GCF_003031525.2 of Neophocaena asiaeorientalis asiaeorientalis. Taxonomy (NCBI): domain Eukaryota; kingdom Metazoa; phylum Chordata; class Mammalia; order Artiodactyla; family Phocoenidae; genus Neophocaena; species Neophocaena asiaeorientalis. The sequence goes on along the minus strand of NW_020173922.1, from coordinate 3,438,924 downwards.
CCCCAGATCCAGCCATGGCCTCCTACACATAAGGAAAGAATAAGTTCTGTGTATAGCTTCCTGCTAAGTCCCTGGAGAAGAGTCAAGGTCATTTTAGCTGACATAGACAGACCATCCCCAAGAGTCCTAGAAGTGTGTAAAGCTATAGCTAAAGGTGAGACAGGGAGGGAATTCCCTGGTAGTCCAGTGGTTAGGACTCCGCACTCTCAGTGCCAAGGCCGGGGTTCAATCCCTGGTCAGGGAACTGAGATCCTGCAAGCCACGCAGGGCGGCCAAAAAAAAAGGAAAAAGGTGAAACAGGGAAATGGAGGTATTTTGGGTGGGGGTCGGGGGGAGTCCTATTCCCAAAGCCAACTGCCCACCCTTCAGGTACTCCCCAACTCTAGACAGTTCAACTCTATACCCAAAGTAAAGGTAGGCACGCTGGGGCTGGCCTAGAGGATCTCAAATGTTCACTGCAGTTCAAACATTCTAGAATTCTGTACCATTATGCTACAGTAGTCTTGTTAGAGCCACCTCCTCCCTCATTAGTGACAAATCTAAGTCTCTTCGGCTGTCTGCAGATAATTGGGTAGCTCTGGATTATGCACAAGTCATTCTAAGCCTGAAATACAAGGGTTAGCTTTAAACTCTCTTTGGCCTCCTCCTTCCTAGATGCCTTGTTGGCTTTAGAGCTTGGTGCTACTTGCTGGTCCCGGAATCATGGATCCAGCTCAGTTCTTACGAGGGTCTAGATCTAGGAGCTCCCACCAATGAAGCTGCTGCTAGAGTCTAGGGGTTTGAAGAAGCTGTGTCCCTCAGCCTTTCCCTGGAAGAGTTTAGCCTATGCTCAGCTCTATACCCTTCACCTCTTCCCATCCCCATCAGAGAGCACAACTTACCTGTTTTTCCATTTTTTGACTCATCACAGCCACAGTTTTCAAAGTCGCCCATGCTACAGTTCTTGGTGATGGTGTACATGACTCCAGCAGAGCTGATAGCATGAATGAAGGAAGTCTCCCTGGTGGCTTTGGAAAGAAAGAGGGGGCTGGAAACTAGGACCCTGATGACCCAAAGAAGAGTTTTTGGAAAAGAAATGCCATTTCATTTCTCTCTCCTGTCCCCCTCCCTCTTTGGGTTTATTAAGAGAATGCTCTTCTACTTGAGAGAACAGTGCATGCCTTTCCAGCATCCTTACTTCATCCAGGCAGGAACGAGCATCCCCATGCTACAGATGGGGAAAGTAAAACCCAGAGGTAGAGTGATGAGACCAAGGCCACTCTCCTCACCAGTTATGGTGTTGGGACCAGGACACTATCCCCCTGATATCCAGCCTAGGCCTCTGTTCATTAGCCATTGCTTCTTGTCCTTAGGCAGTGAGGACTCAGAGCTATGAGGCTGGCTTATGAAAGTGAGAAGGGTATTTTCTTCTCTCTGACATGGAGTTGGAGCCATGTAATAATCATCATGATAATACCTACCACTTACTGAGCTTGTATCTTCCTAACTCTTTATAAACGTTGTCCCATTTTACTTCTCATCCTATTTGTATACCCCACAGGAAGATACTTTTTTTCCTATCTTCTTTACTTCCTTCCCCCTAGTTTTCTCAGGCAACTCTTCATTAATAGTTTCTACATAAACAACTTTCATGCAAACTACTATACATAGTTACAAACAACTGCTCACACACACAGACACACACACACACACACACACACATACACTCAAGTTGAAGCATAGCTCAACGTGTGATCTCTCAGTTTCTCTGTTGTTGGGATTTTATGACAGTTGAAACTCCCTTAGGGGCTGCAAACACAGAGCCCTTTCCCCACTTTTGTTTCATGCAAATCAGTACAAGATAAGTGTGTACAAACACAAATACAGACATGCATTAAAAAATAGAGTTATTACATTTCTATAGAGATACCTTTGTATTCACCTCATTCAACCCTCACAACACTCCTGGTGAGCTAAACAGCTGACCTTATTGACCCAAATGACAGCACTGAGGTTGAGAGAGGGAGAAGTAACTCACTTGAGGTCACACAACAAGGAAGTGGCAGATCACTGCTAACTTTTTCATTGCACTGTACACATACATGTTACACATACATATATACTTCAAGCCCAACTTCATGGACATATACCCCCTTGTACAGGTGCACAAACTTACCACTTCTCAGCCTGTTGTGAGTGGAAAGCTGGAGAGCATTTTCAGGGCAGTTCCAGCGTTCCCAAGCAAATTGGAACTTACACTCCTCAATGCCACTCTGGGCACCCAGGGCCACACTGGTGGTGTAGGTCAGATAGGCCTGGCAGAGGGAAAAGGATGTGAGCTTCAACCCTGGCTCTAGTCAGGTCATCTGGGTCAGAGGGTGCAAGCAAGACTCAAATGGGTTAGCTCTCCATTAGGGAATAATCAATCATAGGTTCCTCTGGGTGGGTGACTTCTGGCACTATCTCCCTTCCCCTTTTTTCCTTCCCCAAAAGAGTTCCCTTAGGAACCTGGATGGGTAAGAACAGGAGCAGGAGATCATCCTACCTTGGGACCTGTTATCAGGAAATTGTTCACTGACCTACCAAAAAGAGAAAAAGTGAGGTAACGGTGAATGGGGATGAGGTAGTAGAAGCTTCCTTGGTGAGGAGGGGGGGTGGGGGGGAGGGAGAGGGAAGGACTTACCAGGCAGAGGCACTGAAGGTTGCATAGCATATGCCCACAGCCACCCTGAGCATAAACAAGTCCCCCATGGCCCTTCCCACCCCCAGGGGACCAGGTCTGGCCCAGGGCCAAGTCCAGAGAAGTGAGGAGAGGGCAGTAGGTTGCATAGCATATGCCCACAGCCACCCTGAGCATAAACAAGTCCCCCATGGCCCTTCCCACCCCCAGGGGACCAAGTCTAGCCCAGGGCCAAGTCCAGAGAAGTGAGGAGAGGGCAGGATCTTTCTCAGTATTTATGTAGGGAAATGCTGAATGGCCAAGGGGGAAAAAATCAACAGCTCTTCTCATTTGTCCCTCACTGGCAGGGCTGTAGGAGCCACTGACCCAATGGGGGACCAGGGAGGAGGGACTCAGCCCAAAGCCTCCAAGGGAAGCCCCGCCCTGCCCCGCCCTGCCAGCCCTTCTTCCCTCCCAGGCTGACAGATGGGCTGAGGCCTTTCCCTACCCAGGAGGTTTCTACCCTC
>NW_020173922.1:3367346-3435737 GCF_003031525.2 Neophocaena asiaeorientalis asiaeorientalis | reverse complement strand
CCTCTATAAGTCAGACTTTTGTCTCTTCCTGCTTGAGGGCTCATTTTTCAGAATCTTGTAGCCCAGAGCAAGCAAGTTTCTTAGCTCTGCTAATTCTAAAGATAGGTCATCTATCCCTCAAAGTTACAGCGTCCTCACCTGTTAATAAGACCCCACTCCTTACCCTGCCTTCCTCCTCAAGGTGTTAATAATTATAGAGGAACTCTACTTGGGGCCCTCTCCTACTCATTTTACCCAAGCAACCAAGTGCACCATTCCTACCTCCTCCCTTGGTGACTGTAAAGTCACGTGGGACCCTGGAGCAGACACACTTCAGAGGCCACCTCTCAACAGTCCCTTCTACCATATTCTACCAAAGTAAGTTCTGGTAAATTTCCTTCATTCCTAGTAGGTCTACCATTTTATATTTGTTAGAGCTCTAGTTTGTTAACTGCTTGTATATGTGAGAATCAACCTTTGGGCCACCCAGGGCTATATTTCAGAAGACTGATGCCTTTCTTTCTGATAGCACTTTGTTGCTAGGACATAAGCTCCTTAGGCAGGAATCTGTCTTTAAGATTCACTTTGTATTCTTAGTGCTGAAGAAGATGTCTGGATGAATGAACAAATGAGTGAAGGAATGAATGAATAAAAGAACTTGTGGCCCCTAGGAAGAACCCGAAGCAATATTAGGTAGGGTCAGGGACTGCAATGAAGGGGTGGAGACCTTCCTTGGTTGGTGAAACTCTTTTCTAAGGCTGGGGAAGGCAGGCTAAAGAGATGCAGAGGAAAGTACAAACCGGAAGTTACAGTCCTAACTCATTACTCTGTGACCGCAATCCAGATCACTTCACAGCACCCTGGACTGGATTTGGATGAGAAAGGGAGCTCAGAAATCCCCCCACCAAAGGAGTTCCAGGGGCCAAGGAGTCCCCAGGCCTTTTTAGAGCAGTGAACTCAAAGTGTGCGCTGGGATTAGTGTCAGCCTGCAAACTATTATCTTTATGTGAGAAGATAAGTACAGAAATGAAAATGTTTAGAAATTTTTATAGCAGTTTGACAGAGTGATTTTAGATATGTTGAAATCTTATAAGAAATTTGGGCTCCTATTCTGGGTCTTTTTTTCTGTTTCATTTTTCTAGGAGGATGGGTATGAATGTCTCAAATGCAAAATGTCCTTAATGGACTAAAGCTCTGGTTCTCAGCCCAGCAAGCTCTCTTCCTTTCCTTGCTTGTGGGATTCTCTCCTTGGGGAAGAGAGGTGTCCCACACTGAGTTACTTGGGAAAAGCACACTGAGTTTTGCCTCAGTGGCCTTTTCTCTGTTTCCTACTTTTCCCAATCAAGAATCTAATATTTACACCTGAAACTGATTTAATATTGTAACTGAATGATACTTAAAAAAAAGAATCTATTGTTTAATTTTCACTTCTTAAGACAGCAGAGTTGATTTCCATGCCACTGACTGTGTGTTCAGAACAGGGGTCACATTAGACCCAAGGAATCTCCCATACCTCTTAAAAGAGTTTCAGGAGTGATCCCACATTCACTTCTTGTGTATGAGTGGCTGGGTCTTATTCTTCTGTGCTCCCCATAGCACTTGGCTTTAGTTGGTACTCTATAAACATATTCTTTAATTTTCTAGGAAGGAGAGGGGACGGTGGTGAGCTTTTTGTGTGTAACCTTTGTGCGTGCTCCTGCTCACGTTCTCTAAAGATCATATAAATTCTCTAAAAGGAATTTAGGATGTTAAAGAAAGGCCTCTGCTCCAGGTATTAGGAGCCTTGGATGTTGGCCACTAATTTATTATGTGACCCTGGGCAAGCTATTTACTGTCATGTGGACTCAATTACTTCATTTGAAAAATGAGAGAGTTGGGAAGATGTTGAGTGTTGAATAACCTCTAAGGATTCTACCAGCTCTCTTACAAGCTATAATCCTAATTTTATGATTTACAAAATTTATTAACCCCAGAGGTGATTGTAGGCCAGAGATGGGAAAGTCTTGTCTTCTCCAGCTGTCAGCATGGGAATCTTATGTATCTTTAAATCCTTCAGTTGACCATCTGGATAAGCCTGTGAGATGGATACCTGGAGGGCAACCAATGGCTTCTTCAGAGTGCTTTGGGACTCTGTCTACATAAGACCGTTGTGCTGGACTGATCATAGTCATTCATTGTGGTAGAGGGTCTCCTGGAGGGAGAGAAGAGCCAGAGATTGGTGCTCCACACTGAAGTTTACACATCATTTGTAGCCAGCTTGTGCATCCATTTCCTTAACCTCAGCTCTATTATCTCATTAGTTTTTAAGTGACGATTCAATTCTTTCAACTGTTGGTTTCTCTCTTCTGGGAATGGAAATCAGGAACTGAAGACCAGAGTAGACGACAATAGTGGAGGTAGAGTGGGCCTATGACCAGACAGAATAGTAGTATATCTGAGCTAGTGGTGTGCTGGTAGATATTCAACAACCAGTTTCTGTGTGATAGGAGACATGATTGGTAGTGTTTGCTGATTTGCATGGTGTAAATACTTCCACCATGGCTGATTTCAAACTACCATTGTGGACTTGGGAAGAGACAAATAGTGGCACATCATTATACAGTATTTTTATCGTAGGTATAATAGATGTAATTAACCTTAAGGGTATAGATAATAGTAAAATCTAGTAAAATAATAAGGAAGTGATAAATTTTGACTACTTATCTTTGTTTTTGTTTGGCCATGTCATGCAGCTTATGGGATTTTAGTTCCCTGACCAAGGATCGAACCCCAGGCCCCGGCAGTGAGAGCACTGAGTCCTAACCACTGCACGGCCAGGGAATTCCTTTTTATTTTCCCCTTTGTTTTTAATATAATTAATTAATTTATAAGTTTAATTGTAAGTTTGTATAATTTAATTTTAATAACAGCTGTGTTTAACAACCAGTTTGCAAAATTCCTAAAAATTTCACAATAGGTTCTCTGAGACTGGACAAGCTGCCTCCCACCACACCGCTGGATCCCTGTATCCTCCCTCTAGGCTACTGGGAGGTAAAGTGCAAAAGATTCCTCTGTAGAATTTAACACCAAGTATTTGTTTGTTCCAGTTATGTGCAAGGCTTTAACCTTTGCTGAGCCAAAGTCTTGCTATCTGCCCTCAAGGAGCTTAGTATCTAGTAAAAAGGAGATAAGGTCTGTATCTAACTATAATGTAGGGCATCGAGTGGTAGGTGGAATGCAATGAATAAAGGCACTGTATTCCACTGGAATGGTATTCATAGAGCTAGAGAGGAGTAGGATGGGTTGATCCTGAAGGCCCCTTCCACCTCATGTTCCAGGATGTTGAGATACCAGGAGTCTTAGGGGAACACAGGGGGCAGTAATCAGTGAGGAGTAAGCCAGAGTCACCCTTGCTGTGCCCAGCTTCAGGAAATCTAGAGGCCATTTATGGAGGCATAGAGTGTCTGAGCTAGAGGCTCCCATTTTTACAAGGATATAACTGAGGCCCAGAGAGAGAGGATTTACTCAGGGTTACAGAGTGAGTTGGGGCCAAGAGAGCCTTGATGCTACCCTCCTGGTTTGCCCAGGACTGAGGTGTTTCCCGTGGTATGGGACTTTCAGTGCTTAAACCAGAACAGTCTTGGGCAAACCAGGATGGTTGGTCACCCTGCGGTAATGGTGGTGTACATCCTAAGCTAATGCTTCTTCCAGATGTGCATTCTCACTAAACTCCCCAGACCCCTGGTTCCTCCGCATTTCTTTTCCAGGCTCCTTTTTCAGGGCTCTGAGACTAGAGGGGCTGCTTAGACCATGGAGCAAGTTGGGGGGTGTGGGAGTTGAGTGAGACGGTGGAGAGAGGGTGGAGATGGCTGGAGAATGCCAGAAGAGAAAGAGATAGGATTTCTGACTTTTAACACTCCTCTGCTAATTAGATAAGGGGTGGAGATGGGGGGTAGAGAGAATGAGCCTCCATGCATATTCTTCTGAGCAGTGACACTGAGCAGAGCTCAGGAATTTTTAATCTCTGGTCTCCACCCCTCCTCCCTGGAAGCTTGTCTCTTCCCACCCCCTGGTGACTCCCAGTCCAAATGCCACAGCTGCTTGAGCTCCTGACCCTCCCTTTGACCCCCCCAATTTAGCCTCAATGACTTGCAAAGTTCCTCAACAATATACCCAGGGAAGGAAGAGGATAATACTTCAATTTTCCCTTTGAGATCTAGGTTTCCAAGTGTGGGAAAGAAAATAGGCCTTCCTGTGTGGAAAATGGGAGCAGTTGCTGGAACACATGGGCCTGTGAGGGCTGGGGTACATTAGAGGGGTTAAATCTGCAAGCCATGACTAGCTGTTTCTTGCTTGAAGGTATATTTCCTTCATCAGTTGGGAAGCTCCTTAGGGCTTGCCCTTGTCAATCCCAGCCACACAGGAATCTCTCCGAGGATAGCAGAATATGCTCCCATCAGCTGAGGTGCCCAGGTGGCAGAAGCTGCATCATCATTAGCCTAGAAAGGTTTGGAGTTGGAGGGGCTCATCCAAGGAGAGATTTTGGTTGGCTAAAACCCCTTTATTATATTTTTTATTCTCTCACTGTCCAAAACTCCCATCTCTGGACATTAGATAGGGCACAGAAGTTCCAAGTTAATGTTTCTTGATTGATTGTTGTCGAAGAAAGTACGGAGATGATTGTGGAATTTTATTAGTTTTCAGAGAAGTATGCATCCATCTATCCATTTATTTATTCTAAAAATATTTACCTACTTAGTTCAGGCTAGTATTCAACACTTATGGGTCTAAGATGAATTATCATTACTTGTTTTTATCCTGGAGGAGCTCTTAGTCTGGTCTGAGAAAAGTCTGGTCTGAGAAAAGCTTAAATAATTTATAACAGTACAGTGAGATAAAGTACTCTGGAAAAGTTGGAGGGGGAGTAAGGATAATGAGTAAATCTCCATAGACAAGGACTTCTGATAGAGACCTGCCATCTGGTGGCGATGAATGGTACAACATGCTCTTTGTTGCTCTGATGTGGGATTCAGTATTGCGAATTTCAGCCTTTATTGAGCACCTGCCCAATGGGTAGCCAGCCCAGTGGTTGGCACTGCGATGCATATACATTAAAGCTTCTAAGATGACATTGGTCCTTAAAAAAACTTGCAGTGTGCTTGTGGATATAAAGCATAATTGAAAAAGTTATCAAGCAAACAACATTATATTTGATATACACACATGAACAAATATACATTAAAAATATGTAAATGATTAATAATTGTTACCAAAAAGTAAACAAAATGGAAATATGTAAAGTAAAAAATGAGAGTCTCAAAAAAAAAAGAGAGTCTCCCCCATCCCACTCCCTGTGAGTAACCATTATGAACAGTTTAGTGTGGATTCTTTGCATGTACAAATGTTGGTAAATACATACATAATTTAAAAAATAGAATTGTGTTGCTATTCCTCAATTTTGTTTTTAAACTTTTATATCATGGACCCCTTTCTGTGATACTACATATTAATCTAACTTGTTTTCTCTTAATTTTTATATTAAATAAAAAATTAAGCATGTTAATATGAGTAAGTAGTCTATAAGGTTTGTTAGGAAAAGCAGCAGCCTCAACTACACCCACACCGTCCTCTCAAGAAGCAGCAACTTTCAATTCTTTTATCTGCTGCTATTAGTGTTATCTCCATGTTTCTAAAAAGCCTATTCGTGTTCTATTTATTGTTTTTTTTTTCAATTTTAGGTATTATTTGTTGAATTCCCACCATGGATGATGAGGATTGGCCTTTCTTTTCTTTTCCCATTTACCAAATACAAATGCACCTTTCTCATCTTTCCATCTCCTTGTATAGTTAAATTTACTTAGGTCAATATTGAATGTTTACATTATGATCATGTATACTATTTAGAGGACAGTCATGTAATAAATCAGGCTTACTTTTCTTTCCCTACATGTCTTTTTGTTTTCCCTGGAATTAATAATTATCTGTTTTTGTTTGCTTAGTTTTCTATGTAAATTCTGCCCTTACCCAAAAGACCTCTCATTTAACTCTCAGACTTGTTCCAATCTGGCCTAGTTACTTCTCTGCATACTGCATAGCTGTCATCCTAGTGTCTTCTTTCACCATCAGCAAGAGGGTTCACTTTGCTTCTCCACTTTGTTGCACATCCTGTTTCTTAAATCTTATGTCTTTTTATCTTAGTTTACTCCCTCATTTTGGTAGATAACATTTCAGTAGCTTCCTGAGAAAGGGTGCATAGGAAGCAAATTTTTTGAGACCTCACATATCCAAAATGTTTTATTCTACTCTCACTTGATTGATATTTAAAATTTTTAAATTACTCTTTTGGTAAGGTATAGAATTGTAGATTGGAAATAATTTTCCTAAAGAATGTTGAGGTAAGTGTTCCAATGTCTTCTAGTTTCCAAGGTTGCTGTTGAGAAATCTTATGCTGTATTGAATGCTAATCTTTTGTAGGTTACCTGTTCTTCTCCCCACCCTCCTTAGAAGCTTTTAGAAACTTTTCTTTATCCCCAGCACACTGAAGTTTCGCAATGATGTGGCATTGGTGTAGAACTTTTTCATTTTTTGTGTTTAGTACTCACGAACTCTTTCAATCTGTAAACATGTCTTTTTGGACTGGTAAACTTTCTTATATTATTTCTTTTTTTTTTTTTTTTTTTTTTGGCATGAATAGGATGTAGTGAGAACAATCACCATCTAGTTTAGTTTTCTCTTTCATAACTATCACATTCCCCTCCCGAAGTCTACTTTCAATACTGCAGTCAGTGTGTTGAAAACATGAGTAATATTTTTTTTTTTTTTTTTTTTTTTTTTTTTTTTTTTTTCTTATATTATTTCTTTGATAATTTCTTTCATTTTCTATGTTTTCTTTTTCTACAATTATTTTTTGTGTGTGTGTTTGGGGAGGCGGAGTTATCGAGCCTCCTGGACTGATCCTCTCATTTTATCTCTTCTTTCCTGTTTTCCATTTTTTTCGTTGTTTTATTTTTTAGGAGAAAATAAGAGTTTTCTCATATTCTTTGTTCTTGTTTCATGATCGCAATAAAAAAAAGTTTCTCAAGACTTTTTTTTCCTGGTTTCTCAAGACTTGTAAATTCAGTTGCTTTCCACCTTTCCAAATTTTGTTTTCCCTCTACTTTTGGCTCCTCTTTGACTTTGGAGTTTTGTGCTTAAAAAAAATCCCTTTACTATTTTGTGAGGAAGGGACAATAAGTGCATGTATTCAACCTGCAATGTTTAACTAGAATACACATACTTGTTGTTTTATGTCAGATTTCTTAAAAATAAAATTTAAATTGGGGAAGTGAAATGCAACTGGGATGGTCTGAGTAAGATCAACTTCTGCCAGTGCTTAGCAGGGACTATCTTCCAGCATCTGACTTGATCTCTCCCTGCCCAACCCAGGAAATAGAACCAAGGAAAAATCAGGACAGATAATGAAAGGACCATTCTTAAGTACTTGGAACTATTAAAAAATGGAAGAGCAGATTTAACATTTTAGTTTTAACGTTATAGTGAACAGTGCTTCTTTCTAAATGTTTACAAACTTCTCTAACTTTTTCTTTCACGCTCACTGTTCCATTGAAACTACTTTAGATTACCAGTGATCTCCACATTGCCGAATCCAGAGTTGTTGTAGATCATTCAGTCTCCATCTTGTAACCTTCACTTCTTTCAGCTTCCAGGACTCCAGAGATGATTGGTTTCCCTTTTACCTCTGGCCACTCTGTCTCAGTCTGCTGGTTCCTCTTCATTTCTCAGACCTATCAATATCGGAGAGCACTGAGGCTCATTCCTCAGACATCTTCTATTTTTTTGTCTGTATTTACTCCCATATAGTGGCTATCCCAAAATTATATCTTTTTTCTTAAATTGTCCTCTTGTGCCTTTAAGAGCCAACCCTATTCTTGGGATGGCCCTCCTAAAATGAGAGGGAGATTGCTGCATGTCCTGCCAGACTCCAAAATTATATCTTTAGTCAGACCTCACCTATGCTCCAAACTTGTATATCCAGCTGTCTGCTGGGCATCCTCCAGGAAGGCCTAATTGGCTATCTAGCAGGCATTTCAAATGTGACATGTCCAAAACAGAGCTTCCCGTTCTCTTCCTCTTCACTCTCAATCTGATCCTCTAACCAGTCTTCCCATCTCAATAAATGGCAACTCTGTCTTTCAATTGTTAAGGGCAATTCTAGGCTCCTCTTCCTCACACCCCATATCTACTCTGATAGCAAATCTTACCAACACTAACATGCTAGATATTTTACATATTAATCTTGTTTATTGTCTGTTTCTCCCAACAGAACATAAACACCATGAAAACAGAATTTTGTCAATTTTAGTCACTGTTGTATCCTCAGGGCCTACAATAGTACCAGGCACATAGTTGACATGTAGTAAATATTTGTTGAGTGAATTTGAAAAGATATACATTCTTAGAAATGTTTAAAGGTTTAGTGAGGCATAACTTACATACAGTAAACTTTATCCTTTTTAAGTATATAAAAATTTTGACAAATATATACAGTTATGTATATATTTGACAAATATATACAGTTATGTAGTAACCACCACAATCAACACACAGAACATTTTCATTACCCCAAGTTCTTTTGTGCTCTTTTATAATCAACCCCTCCCCCATCGCAACTCCTGGCAACCCCGATCTGATTTCTGTGTGTGTATATGTGTGTGTGTGTGTGTGTGTGTGTGTGTGTGTGTGTGTATATAAAGCTTTTTCTTAGAGCAGTTTTAAGTTTACAACAAAATTGAAAATGAGGTACAGAGATTTCCCATATACCCCCTGTCCCCATACATGTGTAACCTCCCCTGTTATCAACATTACTCACCAGAATGGTACATTTCCACCTACACTGACCCATCATAATCACTCAAAGTCCATAGTTTACATTAGGGTTCACTCTTGATGTATATTCTACGTATTTGGACAAATGTATAATGACATGTATCCATCATTATGGTATCATATGGAGTATTTTCACTGCCCTAAAAATCTTCTGTGCTCCACCTCTTCACTCCTTCTTCCTTCCTGACCCTCCCACCCAACACTGGCAACCGCTGATCTTTTTACTGTCTCCATAGTTTTGCCTTTTCCAGAATGTCATGTAGTTGGAATCATACAGCCTGTGGCCTTTTCAGATTGGCTTCTTTCACTTAGTAATATTCCTCCATGTCTTTTCATGGCTTGATAGCTCATTTCTTTTTAGCACTGAATAATATTTCATTGTCTGGACATACCACAATTTATCCATTCACCTGCTGAAGAACATCTTGGTTGCTTCCAAGTTTTGGCAATTATGAATAAAGCAGTCCAGGTTTTTGTGAGGACATAGGTGTTCAACCTGTTTTGTAAGAAACAGCCGAACTGTCTTCTAAAGTGGCTGTACCATTTTGCATTTCCTTCAGGAGTGAATGAGAGTTCCTGTTGCTCCACATCCTTGACAGTATTTGGTGTTGTCAGTGTTTGGGATTTTGGCCCTTCTAACAGATGTGTAGTGGTACCTCACTGTTGTTTTATTTATTTATTTTTAAAATATCTATTTATTTGGCTGCATCAGGTCTTAGTTGTGGCATGTGGGATATTCAACGAGGCATGCGGGATCTTTCATTGCCGTGTGCAGGCTATTCTCTCTAGTTGTGGTGCATGGGCTCCAGAGCATGTGGGCTCAGTAGTTGTGACATGCAGGCTCTCTAGTTGTGACGTGTGGGTTCTAGAGCATGCAGGCTTAGTTGCCTTGATGGCATGTGGGATCTTAGTTCCCCAACCAGGGATCGAACCCACATCTCCCGCATTGGAAGGCAGATTGTTATTAGAAGTTCCATTCTAATCACTGGACCACCAAAGAAGTCCCCTCACTGTTGTTTTGATTTGCAATTCTCTGTTAACATATTGATGTGGAGCATGTTTTCATGTGTTTATTTGCCATCTGTATATCTTCTTTAATGAGGTGTCTGTTAAGGTCTTTGACCCATTTTTTAATTGGGTTTTTGTTTTCTCATTGTTGAGTTTAAGAGTTCTTTGTATATTTTGGATAACATTTATCGGGTTTGTCTTTTGCAAATATTTCTTTCAGTCTGTGACTTGTCTTCTCATTTCCTTGATATTATGTGTTTTTTTCAACCACAGTTAATAATAATATAGTGATTATTTTGTTCCACGAAAGTTTGATAGAACTCACCAGTAAAACTCTCTGAACGTGGTACCCTCTTTAAAATAGAGATTTGAGGGACTTCCCTCGTGGTCCAGTGGTTAAGAATCTGCCTTCCAATACAGGGGATGCGAGTTCGATCCCTGGTTGGGGAACTAAGATCCCACATGCCAGGGGACAACTAAGCCTGTGCACCACAACTACTGAGCCCGCACGCTCTAGAGCCCGTGCACCACAATTAGAGAGTCTGTACGCCACATCTACTGAGCCCATGCACTCTAGAGCCCACACGCCACAACGAGAGAGAAGCTGGCACACTGCAACAAAAGATCCCTCATGCCACAACAAAGATCCCACATGCCACAACTAAGACCCGATGCAGCCAAGTAAATAAATAAATAAATATTTAAAAAATAATATAGAGATTTGAAAACTCTTTTAGTTTCTTCTATGGTAATTGATCTTATAAAGGTTTTCTACTTCTTCAGTTTTGGTAATTTACTTATTCCTCAAGAATAATTGATTATGCCATAAATAAAATTAAAAGACAAATGAAAAATTGGGGGAAAAGATTAACAATTAATATTACAGAGAAAAATTAATCTACCTAGTATAGAGTAAGCCTAGAAACTGAGAAAAGATCATAACTTAATAGAGAAATTGACCAAGAACATGGATAGACCATTCATAGGCCAAGAAACAAACGTGGTCCTTCAAAATGTGAAAAGATGCTCAAGCTCAGTCATAATAAGAGGAATGCAGGTAGAAACTACTCCATTGTTCACCAGTCAGACTAGCAAAAATCCAAGAGTTTGATAACATTCTATGTTAACATGGCTGTGGAGAAATAGTAAGACTCATTTGCGTTGCTGAAGGGAATGCAAAATGCCATAACCCTTGAGAAAGGGATCTGAAGATATTGGCAAAAATTATAGATGCATTTACCCTTTGATCCAGAATTCTGCTTCTGGGAATCTATCTGCAGACACAACTTCAGAAGTATTAAATCATACGTGTACAAGATTATTCATTGGAGTATTATTTATAATAGCAAAACATAGAAACAAATCAGTAACAGGGAATGAGTAAAATAAACTATCCACCCAATGGTATACTCTGTAGCCCTAGAATAGTAATATCTCCTCTCTGTGTACTGTTTTGGAGAGATTTCCAGGATATACTGCTAAGAGAAAAAAGTGAGGTACATAGCCATGTGGAGAGTGTGTCTCTTTTGTATTAGTACAGGGAGTAAGAAGAATATATATTAATATTTTTCCACATTATCATAAAGAAACAGGAATAATATATAAGAAACTAATAAAAGTTGTTTCCTGTAGACTCAAAAATGACATAGGTAGTATATGGATAGATGTGAACAAGATGTAAGGAAGACTTTTCAAATCTCGGACTCTCAACCACTGCGTCACCAGGGAAGCCCTATTGTTTTGATTTTCAAATGTGAATTATCATTAAAAATTATTACAATTTAAAAAATATATTCATTAGCTTTTTAAAAGGTATTTTAGGGACTTCCCTGGTGGCACAGTGGTTAAAAATCTGCCTGCCAATGCAGGGGACATGGGTTCCAGCCCTGGTCGGGGAAGATCCCACGTGCCGCGGACCACCTAAGCCCGTGCGCCACAACTACTAAGCCCACGCCCCACAACTACTGAAGCCCGTGTGCCTAGAGCCCGTGCTCCGCAACAAGAGAAGCCACTGCAATGAGAAGCCCACACCCAGCAACAAAGACCTAACGCAGCCAAAAATAAATACATAAATTTATTAAAATAAATAAATAAAAGGTATTTTAAAAGGTTGTACGAATGTAAATTGGTCTAGTGAGCTTGCTGCAATTCAGGATATAAAGAATGGTCCTTGATCTCAGAAGAAACTTTATATTTGGAAAATAAAACAATATGCATAAAACATTTTAAAAAATTGATAATACTGAAATAAGGAGAGGATCTGATAAGTACTGAATGATGGCTCTGACCCTAAGTTCTGTGGCATTCATGGCAGGAGTGATTTCACTGGGCTCGGTCTCAAAGAGGAGGTGATATTGGCAGAGCTTTGAAGGACAAACAGGAAGTGGGTAGAGAGGAGGACACAGGTCTCCAGACACAAACTCAAGTGTAACCTTGTATTTGGGAGACAATAAGTAGCCCTCTGATATTTCTCAAAGCACTTAGGGATTGGGTTAAAAGTGAAGCAGATTTTTATTTATTTATTTATTTTGGCTGCACCGTGAGGCATGTGGAACTTCCTGCCTGCACCACCTGCAGTGGAAGTGTGGAGTCTTAACCACTGGACCACTTTTTTTTTTTGCAGTGCGCTGGCCTCTCACCATTGTGGCCTCTCCCGTTGCGGAGCACAGGCTCCGGACGCGCAGGCCCAGAGGCCATGGCCCACGGGCCCAGCCGCTCCACGGCACATGGGATCTTCCCAGACCAGGGCATGAACCCGTGTCCCCTGCATCAGCAGGCAGACTCTCAACCACTGCGCCACCAGGGAAGCCCCTGCAGCAGGTTTTTAAAGACAAGAAGTCAGCCATGCAGAGAGTAGAGGGAGAAGAGTCCCTAGCAGCAGAGGACCCCCAAGGGAACATGCTCTGAGATCTTGATGGAGTCCAGGAGAGAGAAAGCTGAGGGGTGAAGGGAGCAGCAGGAGCCAGATAACCTGGACCCTTTATTTTAGGTGCAATGGGAAGTCAATGCAGGACTTTAAGTGTATGTATGGGAGTGAGGGGAATCTGACTCACTTTTTAAAAAGATTACTCTCGTTGTTGTGTGGACAATGAATTGGGGGCGGGTGGGGAGAAAGATTGAGAGATCTTCTCAAGAAGAATTGACTATGTCTTTGTATTGATGAAATAAAATTCACATTTTAAGGCAAGACAAGAAAAGTTTAAACATAAAATTTGTTCCTGCTCCTTTGGACCTCCTGCTTCCCCTCCAGTGTGTGTTGTACATCTGCATTATGAGTTAACCAGACCTCCCCAATGACAGAAATGCCTATTCAACTGACTCAACTGTAAAGATCAATTTTTCTCCTTCTGGTGCCAGCCATGTAATTCCTTAGAAGGTAACATTCCTTTCTCAGTTCTTGAAGGGGTCACGATGACCTACCACTTGCCTTGTACATGCAGGCAGCTTTAGGGATCTTTATGTACAATGCCAATATATCATTTCCCTTAAAGATAGCAATTGGTGCAGGACAGACTGTTCAGATGACCTGGATAGATACTGGGCCACACCTAAAGGAAGTTCTTAGCTGAAATACTACTTATGACCTTATTAATGTTACTAGCTATATTACTTGTATTCTGCCTATTTTATAAGATTATTGTTTCTTGCATTACCAAATGTGTGACTGAGCCTCAGATGAAATTAATGATGATTAGGTGACTACAAACAATTGACCACTATAAATATATAGTTCTATAAGATCAGTGAGTGTGATAGTGTAACTCTAGATATGTGAAGAAGCAACAAGAGGGAACCATTTCCTGGACCATAACAAACTAGTGAGATAGGCAGTTCAGAGGCTTTTGGTTACTGTTAACAGGGCCTAGTCCAGTAATAGCACGTTGGATGGACTGTCAATGAAATCCTTGCCTGACCTGAGAATCCTGGGAATCCTTGCCTAGCATTCCTAGTGCTGTGGGACAAATTGGTCATGAAATGCCTCCCAAACCTTGATCGAAATTACAAGAGATGTGTGCTTGATTACAGGTAACTTTTGCCTGTCGCATGTGTGCTCACCTCCTCCCTTATTCTTTGGAACCATCCTCATAACTCTCTGAGAGACTCTCTCCTGGGTTATAATCCTCAGTTTGGCTCAAATAAAATTTTCCATTCTTTAAAAAAATTTATTTATTTATTTGACTGTGCTGGGTCTTAACTGCGGCATGCAGGATCTTCATTGCGCATGCGGATCTTTAGTTGCGGCACGTGGGATCTTTAGTTGCGGCACGCGGGACATTTAGTTGCGGCATGTGGGCTCTTAGTTGCAGTATGCAGGATCTAGTTCCCCGACCAGGGATCGAACCCAGGCCCCCTGCATTGGGAGTGTGGAGTCTTAATCACTGGACCACCAGGGAAGTCCCTCCATTTCTAAGATTGCCTATTGATTAATCTTGTTATTGTTGTTGATAGTACTTACCTTTCTCCCTCATCCCTAATGGCTGCATTTTCCACCCTGTGTGACTGGGGAGAAGGGTGATAGTAACACCTGGGAAGTCAGGGCTTCATTTGGTGAGAAAGGTGATGGCAGCAGAGCCCATTTCCAACTACCAATGTTTCATTGGTAGTTGGAAATTTGACTCAGGAGCTGGGGAGAGAGGACAGAATTTTGAAGGTCTAGATTTGGGATTCTACTGTGGAGAGGAAATAGTTGAAGCTCTGAGATTGTATGAGGCATCAGAGAGAGGGAACTGAGAGAAGAGAGCAGAGGGCCAAAGACAGATTCTCAGCAAAGCGACACCAACAAAGGAAGCAAGGGGATGAAGAGAGTAAGGTTGCTGTACCAGGGCAGTGTGGAATACCAGGACAATTTAAGTTGAGGGGTGGAATGCCAGTTGAATGATGAGTGTAGTAGCTGTGTGGCATGGGAGGAATCATGATGGGGTGTAGTACTCAGGAAGGCTCCTGGCAGAAATAGGACTTGAAAGATGGATAGACTAGGTGGATGGAGATGAAGGCAGGGGACTTCCAGAGTAAGCAGTACAAGAACCAAGGTGCAGCAGGCAATTCTGACCACTGACTGTATGTGCAAGGTCGGGGGGAGTTGAAGTTTGTGAGTGAAGGGTTCTAGCCAGGAAGTCTGGGGTGATAAGTGCATGTAGAAAGAATTGAATCAGTTAGTTGATCAACATAAGTATTTTTTGAGCACCTCTGTGTACCAGGCACCAGATTAGGTGCTGGGAATATAGCCATGAAACTACTTACCAAGGCCCTGCCCTCTAGAGCATACCTTTTTAGCAAATCAGACTGGTCTTCACAAGTAAGCAGAGGAGCTTAGACTTTATCCTATGGGCCACTGCTCCCATGTGGCCCTATAATGGGAGCTGGATGGAGAGACATCCCCAGCCTGTGGGGGACATAGAAGGGAGTGTATGCAGAGGAAATGCAGTCTGTTGGAGGGCTGGATCTTCCACAACTTCATGAGCATGTGAGCCTGAACTGTATACACGCAGACCAGGAAGAGTGCATTAGAAAACAGAGAAGTGGTCAGAGTTTCTGAGGACGTTGTTCATTTGGAGAGATTGATCACTGATTTATTAACCTTTGCAAGGGGAATTCATTTAATAAGCCTTTGTTTGGCTTAAGCTGCAGGAATGAAACTCTGATGATGGAATTACTGGCTTGAGCCATTAGGAAGAAGAGGTATTTAGTGGAGAGAGGGCAGTCAGAGCCATCCCTGGCTGTGAAATCCCACCTTTCAGGAGCTGTCTACCTACACAGAGGCCAGCTCTTACCTTCCATGGGTTGTGAGGGATATTGCTTCACTTTCTGGATATCATTTGGACCATTCAGGTGTTCTTAGATTTCTAGAGATGAAATCATTCCTTCTTAGTTCCTAAATGACTATCACCCTGCTTGCCCTGCAGACTCCACTTTCCCAGAGAAAACAAGAGAGAGGGGATGAAGAGAAATGGGCAATAGGCAGGAGGATACAGTCTGAAAAATTCTGTATGAAACTCTAAAGGGAAGTCAAAGGAAACAGACAAAGGGTCTTCCCGAGCTTGGGACCAGCAGGGAATGATGCAGCATCCTGAAGATATTTTTAAAAGCAGTGGATAGCCAGAACTAAGAGTCAGAGTGACCAATTCATTCTGTTTCTCCCTCAAGTTGCCCTATTTTAACACTGGAAGTCCCGCATTTTTGGGAAATTTGGGACAGTTGATCATCCCATCAAGACACCTGGGCTCTAGCTTTTTTAAAATTTAAAAAAAAAATTTTTTTTTAATTTATTTATTTAATTTATTTATTTTTGGCTGCATTGGGTCCTCATCGCTGTGCACAGGCTTCCTCTAGTTGTGGCCAGCGGGGACTATTCCTTGCCGTGGTGTGTGGGCTTCTCACTATGGCGGCCCCTCCCGCTGCGGAGCACGGGCTCTAGGCGCGCGGGCCCCAGCAGTTGTGGCCCACGGGCCCCAGAGGGCAGGCTAAGCAGCCGTGGCACACAGGCCCAGCCGCTCCACGGCACGTGGGATCCTCCCAAACCAGGGCCCGAACCCATGCCCCCCGCACTGGCAGGCAGACTCCCAACCACTGCGCCACCAGGGAAGCCCTGGGCTCTAGCTTTGTATCTGCCATTAATTCCATACCCCTCTGAGCCTCAGTTTCCTCCTGAAATGGTAAAGTAAGGTACCTTAACAAGACGATATCAAAGAACCCCTCCAAACCTGATGGAGCAATCTGGAAATTTGCCGAGGCTGCCCTGACATCCAGACTTTCTCTTGGAACTTGCCCTGAGCTTGGGCAGAACGAATCTCACCACAGAGAGTGCATCTGAAGGCTCAGGGACCAGCAAGTTCCTATACAGACTCTTCTTTCTTACAGATCCTTCTGTCAGTGACATAAGTGAGTATCAGCGTACAATGTACATCCCTGACTAGTTCAACTTAAGATTTTTCGACTTTACGATGGTGTGAAAGTGATATGCATTCAGTAGAAACTGTACCTTGAATTTTGAGTTTGGGTCTTTTCCAGGGCTAGTGATAATGTGTCTCATGATGCTGGGCAGCGGCAGTGAGCCACAGCCCCAAGTCAGCCATGTGATCACAAGGGTAAACAACTTACAACCATTCTATACCCATACAAACATTCTGTTCACTTTCAGTACGGTAGTCAATACATTACATGAGATATTCAACACTTTATGATATAGGCTTTGTGTTAGATGATTTTGCCCAACTGTAGGCTAATGTTGTATCCTGAGCATGTTTAGGGTAGGCTAGGCTAAGCTGTGATGTTAGGTAGACTTGGCGTATTAAATGCATTTTTGACTTACAATATTTTCAACTTATTGGGATGTAACCCCATTATAAGTTGAGGAACATCTGTATTATAATTATTAGTTGTCACCTACAAAATAAAGTGTAGGTGATTATTCTAGTTGTCAGATTGTTTCAAGGAATATGTAAACCAAAAATAAGAAACTTAGTAAGAAAAATAAATTTCTTAAAGCTCCCAGCTGGCACTATATTCACTTAAGTTATAGTCTATACAATCATGCTGGAATGAAATGTGGTTATCATTTCTATTTAGAATTTCACTTGGCTACTGAAAGAATGATTTGTCTTTGAATTTCTATTAACATAAAATAGAAAATGTTTCTTTTGTAAATCTTCTAAGTACATACTGTTCTGAAAGTGGCCTTTTATGTTAGCTTTACAAGGTCATCATGTTTTGGCAAGAATTTCAAAGCCAATAAGTTTGAAAGTAGTTCCATTGGACTTTTCCAGAGTCAGTGGTGGCATAACATAAGAGCCTAGCCCCTGAAGCCAGAATGCCTGGGTTCACATCGCAGATTTGTAACAAGTACAACTTGATGTTTCTATACCTCTTTCTTCAGCTGTAAAATGGGAATGATGTTAATAGTACGTACCTCAAAATGCTGTCATGAGGATTAAATGAGTTGATATGTCTACAAGTACTCAGACCTCTGCTTGGCACAAGGTAAGCACTAAGTAAGTGTCCCATTACAACGTAAGATCCTTCAGTCCAGGGATTTTTGTGTTTTGTTCACTTATATATCCCTAGAACCGTGTGTTCTATGTGTGCCTAGAACTGTGCCTGGCTCGTAACAAGCATTCAATAAATATTTGTTGAATGAAAGTATATGTCTTCGTAATAGGTATTCAATTTGTGGTTTATTCATGAGGTTTTTAAAGTCCATGGGATTTATCTGTTGTAAACCTTTAATTTATACAAAGGAAAACTGAGGCCCAGAGAGAAGGAATCTTCCCAATGTCACATGAGCTTTGATGGCAATAAAATTAAATACCAAATATTTGTCGTAAGAGAAACACACTAGGCCGAACCTCTGTTTCCCCACTTCATTTTGTCTTTCTTACATGTGCTCCTGTCCCAACATTTATCAGAGCTGCTTATGCAGAGACACTCAGCTTTCATCTGAATGGATGCCATGGTAGCTGAAGGCACAATGTCCATTGCAGCAGGCAGAATTGGCTTTCTCCCATGGGAACAAAGTGGCTTGTACTGAAAGAATAAAGGTAACTATGTTCATGCTGTGTTCCTGGCTTCTGCCTGCTCCTCTTTCCTCTTCAACAAGCTTGGGACTCAGTGTGTGTAGCCAAAACTCCCACAGTCACTCCAGAAATGAACACTGCACTGGTTTTGCACTAAGACAAACCTGGTTTCAAATCCCATTTCTGCTACTTCCTACCTATTGTACTACCTGTGACCTTGTTCTGCAAATTTTTTCACTTCCGTCATCTGAGTTTGTGCATCTCTAAAATGGTTATGCCAACATACTCATAGTGGAGGTAAATGTTAGCAAGAATATGGGGCCTACAGATTTGTTCAACATGATGAATGCAAACAAGACCCACAGCAAGACATGTTGTAGTTGCAAGTTGGGTTCTCTGGGAAGAAACTCTCTGATGAAGGGTAGCAGGCAGGACACTTAGGAGAGTGTTCTTGGGATCAACACATGTGGAAGGAAGGGGAAGGAAAGGGCAGAAGAAGAAGTTGGGCAGTGGTGCAGGCCCAGTGAACACCTCAGCTGACCTCTCATGGGGAGCTCTAGAGCTGGGATGTGTGTGCAGAATTGTTGCCAGCTGAGGTGAGGAAGCTGGGCCTTCACCCCTCCCCTGACCGTGTTGTCAGTTATTCTATACAGGCTGGTCCTGGAAGTTACCTTCAGCCAAGGCATTCTCCAAAGAGGGCTGACAACCGCGGGTCATGGCAGCATTCCCAGAAGTTGGGGGAGTAACTGCATTCCTGAAGGGGCATCTGGTTGGTGCCGCACAGCATCCATCACTCCCAAACTCCAGAACCAGGCATAAAGAAGAGATCCTGAAAGCTTCCAGATGGGAAACACAGGGCATCCACAAAGGGACAGGAATAAGAATGACATCAGAAGTCTCAAAAGCACCATTAGAAAAGGCAGTGGAGAAGTGCCTTCAAACGTTTCATAGAAATCAATTTCTAAACTAGAATTCAATTCTGAGCCAACCTATCTATCAAATTTGAGGATACAATAAAGACGTTTCAGACATGCAGTTTTGATTTTGACTTCCCATGCACTGTTCCTTAAGAAGGAGGAATTGAATAAGTGATTCAGGAAGTAGAGGATCTTCCAAGAAGACGTACAGGGCAGTCTAAGTAGAAATGCTGAGCCGCAGCCTAGAGAAAACAGGGGAGCCTGGAGTGGGAGGCAGAGCCCTGGAGGGAAGCTGTTAATGGTCAAAAACACATTTTATTTATGGCTCTGTCAACAGTTGGTAAATTTGTAAAGAAAAATGAAGAAATGATGATTATAAAAGTCAAGATATAGTTCACCTCTAAAAAGGAAAGTGAGGGCTGTGACTAGGGGAGGAGCTTCCAAGGTGGCAGTGTTTCATTTTTTGATCTGGGTGATGGTTACATGGGTATTTGCTTTATAATTATTGGTATAACTACAGACACATATACATATATACTTTATATATATGCTTTATGCCATTTTCTTTTTTTAAAATAATTTGTTTTATTTATATATTTTTGGCTGCATTGGGTCTTTGTTGCTACGCGCAGGCTTTCTCCAGTTCCGGTGAACGGGGGCTACTCTTCGCTGCGGTACGCGGGCTTCTCATTGCGGTGGCTTCTCTTGTTGCAGAGCACGGGCTCTAGGTGCGCGGGCTTCAGTAGTTGTGGCTCGCGGGCTCTAGAACGCAGGCTCAGTAGTTGTGGCACATGGGCTTAGTTGCTCTGTGGCATGTGGGATCTTCCTGGACCAGGGCTCGAACCTGTGTCCCCTGCATTGGCAGGTGGATTCTTAACCACTGCACCACTGGGGAAGCCCTATGCCATTTTCTATGTATATATTATATTATATTTTATTATTATTATTATTTTTTTTTTCGGTGCGCGGGCCTCTCATTGTTGTGGCCTCTCCCGTTGTGGAGCACAGTCTCCGGACGCTGAGGCTCAGTGGTCATGGCTCACGGGCCCAGCCGCTCCGCGGCATGTGGGATCTTCCCAGACCGGGGCACGAACCCATGTCCCCTGCATCGGCAGGCGGACTCTCAACCACTGCGCCACCAGGGAAGCTCTATATATTATATTTTAACATAACTTATTTTAAAATATTATAAGAAAAGAAATAATAAGTGTAAAGCTCTCAACACAGTGACTGGTCTGGAGCACATAGTACAAGTCCAGTGAGTGTTAGTTGAATATCATCATCATCATCATTCTGACCCTGCCATCCACTCCTGAGCAAGTACTTTCAGTTTTTGGTTTCTAGAGAAGAAGGGTGTGAGACATATTCCAGAAGAACATGCAAAAGAGGGGAGGATTAATATTTGGCCTGGAAATAGTTTTATGTTTGCAATGACAAAAAAATTGAATCCAGAGCTTCCTGTTCTGAAAACATATCACTAGCAGAGAGAAAATTAAGATATTTTCTATTTCCCCTGCTTCTTCTATAGCTGTCAAGTGGGCAGTAGGTTGGGAAGAGTTACCTTCTGCTTTCCCAACAGCAGCCTCTGATCTTTGAAGGGCACATCCTTTGCCTCTGACCAAACGTGAACCCCAACATGGAAACCTCTTATGGGGCAGATATGTCTTGAGGACACTTTTTCCCTCCTCTTACACTCATCTATTAGGGAATCAGCCTGATGCAATGGAAAGGACTCTAGACCAGGAGTCTGGGGGCCTGGGCTCCAGCTCTGCCCTTAAGCAGTATGTGTCTTGGTCATCTGTAAAACCAGAGTTCTGGGACTAGGTCATCCCTAAGATCCTTCCAGCTCTGAAAGTCTGTAATTCTAATATCCTGCAAAGCTAGTGAGAGAGGAGAAAGGCAGCATGGCTAACAGGAAGAGCATGTGTGTTTTGAGTCAGGCAGACCTAGATCCCAGTGCTACCACCTACTAGTTATGTGAACTTTGTAAATTATTTAACTGTCCTCAGCCTCAACTCCCACATCTAAAAATTGGAGTAGTACGTGCAATGCAGAAATGTTGTGAAGATAAAATGAAACGGCGTATGTCCATGGTTCCCAAACTGTATGTTGAGACACCCTAAGGCTCTGCAGTGAACTCACATGGTTACCACAGTTGGATATTTCAAAAATTTGAGGGAAACACAGTGATGTACATTGGGTACCAGAGGTAGTTAAGAGTTTCAAAATTAGATTGTGCTACCTTCTGTCATGCCTTATGTTTGTATCTTCACAAAGCTGGGTTTTCAGTGTGATAAAAAGCAAGTACCATGTAAAAATCAACATGGGACACTAAGTAACAGTGGTGGTGTCCAATGTGATTAAGAAGTTGAGCAGTGTGAAATAGGTGCACACATCTCACTAATAAGTAATTGTGATTATTTAAGAATAAAATAGAAATAATAGTTTCCTTTCAATTTACATGTATCATTTTTTTTCAAACAGCTACTAAATCCTTAGTATATAAATGCTTCTTGTTTCTATCAAATTATTTAATAAATGGAGCTGTTAGGTATTTCTTTTGGCCTAAGGGAATGGTGGAAAACTTGCTGAGACATGGTGGGCTCTGAGAAAAGAGAAAGTTTGGGAACCTCTGACATATGGAAAGGTATTTGGCACACAGTAGGTGCTCAGTAGATGGTAAAAACTATTAAGGAACCTTGTATAAGGGAACACTGAGCTATCTTTTATAGTTTATTTCTGGTAGTGGTGGGAGCCAAACTTGAATTAAGAGGAGTCTGACACATCTTTATAATAACAGCACGTAGGAGGCACTGAATAAAGGTCAGCTGAATGAGTGAAGGTGTCAAAGATAAAAGGTTTTACAAGGCACCTGGGACATGACTACCAAAGTGAATAATCATTTTTTCAGTGTTCTTTTGGGTCCTCCTCAACTTCCCTATACCCTGCATAATTTATCCCCAAGGATATCCCCAAGTCAGAATCCATTCTCTCCAGAGAATTTTGGTCTTTAAACATGGTTAAATTGCTGCTGTAGAATTCCAGTTTGAAGACTTTGCCACAGATTCCAACACGTTTGGAACCTGATGATTGCAGTCTGGGCTGGGCTCAAAGTAGGCCTGGCTACAAAGCAGAAGGAATCTTGAATGTGAATTACATTGTAGCAATAGTAAACTAGTCTTTGGTTTATACGACTTCACTAAAAAATAGCTGTTTTTTTTTTAAATAGCTGTTTTAAAGCCCTTTGGAAAGCAACAACAAACCACAACAAATCTGCTCCCTATATTCTGTCAATTTTAAGTTTAAATCAATTTAGAATAAAAGATATAATTATGTTCCCAAATAGCCTCTGCCTCTAATATGGGAACAGAACTCCCTTCTCAAATAGTCAACTCTCTATATTTGAAATTAGACTTGTTTTCATGTCTTTTTTTGCAAATCAGTTCTTAGGTGACAGCTAACTTCTTTTTTTTTCAAAAATTGTATTTATTTTATTTATTTATTTTTGGCTGCATCGGGTCTTTGGTGTGGTGCATGGGCTTCTCATTGTGGTGGCTTGTCTTGTTGCAGAGCACGGGCTCTATGTGTGCAGGCTTCAGTAGTTGTGGCACGTGGGCTCAGTAGTTGTGGCTTGCAGGCTCTAGAGCACAGGCTCAGTAGTTGTGGCACACGGGCTTAGTTGCTCTGCGGCATGTGGGATCTTCCCGGACCAGGGCTTGAACCCGTGTCCTCTGCATTGGCCGGAGGATTCTTAACCACTGAGCCACCAGGGAAGCCGCCTAGACAGCTAACTTCTGTGTGATAGAAACAAGTCTATCTTAGGAGATGTGCCTTCCTTTCCCTTTAATCACTAAATGCAAATGGTTTCTGAAGCACACATAAACTTTTGTTCTTGGTTCTGTCAAATATGGGGTTTTGATAGCAGGAAGACAGGTTCACTGAGAGCTTTATTCATTACTGGATTTAAGTCACAAACTAGAAATTTGCTGCTTATATTTATTTGCTTTAAAAAAACAGGATAGGCTTCCCTGGTGGCGCAGTGGTTGAGAGTCCGCCTGCCGATGCAGGGGACACGGGTTCGTGCCCCGGTCCGGGAAGATCCCACATGCCGCGGAGCGGCTGGGCCCGTGAGCCATGGCCGCTGAGCCTGCGCGTCCGGAGCCTGTGCTCCGCGCCGGGAGAGGCCACAACAGTGAGAGGCCCCCGTACCGAAAAAACAAAAACAAAAACAAAAACAAAACAAAAAAAAAAACAGGATAACTTTTGGCAGTTTTCATTAAAAACAGAAGCTGTAGCTATGAGGATAACTTTAAGTTGCAAAAACAAGTCAGTGTCTTGCCATCTGCTCCAATGTGTTTTGATTTTTATTATTCTTTTTGTTTCTTTGTCCCTCTGACAGTTCCACTGCAGGTTCAGAACACGACTGATAATTCACCCTTTTTGCCTCCTCCTCTCCAACTTCCCTTACCAATCTGTTGCAGGTGGCCCCCTTTTTTTGTCCAAAAGGCACTGAATAATAATTTTGGGGGAGAGAAGATCTAAACCTTCTCATGACCATGTATGCTTATGAAAAATGTTAGGGAATGGTCTGTTGTTCCCCATCCACCCGTTTTCTTAATTTAAAAATAAGCAATAGGGGAGGAAAATGGTCCCTGAGTGGGGTGTGAGTTCCTGACAAGGGTTCATTTACTCCCATGAAAGCTTTATCTGAAGTAATTTCAGCTAATGGGAGCTCACCCTGATGAGGTAATGCTTTCATCCCACACTTGATTGGTTGGTTGCTCTTCTCCTTACTTGGTGTTCTCCCAGAGGCTGAGAAGTGAAGTGGGCTTGTTTTAGGGATAATGCCAGCTTTTCTCTCTGGCCATTCACTCAGCTCCACTAAATCTTTCTGTAGCATGGCTGGTGCGGGGAGTTGCTGAAAACAGGCGTTGCTTACAGAAATGCTTAGAGCCACTGGGGAAAATCTCAGGTTCCCCTTCTCAAGCAATTAGATATCCTGCAACTTGAGCAAGCTCTTCTACCTGGGGCCGCAGGGGTGTCTTCTAGTCTGGCCCTTTCTCAGCAATGAGAACATGAGTGAGATGAGAATGATGCTAGACTATGAGGAGCTGAGAGAAAAGCCAGCCAGTCCTGGGACATATATATCCCATAATCCTTGTCACGCCCCGACTATGGGGCCCAGCAGTGCTTCACTTCTTAATGCTCTTTGGCCTGGGAACAGTAGTGCTGTCTGTGAGTCAGGCTGATTGCCTTTATAGCTCCCGCACAAAGCTGGAGGGATGAGATTAGGGGAACTGGGGCTTCTTTCCAGCCATCTCATCTCTTTGTGTTGCCTTTTACTCTGTCTACCTCCGTTCTGGGAAATTGTGTTGTCTGCATTATAGTAGCTGGTGTAGATCTTTTTACAAGGAAACAATTGTCTTGTAAAAGAACTTGGAAAGCCCTTGGCTCTGCTTTGGTATCAAAATTTGTCTAAACTTCCTGGGAAGGAGAGAAGAAGCATCTGATTCTAGGCTGTGTGCAAATAGGGAAACTGAGGCTACAGGATGAAGTAATTGTGGGTGCAGTAGGGATAATAGGTGAGTGCTTGTCCCTGACAACCAGGCTAGTCTTTGTGCATAAATTCGTGCTCCTTTTCATACACTTAAGAATTAGACAACAAAAAAGCAAGAGGGTATACCCAGTATGGCTGAACTCTCTGAAGTTTTTCAGGGCTAACTGGTTAAAGAAGGAGACATTTGTACACATGTATAGAACCCTACAACCACATGGAGGAAAATTAGTGGGGAGAAACTTCTAAAAGAGAATTGAACTGGAACACATTCTGTGGACTCTGAGAGCTGAGGGTGACAGCATTCCAAAGGTAAATGCATTCCTTGGGGAGCTCTGTGGAGCAGGTAATCAATCTGATTTTAAACATAATTTAGTTGTAAGCATCAGTCCTCTGCCCTTCGTGGTTGAGCTTCATGGAATGAGATTCTTGGAGTCAAAGGGAATGAAATTTTACTCCATTTTGTTATCTAATCCTGGGAGAGTAGCTCTTTTTCTGTGACCCATTTTAATAGTCTTCAAATAGGAGTATCAGCCTGAATTCAAGGAAAGATTTTGTGAGTGAAAGGCTCACCCTAAGTATTTAAAAGGGTGGAGATGGCATTTAAGATTCTGATAATATTGTCTGAAGCATCCTGAAACTAACTCCACCCATGTCCTTAACCATAGGATAAAGGTCTTTTCCTTATCGCATTCACCTCTCCCACCCCCAATCACTATCCAACCTGTTAGAGATCTGGCCCTCTTATCGCAGAGAACAAAGACCAGGAAGAAAAGGAAGTATAAAAAGTAGGAGGCTTCCACGTTGAATTTGCAACTATAGTATGTTTACAGGATAAATCAGCTAATACATGTGAAAGTGCTTTGTAACACATAACATGTTAACGTGGTAATGGAAGGGATTACTGCTCCTCAGAAGAATAGGAACTATGTTCTACTCATTGCTAAACCTTCAGTACCCAGCCCAGTCTCTGACACATAGGTCTTTTTTTTTTTTAGCGGCCATGGCTCACGGGCCCAGCCGCTCCGCTGCATGTGGGATCTTCCCAGACCAGGGCACAAACCTGTGTCCCCTGCATCAGCAGGTGGACTTTCAACCACTGCGCCACCAGGGAAGCCCTAGTTAATGATTTTGAAGGAAGGGATTTTGGAAATTTCTTAGACTTAATTTGTCCCATCCTCTTTTTCTTTAGAAGTTTATGATCAGTATGAACAATAATATCAGAAAATCATATTTCCTATAGTAGTTCTCATTACGTTAATCACATCTGAGAAAAAAAAGGGCGAAAGTCTTAGGAACACTTTTCATTCTGGGTTATCTGATAAAAGGATTATAAAACAAACATCTTGATTTTATAAAGAGCAGAACCTCAAACTATCTGCTACTCATGCTTGTGATTAATAGTTCGTCCAGCTTCAGAGTTTTAAAAAACATTTTGGCATGGGATGTGACTGAAACCCATACCAGGACTGACTTGTAGGGTCATCAGCTCTCTGCTTTGACTGTGATATGGTTGGAATGGGGCTAAAGTCTCCATGTTTCTTGGTGTTTCTATTTTATTTATCTTCCACCCTTGTTCTGTGGGTTCTTTATCTTGAAGGACACAGATAACAGGCCACGGAGTCTAATATGTTTGCTTGAACAGCCTTTTGGCAGTTTTCAACTTAGTTTTCTGGGAAGACCAGAAAAAAGGCCACCAGTGATCCGGATTGAGGTGGACATCCTAGCTACAAGACTGTGAGTGTTTGGGTGGGTTTCTTCCCTTTGGAGTTTCTGTTTCAGTAAAATGAGGCTTTTTGGTATAGTGATATAGCGGAGAAAGTGCAGCCTTTAGAGTAGAAGAGACCAGTAAAAAAGACCAGTGTTTGAATTTCCTCTCCATGTTTTTTATATTTCTCACCTGTAAAATGGGTTGTTTCAAGAAAAGAATTATTTTAAAGCACCGAGTGCAGTGGCTGGCACATAGCCAAGTGCTCAATATATTGTGGCTACTCTTATGATCAAAATGAGGAAGCTGCAAGCAGAAAAATAGGCAAGGGAAATGGATAGGTAATTCACTCACTAAGAAATATAACTGGCCAGGAAGCGTATACTCAACCTCACTTGTACCACTGTTTTTGCTCATCAAATTGACAAACATAAAAATATACATAATATCCATTGGTGAAAGTTTAAGCAAATGGGCATTCTCCTATACTGTTCATAAAGCCTCTTCTGAGGTAGTTTTGGTAATATCTATCAAATTTTAAATGCATTGCTCTTTTTTTAAAAATTTATTTTATTTATTTTTGGCTGTGTTGGGTCTTCGTTGCTGCGCAGGCTTTCTCTAGTTGCGGCGAGCAGGGGCTACTCTTCGTTGCTGTGCGCAGGCTTTTCACTGCGGTGGCGTCTCCTGCTGCGGAGCATGGGCTCCAGGCACGCGGGCCTCAGTAGCTGTGGCACGTGGGCTCGGTTGTTGTGGCTCGCGGGTTCCAGAGCGCAGGCTCAGTAGTTGTGGCACACGGGCCCAGTTGCTCCGTGGCATGTGGGATCCTCCCGGACCAGGGCTCGAACCCGTGTCCCCTGCATTGGCAGGCGGATTCTCAACCACTGAGCCACCAGGGAAGCCCCTGCACTGCTCTTTAACTCAGCAATTTTGTTTCTAGGTATCTGTTATATATAAATATACACATGAGTATACAAACATTTATTGAACTATTGTTTTTAATAGAGAGAACAGGAACAATATATTATAGAACATTATAGTATGATCCTATTTATGTTAAGAAAGATAACTGAGTGTGTGTATTTTATAAATGTATAAAAAGAGGTCTGGGAGGATATACTTCATAAGATTACTTTTAGGGAACGGAGTAAGATTAAGGGATAAAGAGAAATTTTTACTTTTTTTCTTTACTTTTCTAAATGTTTAAAATTTTCCCAACATTATTTTTTATTTGAAAAAACAATTTTAAAAAATGGTGGTGGTGTGAGTTAGACCATCCCTCAGCCCCATGGTGAGTACTTGTTTAGTGCCAAGTTTATAGTTGCGTAGAGCCAAGCACTTCTTAGATCTGGAAGGGTGGGCAGAGCTTGTATTTAAGAAGCAAAACTTCCTCTTTATGGTTTGGGGTTTGGATTGTTGGACCATTGAACCCAAGTGACCCCTTCTGAAGACAGCAGGACTGCATGGGAGTGAGGAGAGGTGTTTCAGGAATCTTCTGTCCTACCCAAGGTGCTCTGTTAGAAAGAAAGAAAGAAAGAAAGAAAGAAAGAAAGAAAAGAAACAAAGAAAGGTCTTGGACTCTTTGGAAGAGTCAAGGCAACCTCATAATTACAGCACCTCAGAATCCAAGACTCCTGGGCTGGCAGAGAACCTTCCAAGTTCATCTGTCTCTCTGCTTCCTCACAGGTCAGCGTGTCAGATTTTATCAGACATGCCAGATCCTGAATGATGAAATTTCTCTTCAGGTCTTAGGGAGCTTTCTTGGATTACAGGTGCCCACCAATTTCTCTGTGGTTGCACATTTAGTTCCTACCACTGTGTGAAATACCTGAGTGAGAAAACAGATAAAACCTCTTATTTAAGATAGGGATAGGAACTGAAAGAAAGGGAATCCTGTTTTCCTGCTCATCAGTAAGTTGCCCCAACTCTGAAAAGAGGTACTCGGGGTTAAGAAAAACATCACTCTAATATCCTTCAGAACTCCCTGATTTTAGATTGTACACAGAGGAGGAATGGCACCAAAGTACTGGCAAAGGTCTGCACAGGGTGCGATTGTACTACATTTCATTACATGGCTAAATATTTTAACATTTAAAAAACTGCAAACAACATCTATATAAAAGAGAGTGTATAACAAATATATAATATGTAAATATAAAAACAATTTGAAGAGTAATTATGAAAAGCAAATCCCATGTACCTTTCACCCAGATTGAGAAGTAGAATATTATAAAACTTTGGAAGGTCCATGGTGGGGCTGCCAGCACTGTGGTACAAACTGAGAACTGCACAAAGGTTTTTGCCAAGGTGGGGTAGATTTCCTCCTGGAGGATGGGGGCCTTTCCCTTGGGTACAAAGGCTCTTGGCTGCTGCTAGGCTGTTGGCCCACAGAGAATGATCCTTTTTCTCTTTCCCAAAGAGGCTACTTACAGTCTTCTGCAGCCCTGTTCCTGGGGGGCATTCCACCTATGTGCTCTGTACCCTCTACTAGAAGGAACAATTACACTGAATTTTGGATTAATTGTTCTCTTATTTTTCTTTAGCATTTTACCATATGTGTATGTATCCCTAAATTGTGTACCTCTCTTCTTTTTCTCCTAAAAATGCCATTCGCCATTGTATTCATTTTTGAGTATTGCTCTAACAAATTGCCACGAACTTAGTAGCTTAAAACGACACAATTCATATGTGGGGCCAGGGGGTATATGGGATGCCTCTGCACCTTCCACTCAGTTTTGCTGTGAACCTAAAACTGCTTTAAAGTATATATATATATTTTAAAAGGGCATTAATTACTAGCATAAGGGGAGCTGGGAACTCTCTGTTCAGTCTTTGCAACTTTTTATGTAAATCTAAAATTATTCTGAAATAAAAAGTTTTCTTATAAAAACAAAAACAAAAACAACCAACCACTATCTTACAGTTCTGTGGGTCAGAAGTCTGACTTGGGTCTCGCTGAGTTAAAATCATGGCTCTAGGGGAAAACCTAGGGGCCTCTAGAGGAGAATTATTTTCCTTGCCTTTCTCAGCTTCTAGAAGCTGCCCACATTCTTGGCTTGAGGGCCCCTTCCCTCCTCAAAGGCAGCAATGGTGGGTTGAGTCAGTCCCACATTTAATCATTCCAACCTGTCTCTTCTGCCTTCCTCTTCCATTTATAAAGACCCTGTGATTACACTGGGCCCACCCAGATAATCCAGGATAACCTCCACGTCTCAGGGTCAGTTGATTAGCACCCTTTATTCCTCTCTGCCGTGGAACCTAACATATTCACAGGTTCCAGGGAGTAGAGTGTAGACACCTTTGAGACATTGTTCTTCTGCCTCCTACAACCACCTTTGTGCACACCTTTGTCACATGCTTGTCCTGCCCACCATCTAAAACACTTTTATTCTTTTGGTTCTTTTTTACAAATACCTCACTCCATATTTGTCTGAGTTGTTTTCTGAACAAGTGAAAAGAATAAATACTCTTAGTTTGATCTAGTGACAGAGTTTGGACACAAAGTAACATTAAATATATTCTCTGGATGTTAAACTCTGGGCATTTATCAATACCTTCAAGTTGAACTTGAGGAGCAAGTAAGGTAATTCAGATATTACCAGTTAAGCTCCCTGTTGTTTCCAACTTTTTAAGTTGTAAAATGAACACGTTTAAAAAAAAAAGCAGAAACCATAAATGTACAGTGTGAAAAGAATTCTAAAGCAAACATCTGTGTAAACAGTGCCCAGTTCAAGAAATAGCACATAGACAGCACCCCTTCCCCAAAGTTCCCCTCGTGGTCCTTGTCTATCACTTACCATTTCGCTTCCTCTTAGAGATAAACCATTACCCTGACTTTTATGGTAATAAGTTGCTTGCCTTTTCTTTATAGCTTTACCACCAAAGTATGTACCTCCAAACAATATAGTTGAGTCTTGTCTCATTTTAAATTATATAAAAGAGCCATACTGTATGTTTCTTTTGTATTTATTTACCTTGGGTATTATAAAATTCAGCCATGTTGTTATCTGTAGGTTTAAGTCTAGTTCACTCATTTTTTCATTGCTGTATGTATTTCATTGCATGGTCCATTCTTCTGTTGCTGGAATTTTGTGTTGTTTCCATTTTGGGGCTATCACAATCACTGTAGCTGTGAACATTTTTGCATATGTATTCTGGTACTACATGCACATAATTATCCAGGGTATATACTCAGGAGTAGAAAGGCTTAGTCAGAGTTTTTTGGTCTTCAACTTAAGTGGATCATGCTAAATTGTTTTCCTGCTGTTAGTGAATGACAGAATCTATTGCTCCACATCCTTGCTAATACTTGGTATTGTCAGACTTATTAATTTCAGCCATTCTGATGGGTATATTGTGGTGGATGTACAGTTGTATTTCATTTTAGTTTGCTTTCCCCTGGTTACTAATATGGTTGAATATTATTCATATATTTATTGGCCATTTGAATTTCCTCGTATGTGCAGAACCTATAAAAAAGGTTTCTTTTGGTGCAATTTTATATTGGATTGTCTGCATTTAAAATTTTTTATTTGATTTCTGGGAGTTCTTTATATAACATGGATAATACTCCTTTTTGGGCTGAATTCTTTGTAATTAACTTTTCCAGTTCTTTGGCTAGTGTTTTCACTCTCTTTATGGTGTCAAATAAAATGTAATTGAATTTATTACTCCTTTCTCTGTGGTATCAGAATTTGTGTTTTAAGAATCATGAAGACATTCTCCTATAATTACTTTTTCTGAAGCTTGTTTTAAAGTATTTTTATTGTGAAATATTCATATAGAAAAATGCCCAAACTTAAGATATACAGAGCTCAATAATAATTTAGTACAGACACCCATGTAACTACCACTCAAATCAAGAAATAGAACATTGTTTACAACCCAGATAACACATTCTTGCTCTTCCCTCCCAAAGGAACCACTACCATGACCTCCATGTTAATTACTTTTTGGCCTTTTTAAAATAAATAGCTTTTCCACCTCAGTATGTACCCCTAAATATGATCATTTAGTTTTTTTCTTTTTGGAAAAACACTGTTATATTTAGCTTTAATTTTAAAAAATGTAGGGAGCTAATTTTTACTTAAGATTTTTTTCAAGTATAAAGTACATATAAAAAAAAAAGTACATATAGAGAAGCATACAAATCATAAGACAGCTGGATAAATTGTCCCTAAATGAATATATCCATATAATCACCTCCTAAGACATAGAATATTTCCTCATAACTCCTCTCCCAATTACTGACTCCTTCCTTCCCCCAAAAGGTTTCCTTCCTTAAACAAAATCCTGAATTCTAAAACCATAGTTTAGTTTCCCTGCTTTTGAGAATTTTTTAAATGAAATCATACAGTCTGCATTTGTGTCTGGCTCCTTACATTTAAATTTTTTTTGTGGAATTCATCATGTTGTTGCTTGTAGCTATAGTTTGTTCATTTTCATTGTTGTGTAGTATCATATGGTATAAATACACAAGAATCTATCATTCATTATTCTATCATTGACAGCTACTTGAGTTTCCATTTTTTTGCCATTATGAAAAAAGCATATATGTACATTTCTAAGTATGTCTTTCAATGCCTATGTGCACATATTTTATTTGGTATGTGTGACATTGATGAACTTTAGAGCAGATGTATATTTAACTAGTCTGAATATAT
This sequence comes from Neophocaena asiaeorientalis asiaeorientalis, assembly GCF_003031525.2. NCBI lineage: Eukaryota > Metazoa > Chordata > Mammalia > Artiodactyla > Phocoenidae > Neophocaena > Neophocaena asiaeorientalis. The sequence goes on along the minus strand of NW_020173922.1, from coordinate 3,403,536 downwards.
ATATTTTATATATATGTGTGTGTATATATATATTATATGTATGTATATATATAAAATATATATACTTTTAATCTTTTTAAAAAAGTTTAACTTTTCTGTGTTCTTATGTTTTAATTATGTTTGCAGTAAACAGCATTTAACTCCATTTTAAAAATTTAGTTTGTCATTTTTTGCCTTTTGAGAAGTTAATATAGTTACATTAATTGTAATCACTCAAATATTTGGATTTGTTTCTGCTAGTTTTTTACTATTTGTCCTGCTTTTAAAACTTCTTATCCTTTTTTTGAATTAAGTTCCCTCCATTTCATTTTATCCCCTGTAGTCAACTGGAAGTTATACATACTGTCTTATTTATTTTGGTGATTACATAGAAATTTTGACATGCATATCTAACACAACAAATTGTAAATTTAATACATTTGGCCTCCTCTAAACAGCACAAAGCCTTATAATACTTTAACTCCTTTCATCCTCTTCCAGTATATGTACAATTATTCAGTAGTAGTTGAATTTAGACATTATTGCTGTTATTTTATTATTATTATTATTATTTGCTGCATTGGGTTTTTGTTGCGTGCAGGCTTTCTCTAGTTGTGGCAAGCGGGGGCTACTCTTTGTTGCAGTGTGTGGGCTTCTCATCGTGGTGGCTTCTCTTGTTGCGGAGCACAGGCTCTAGGCGCGCAGGCTTCAGTAGTTATGGCATGCAGGCTTCAGTAGTTGTGGCGCACGAACTCTAGAGCGTAGACTCAGTAGTTGTGGTCTACTGAGCATACTTAAGCATGGGCTTAAGTTGCTCGTGGGATCTTCCCGGACCAGGGATGGAACCCATGTCCCCTGCATTGGCAGGTGGATTCTTAACCACTGTGCCACCAGGGAAGTCCCATATTGCTATTATTTTGGACAGTTAGTGTTTGTTTAGATTTACAGAATGTTTACAATTTTCTTTGGTCACCATTACTTCTTGCATTTTGGAGCTTCCTTCTTGGATGACTTTCCTTTTTCCATATGTACATCCTTTGGCATGTCCTTTAATGAATATCTATTGGTAGTAAATTCTTTTTTTAAATCTGAATTTTATCTATTTTTTCAGTTCTTATATTGTTTATCTGAAAATGTTTTTGTTTTGCTCTTATCCTTAAACTGTTTCACTGGATTTGGAGTTGATTACTCTTAACATTTTGAAGATACATTCCAATGTCTTCTGACTTCTGTTGTTGCTGTTGAAAAATCAGCTGTCAGCTAATTGTCATTTCTTTGAAGATTAATTTGTCTTTTCTTCTGCCTAATTTTAAGATCCCCTCTTTCTCTGATGTCATGAACTTTCACTATGAGGTGACTAAGTGTGGATTTCATTTAAATTTTTTGGCATAGAAATTTTTGATCTTCCAGAATTTAGAATATTTATCAATTCTGGAAAATGTTCAGCCATTATTTCTTTGAATACTGCCTTCCTCCATTCTCTCTATTATCTCCTTCTTGAATTTTAATTAGATATTTGTTGAATCTTACCCTATCCTTCCTGCACCTCAACCTCTCATATTTTCCACTTCTTTGTCTCTCTGTGTTATATCTTGCAAGTTCTTCAGATGATCTTTCAGAGCACGAATTCTCCCTTCAGCTGTCAAATCTGATGGTTAACTTGTCCTTTGGGTTTCTAATCTCAATTATCATATTTTTAAAATTACTGTAGGTTCATCTGGCTCTTTTTCAAATCTGCTTGATCAATTTTGATAGCTTCTTATTTCTTCATTATCTTTATTTCCTCTAATTCCTTTAAAAATATTAAACATTCTAATGGAAAAACTGTTTCTATACTCATAACACTTTTGACACCAAAAGTGTGGGTTTTCCACACAAAACAATTCTCTAATTCTCTGCAGACATCAACTGGGTGTCCTACAATTTTAGTCAATTCTAACAGTACCTGGAGTTAACACAGACTCCATAGGTTAAAGGCTCAGTCCCACAAGACTGCTCCCCTCTCTTAAGATACCAAGCACAAGTAGTGGGTCCTCAAGTTACCCACACTTTTGTCTTAATTGGGTACACATCAGGGGTTCCCATGACCCTCTTCTTAAGTTTGATAATTTTCTATAATGGCTCACATAACCCAGGGAAACACTTTATTTTCTATTACTGGTTTATTATAAAGGATATTATAAAGGATGCAAATGAACAGCCAAATGAGGTACCTAGGGTGGGATCCAGAAGTGTTCTGAACTTAAGAGATTTTGTCCCTGAGAAGTCTGGGGTGTACCATTGTCCCAGCTCATTGATGCATTCACCAATCCAGAAGTTCATCAAATCTTGTTGTTCAGAGTTTTTATAGAGCTTAATTTCCAACTCTCTTCCCTTCACAAGAGCTCAGGTGTAGGGTTGAAAATTGTAACCTTCTAATCCTTTGGTCTTTCTGGCATCAGCCCCATCCTGAGGCTATAGGGCCCCACCATAAATCACCTAATTAGCATAAACTCAGCGATGATGGAAAGGGACTTGTTATGAATAACATAATACAATTCTCTTATCCCTACCACTTAGGAAATTACAAGGGTTTTAAAAGCTCTGTGCCAGAAACTGTGGACAAAGACCAAATGTATATTTCTTCTTATGTCACAATATCACAAATACACTTTTTTTTTTTTTTTTTTGCGGTACGCGGCCCTCTCACTGTTGTGGTCTCTCCCGTTGCAGAGCACAGGCTCCAGATGCACAGGCCCAGCGGCCATGGCTCACGGGCCTAGCCGCTCCGCGGCATGTGGGATCTTCCCGGACCTGGTCACGAACCCACGTCCTCTGCATCGGCAGGTGGACTGTCAACCACTGCGCCACCAGGGAAGCCCACAAATACACTTTCTTTATATATGATATTTGATAACTAGAATACTTGCAGTCGTTGCAGGTATTATTCTGGAGTTCATTATTTCCTTGTGTTTTTAGTGATATTTTAATATGAGATCATATTTCTATAGGAACCTTACCTGTAGGATTTTTAGAGAAGATTTACTTTTGCTTACACAAGGTGCCTGGCGCACTAAAGTGATCACCTTTATGGTTTTCAGCTCAAGGTTTTCTGGGTCACACAGGTAGTGTGAAATTCTAGCCCCCGACAATATGCTTGCAAACTTGTTTAGGAATTCTCAGAGGGGAGTTGTTTTCTTTTTTTTCTATTCCATCCACAGATAATGTGGAGACAGTCAGGTAACCTTACCTTTTCCCTCTGTAGGTCAGGTTTTTTCCTTAATCTACTACTGAGGATGTAGCCCTTCAGTTTTGGGGAGGTCTTAGTTTAGGGGAGGTTGCCAGTGTGATATATGGGCAAGATGACAGGGGCCCAGAGAATGGGGATGTCTTATTCAATCCAGATGAGGTCACAGAGGCTGCCTAGGTAAGGTGACACTTAGGACACTTAAACTGAACTCAGGCTTATTAAACAATAAATGGGAGTTTGCCATGCAATGGGCGTAATTACACTGTGTTCACCACAAGGCAAGAATCATGTCCAATGTGTACACTGCTGTGTCTCCAAAACTTAGCATAGTACTTTGCACATACTAGGTGCTCAATTAATGTACTTAAGTGTATCAAAGAGTAAGAAGTATCAAAGTATTCCAAATGGAGGGAAACAATGCATATAAAGCAAATAAGAAACAAATAACAAAACTTTATTAAAAATAACAAATTTGGTTAAACCAAGGGCCATTTCTTTTTTCAACAAGTGTTTTTACAATAGTTGTCTTTGGTAAGACCCTTATTTAGGATACAGACAGTGCCACACGCTAATAGGGATAATAAGACACATGCATAATAACTATAATACTTCTCCCCTGTGTACACAGTTTAGTTTCTCTCTCACTATGAAAGGCTAAAATAAGGGTATGAGGCTTCATGCTTCATAGCCTCTCTGCTGATGAGCTTGGGGATTGGGAAAACACTAAATGCTTCTGCAAATCATTATACCCTTGTCTTTAGTGGAAAAGAGTAGTCAGGTGTAAATGTTTGGCAAAATGTGGTTGTAGTTTGATTGCAATCTGCAAATATTTGTGCTGTCAGTTTGCCACAGAAGGTGTGGTCCTCATGAAAGGACTTTGAGGAACCTGGCTGGTCAAATGGTATGAAGGCTCAAAAGCATAAGGCCTCTAAGGAAGAGGTAGGGTATGCAGAATGAGAAGACCTTCCTACCTGAATTTCTGGCTAAAGGGGCAGCCCATGGTATTGTAAAGGCCATAGTCTTTTCTGTTTCCTTTACATGGATATAGGGAGAGGGAAGAGGAGAAAGGGATATTAATTCTTTTTTTTAAAAAAAACAGTAAAAGTTCCCACTGTGGAAAAAATATTTATTTAACTATAGAAATTTAATTAAGAAACCAAAACAACTTAGTCTTATAGCTGATGATCTCGTTGGCTTATACCATTGTCATACACTGAATTCTGAGTTATCAGGCCAAAAATGTGGACTTGGCAAAGATGAGAGTTACTGTCAATTGTTCCAGCTCCCCAAGCTGGATGGCACCAGTGGCTGTGTGAGTGAATACAGAAGTTGAAATCAACGTCATGTTAACTTTGGTTCCATTCCGAAAACATTCTATTCCAGAGATATGTAAGATGAAGCTTTTTTAGGGCAGAGATCATGGTTACATCCCCTAATACAGTGCCTGGTCCTTAATAGTTGCTCAGGAAATATGTGGTGAATAAATAAATGCACAAAGGTTACCCTGGGTTGCAAAGATCAGAACAGTATTTGCCATTATTTTGGAGGTTGGCGTGGGATTCGTACACCCTGGAACAGTTTCTTCTCTTTGCAGCTAGTATTATTTTTTTTGTTTATGAAGAACAAGCATTCTTGCACACTGGCACAATGGTCCTGGGGAAAGTGACACAGACAGATTTCCACTGCATTCCTCAGAAGACCCAGCAATACCACTCTCTGATGGTGAGTGTCTCTTTATCAGAAGATTTAAATTTGAGGGGTTTAGTCTTTTCTTTTTTGCCAGTAGTGGTGAGTACTTCAAGAACAAAACAATGAATTGGCCAAGTTTGATTGAATTGGATAGCATTTTACTGCTCTGCAGGAGTCAGGGTAGTTACAACCTCATCTCCCTGTGCAGCAGTTTTTCCCACACACAAAACTGCAAGTATCTTCTCATCCTTATCTACATTTATGTCTAATTCTATTAGTGGGCACTGTAAACATATTTCTAATTAGGGAGGAGGTATGCTTGTGTTTATTGTAATTCCCAAGGTACAAAAGATGTTAAAAATAGTATCAAGAGTTTGAGGGTTTTTGGTGGTTCTTAGTTTTCACTTAAAAATAAATAGACAAGTATTTAGCAACTTCTGCCAAGAAAAATTTCCACATAGGGCCTCATCCCTAGCAATAAAAACCCAGATATGGCAGCAAAACATTTCCAGATACTTCTTTAGGTCTCTGAAAGCAGTATAGGAGAGAGGAGTAAAAAAATTATAGTATACAGGTTATAAAACACTTTATGCATGCCAATTCATTTCAGTATTATTTTTCCTATTTCTCCAATGGGGACTCTAAGGTACATTTAGGTTAAGTACCTTGACCAGAGTCACATAGCTAGTATGTGACAGGGCTAGAACTCAAATGTAGGTTTTCTTATTACAAGTTCAGTGTTCTTATTCCAAGCCCAACATTCATAAGTTTTGAATGTTTGTTGTGTCTATTTTCCTTTCTAAGTAATAGTGTTGATGGGATGTGGGGGAGGTGATGGGATATGTCTTTTTGGCTCTTGCTGGCTACTGTGGCTCCAGTGTCTTATGAACATTGTACTAAAAAAGATAATAGCAGCCTTGACTGAACAAAAATTAATCTATATGCTAGTACTTAAATAGCCTTGGTCAGAGATGAGATCAGTAAGGGTGAGGAGGACAGCTAAATAATGAAAGTTTCCTTATTGATGGCACAAGAGATGGGCCCAACATTCTACTACATCTGAAAGAGCTGAATTCAATCAAACTAATCTAGGTAGGGTTGGGGGGCGGGGTGGGCAGGAAAGAAGTCCATTTGCATTCTCTTTGAATAATAAGGGTATCTGTTGTAAAATGACTACAGAGACAGCTACTCCCTGACTTCAAGTCTCATCCCAGTGACACTGGTGACCCTGGGGAGGCACACGTGCTGAAGTCTTCCCTAGTATCTAGGACATGGTATGGGGTTGTAGCAAAGATATTTCTTTTATGGTGATTTGACCTAGGACTTGACTTCTGAGAAGCATAAAGCCTCTGCTCAGACAAACTGGGTAAAATGTTTGTTTCCCTGGGCTATGAAAGTCATCTTGCAAAGAAATAACTAAAAAAAATCTCACCTCAAGTAATAATTTTCCTGGCAGGCCTCACCTCCAGAAGTCTTAGAAATATACCAGTCACTTCTCATCCTGCCCAAACAGCTATCTGAAATGCTGTTTCTAACACATAGTTATATATTAAATTGTGACCTCTACATCTACTGGTAAAGCATTTGTAGGAAGAATGAAGAAAAAGTGATGTAATTTTAAAGTATTCTCTTAGTGACTCCCAAATGTAGAAATTCTATTTGTTACAAGATATTAAATCTGAAGTTACATTATCAGCCAGATAATTCTTTGTTGTGGGGAGGGCTGCCCTGTACATTGCAGGATGTTTAGCAGCATCCTTGACCCCTACCCGCTGGATGCCAATAGTACCTCCTGAGTTTTGACAACCAAAAATGTCTTCAGACTTGGCCATAAAAATTATCTCCAGTTGAGAACTATGTTTTAACCAAAGCACCAAGATATTACAGAAAAAATAAAAAAAAAAAAAAAAAAAAACTCTAACTAAAGTGAGTTCTGAAATGGACTATCCCTAGAAATGAGAGGATTTAGGCAAAATCAGGTAGATAACTAACTCTAAAAACTCACAAGTTATAAAAGGTCAGGTGAGAATTACTGAGGAGTATTTCTTTGGAGACTGTTGCTGGTATGCTGTGATTCTTACCACAGCCACTTGCCTGCCTCTTACCTCAAGCCTAGTGACAGGAACCTTCAGTGGAACTAGTCAGAGTACTTGTACTTGGGATGTGTCTCTTGCAGTTAAAGGGGCACAGAGGACTTGCGTCTGTCTCCTGCCTGAAAAATATAGAAGACAAGACAGGCTGGCAGCTGTTCTGGCAGCAGGGCAGAGGAATGCTGAAGCTGCCTGCACTGGGATTGGCCTATATTCCCAAGTTTCTTTGGGCAAGAAGTGGATGAGAGCTTCGTGTGGACCAGGTGTGGATAATATAGAGCTGCCGCTAGCCTAAACACCATCAGAAAAAAAGCTCTCCCTCGGCCAGACACTTCACTTCCGTCTGTTGGAAAATAATCTCACTAATTTAGTTTGGACAAAACACTTTACTGCCACCTGCTGGAATACTGTCAAAATAAATATACAAATCCACATGGGTGATGTGCATGGCAGGCACTCCCTAGGGTATGGAGTGCATAACCTTGCACAATGTGGGGTGGTCCCAGAGCCACTTACAAATGGGCCACTGTGAGAGCTACCTTAGATTCTATCTGACAGGTCCTTACTGAGAAAAACAGGTTTCAAGAGGTAAGAAGTTGGAGGTGGACCACCAGATTCTTAGGGACTGAAAGAGTAAAAAAACTGCCAGAATAAAATGCTTTTGCTCAGACCAACCAAGGTTACTATGGGTGAGAAACCACCAAAGAATGGGGATGGTGGTGGTTTCTGAAAACCTTAAAAGCATCCATCTGAAAAAAAGGCAGCTTTAAACATCTACCAGGCCGAGTGTGAAACCATCACATGGAAGTAAAAGTTACAAATTTTCCTGCTCCCCTTTCTTTTCCTCTCTCTCCACCCATTTGGCTCTGGTTGGTAAGCTGGGAGAAAACAAGAAAGACCAGGCATGATGCCTCTCCAGGACAAGCAGTTAGCCAACTGTCCCAAGCTGGTGAAGAGGGAAGTTTCACTCTTTCTGATTCAACAACCATAGGACTTTCTATTCCTAATAGAGACCACAGAATTCATGGAATCTATCTGAGTCAGGTACATGACACATTGGCTCCACTGTATAGGTTTAAAGGGATGAGGAAATTAAAAAATAAAGGTTTTTTGTTTTGTTTTTAAAATTATACCCCTGAATCCTGTATGTTGAACACTGGTTACATATTATAAAGCAGGATCTGGAAAAGATATCTTCCAAGGATATGTTTTTGAGTTTTACAGGGGAAAATGTTTGAATCCATTCATTTGTTGACAGCCCATACTTTGGGAGTAGGGCACATAAATGCAAGGGAGTCTCTGTCGTCTGGGTGCTTACAGTCTTGGGTTTCATACTCAGAGTAATGTAACTATTACTGTCAGTTACGTCAGCAAGAGCCTGTGTTGCATAGGCAGGGCAGGTTCAGAAGGGTTTTTACTCTAATGATTTCCTCTCATGATATTTTTACTCGCTTATGATTAAGCTTTAGAAGTGACATGTTGCCCCTGTTCTTCAAGCATGGAATCACAGGTAAAGCTTCCATTTAAGACGTTTAAAGAGAGGTGCAAGGCTAAATGCATAGGTTGCGTCTTGATTGGGCTGCTTTGAAACCACAGTCTGTCTGGTCCTCAATTTGGCAGATTCAGACACTTACATTTCACTTTATTCAGGCTTAATCAGGCTCTGAGAATTTAATTTGGGTAAAACAACTTTATAATTCAACCCAATGAACAGAAGCTGATTTATGAACCATGAAGTGAATTTACTGAGAAAAACTGTATTGCTAGTATAACTGGTACCAGTCATGTGCTTTGGACAATTGCTTCTTACTGCGTGTGTTGATTTAATTGAGAGCCCTTGAGCGATGGGAAGACTACCTGATAAGTGTGGAATCAGAGCATGGGTCTTTGTATGTTCTTAAATGATATCTAGAATTTAAGTTTACTAGGATATAAACTCACTGACAGGGATCTTATTTGCTGATATGTCCTAAGAGACTAGAACGTGGTAAGCGTTCAATAAGTATTTGTTGAGTGAGGGACTGAATCTGAACTAAGTTTTTTTAAACTGTTCTGATAATGGATGGGTATTGGTCCTGGTCATTAGAATCAGTAGCCCCTCTCCTAGACAGAATGCAAGCCCACAGTACATTCTTATTCAGATTCTGCTGGTTCTAGACTCTTAATGGACCCCATCCGTCTCTTATGACAGCATCAACTGGGCATGTGATACTTAAGTTACAGATGATTTATTTTACTCTCTCTGATGAAATTTGGGAGCCACCCTGACCTCTGTAACACATTTACAGATCATCTCATAAGGTGACTTTTCTTTTCTTTTCTTTCTTTCTTTTTTTTGGGGGGGGGTAAATTTTGTCCCAAGTTCTATAAGGGTTCTTGTCTTATATTTTCCGGGTTTCTGACTTCCAGCTCAGGCAGGTAGGGGACAACTGAACTGTGGTAGTTTATATTTTTACAGACACCCAGAGTTCTTTGTGCAGGTGTGGATCTATCTACCCTCCATCAAAGTCTAAAAGCAGAACACTGCGTTTTACTCAATGGAAGATCTCAAAGCCCTTAACAAACTAAAGCAAAAAACGAGATTGTATGAATATTCATACCTTTGTGAACGTGTGGGAGCTGCACGGTCGGTCTGGGTGGCTATGCAAGCAAGTACAGACACCCCAGGCTCAGAGAGCTCCTCATTCTTTCTGCCTTTCAGCTCTGCCTCTGAAATTCTGGTTTTGTATAGGAAGCTCTCTGTAAGCATATAGCCCGTTGACTTACATTTTCCCAGATGCTTTTGGCACCAGAGGCATCTATGTTCTCTCTAGAGTCTAGGTCTTGTCCTTAGGTGAAGTGGAAGGGTGGGGGCGGACAGGGTCCCCCATCTAACCTCCGTCGCTGAGAATGGGAACGTGACTCACCGCTTCAGTCTGCCCGGAGGTTTCTGTTAAGATCTCGGGCTCCTCACCTAGATAACGGCACCCGGGTTTTTCTGGCGTCCTGCAGGTGGTCATGCTCCCTCCGCAGAGACCAGGAGTGACCTCGGGCTGCCGGATTTGACCTTCATGACACCTACGTCCTCTCCCCACTTTCCTCTATCTTCTTTTCAACATCCCCAGACTGAGGACCCCCAGACACCTCCCTCAGGCCCGCGCCCTGCTTCTCACATCCTAACTCAGGGAACCAAATTTGGGGTGGGAGAAGCCCGGCGTCTCTAAAGTCGACGGACTCCAGGGCTGCGGCCGCGGGGCTTTGGGGGAGGCCCGCCCTAGCTACGCGCTCGCCCCGTCCCCGCCCGCGGGCCCGCCCCGCCCCTCCCACGTACGTCACGTCCGGCCCAGCCCCTGCCAGCCCTCCGCCCTCCGCCCTCCGCCCTCCGCTCTCCTCTCGCTCGCCGTTAAGGAGGCTCTGCGCCTCAGCTACAGCCTCCGTCTCCGCTCCCGCCCCATCCTCCGCGTCTCTGCCGCCGCCACCGCCGGGGGCATCCGGGGGTCGCCTAACGGGCTGGCCCTGCGCCACAGTCGTCGCTTCAGCCTCCCGCCAGTGGCGGCCACAAGAAGAAGCTCGCTGGCCGCGGAGCCACTTGGGGCCTCAGTTCTCGCCCTCTTTCAGTTGCCGCGGGTTCTGGAGAAGCGGCCGCGGCCGGGGAACTGGGCATCGAGGTTCCAACGGTAGGTGAACGGGCGGTACTGCGCATGCGCTGGTCCCTGTAGCCGCGGCCCTCCCCCTTCTGCCTCCCCCCACTCCGTGTCCCACCCGCGCCGGCTTCAAGGGCTTTGCACCTCGGGGTGCGGGGGATCCCGGGCAGTGCCGTTGCAGGTGCGGCATTCCATAGAGAGGGCCCCCTTTCTCCTAGAGCAAGAGAAGGTGAAGATGTGCCCCTGGCAGCCAGGGGGTGTGGCAGTCTTCGATTTTTCAGCCGCTGCAGTGCGCGTGAGCGGGTGTGCCTTCTCACCTAGCTCCCCCAAAGTAGAAAGCACAGCTCCCCACCCTTGTTTGCTAGCCTCCCCTGCACACCGGACCTGCGCCGCCTCCCTGCCCTTTTCCTTAAAGCTGGGCAGTGAAGTTGATGCAGAAAAAAAAAAGTGTGGTTTAATCTGGGCTTAACTGCGCCCCTTTTTAAGATCACGTGAGATGAGTGGTTGCTGACTTCCTTAGATCGTTCAGAGAATATAGCCAAAATTGGGCTGTTGGTGCACTGGGGACTTGTCTAGAATGCATTCTGCATAGGCCAGGCTAGAGAGGGTACAGCGCTGTTTCAGATGAGGCGCCTGGTTTCCGAGATAAGGTATTAGGAAATTGAATCAGTTGGCACACTTGCCCAGTGGGAAATTGGTAAACTTCAATTAAAAAATCAATTAAAAATCAAACTGACTTTTAGAAAGGCATTTCGTTCGGCTCCCCATTATAACGTCTAATCAATGAAAAAAGTACCTAAGATTGGGCACTTACCTTATTTTCAAGTTGATGATAATCTAAAAATGGCAACCGGAACCACAGTAATGCAGATTATGAACATTAAGTAGCTGAGATGCACTTACTTTTAAAAGTGGACATTAAAGGATGGTTTTGAATTATTGACTTTCTGGGTTAATGTGAGGCTGTGTCTTCAACTTTCCTTTTTGTAACCTTGCATGCAATACTTGTTGGCCTGGGTGTCTCTCAGGTACTGCATTTAGTAAGTGCGTACTAGCTGAATGGAATTGAATGAACTGGTTATTATTTGTATATCTATCGGGAGCTCCTTCTTACTTTCTTAATCTCTGCTGCTTTTAAAATTTGGGCAGTATTTTAAATAATTTAATTGTGTTACCAGTTAGGGATCTGGAACACATCTTAAATGCTTGGAAAGATGTAGAAAGGCTTATCAGTGTTACAAAATTCTTCCTTAGGTGAAGTAAATGTTACATTGTGTGTGTGTTTTTAACTGTATATGTAGTGTTTTATTTATTAATATGAGTGTATAGAATTCTGTTATTTTCTCTATCTTTAAAATTTGTATTTATTTAAAAAATTAATAGGCAACTTATTTTTATTTTTTGCCGTTCGCGGGCCTCTCACTGTTGTGGCCTCTCCCGTTGCGGAGCACAGGCTCCGGACGCGCAGGCTCAGAGGCCATGGCTCACGGGCCTAGCTGCTCCGCGGCATGTGGGATCTTCCCGGACCGGGGCACGAACCCGTGTCCCCCGCATCGGCAGGCAGACTCTCAACCACTGCACTACCAAGGAAGCCCTAGGCAATTTTTAGAGAAGTTTTAGGTTCACAAAAACATCAGGAAGTACAGAGTTACTACATATCTCCTCCCCCACTGCATGCAATTTCCCCTCTTTTTTATATCTTGTATTAGTATGAAGTGTGTTTTTATTAGAATGCCATTGTTTTAGGACAGAGAAAATGACTGAAATGGATATATTGTGACTTGTCAGTTTTTCCCCATCAATAAAATGACAGCTACTGTTATTATCATTTCTGAATAGCCTCAGTCTGTGCATGGCTCCCCTTTGTTGTACCCTGACTTTAGTATTGGGAAACATAATAGGATAAATTGTAGCTATACTTTGAAAAAAATTGTGATAAATATACATAACATAAAATTTACAATTTTAACCATTTTTAAGTGTACAGTTCAGTGGCATTAAGTACATTCACCGTGTTGTGCAACCGTTGCTACTGTCCATTTCCAGAACTTTTTCATCATCCCAAACAGAAACTCATAGACAGCAATTCCCCATTCCCTCTTCCTCCTAGCACGTGGTAACCTCTGTTCTACTTTCTGTTTCTATAATTTGCCTATTCTAAGTACCTCATATAGGTGGAATCATATAGCATTTGTCCTTTTGTGTTTGGCATATTTCGTTTAGTTCATTTTCAGGGTTCATTCATATTGTAGCGTGTATCAGAATTTCCTTCCTTTTTAAGATTGAGTAATGTATTCCATTGTGTGTATATACAACATTTAGTTTATCCGTTCATCTCTTGATGGATATTTGGATGTTTCCACATTTTGGCTTTTGTGAATAATGCTGCTATGAACTTTGGTGTACAGGTATCTGTTTGAGTCCTTGCTTTCGATTCTTTTGGGTACATACCTAGGAGTGGAATTGCTGGTAATTCTGTGTTTAACTTTTCGAGGAACATCTAAACTGTTTTCCAGGTCTGCTGCACCATTTTACATTTCCATTAGCAATGCACAAGGGTTCCAGTTTCTCTACATCTCCCCAACAATTGTTACTTCCCTTTGTTTGTTGGTTTGTTTGATAATAGGCATCCTAATGGGGGTGAACAGATATCTCATTGTGGTTTTGATTTGCATGTCCCTAAGAGTGATGCTGCACATCTTTCATTTGTGTATCTTCTTTGGAGAAATGTCTGTTTAAGCCCTTTGCTCAGTTTTTAAATTGGTTTTTGTTTCTTTGTTGTTGAATTACTTTCAAAAAAAAGTTGCTTTAAAAAGTTATTTTGTACGTGCATTAAATCTTTTATCTGAAAACCTTATTGGTTCTTAAAATGAATGCAATACTGAAATTTAAAAAATAGAAATTGGGGTAAATTCCCTGGCAGTTCAGTGGTTAGGACTCCGCACTTCCATTACAGGGGGTATGGGTTCGATCCCTGGTTGGGAACTACCCGCATGCCACTCAGTGCGGCTAAAAAAATTAAAATAAATAAATAAACAAACAAATAAATAAATAAATAGAAATTGAAAATTTCTGTTTTACACATAGGTAAACAACAGAGATTTTACATCTGAAAAAGGTTTCCAATTATTTAGTAAGTCACACTGTATTAAGCTCTCAATTAGGTATATATCAATACCGAGAACTTATTTCCATAACCTCAGCATTACAAAGGGGCACGCATTAAATGAAGATCCTATCCTCACCAATGAGTAAGATTAATGCTCCTGAACTTTCCTTTGTTTATAAAGTATTTTGTTAACATGGCTAGGAGCAGAGGAGGAGATTACTGGATGGAGAAAAAGGAAGTGTAATATGTACACATGAACTTGACCTGAATCAGTGTTCCCCAAGTGGCGCAGAAGGCCAATATGTGAGGAGGTTCACTTTGGGGCCTTATAGAAGAGCCAGTTTGATTGGACATGGAAATAATGAAGGATTTTTGGAATGGAATGTAATAAAGGCAGGTTTAATGCACCAAATCATACTCACATGAGATATTAATGGTAATGGCATTAAGAGTAACTCATTATCAGATTTATTTATTCATTCACTGGATATTTTTCTCCTTCTAAATGTCAGAGATACATGAAGGAGCAAAACCCAAGCAGTTACTTGGTGATGGTTGCATAACTGTAAATTTACTAGACATTAAATTATACACTTGAAAAGAGTGAATTTTATGATATGTAAATTATACCTTAATAAAGCTGCTTTAAAAAAAAACAAAACCCACCAGTGGACTTTAAGGAACTTATACTCTGTTGGGAGAAAGAAACTTTAAACAAACACAGAAAGGACTATATAATTAAACTTGTGATGAATGTTTTGGAGCCAAGGAATAACATGTCCTAAGAAAAATTGACAGGGGATATCATTAGGTTGGATGGGTTGGAGAAGGCCCCTCCAAGAATGGGACTTAAGTAAGAGCTGAAGATGAGTAGGAGGAAGTGAGGGGGAGAGTGTTTGAGGCAAATGAACCAGCATGTATGTATAAAAGTCTTAGGTTGAGGAAGATGCAGTGGCTTGACAAGATAATTTAATGAAATTTATTTTATTTCTACTAGAGAAGGAAATACCCTGAATCTTTTCAGACAGGTTTTTACCTAGTTTTAGTGTATATTTTCTTTTTTTTTTGTATATGATGTATAATAATTCTTATATTTTTGGTTTTAAACACTTTTCAGAGTGATGTCTGTCTGGTTTCTATTGCCCTTTTCTGGAATAGAAAAACTTGAGTTATTTACTTATTCTTAAAATATGTATTTTTGCTTTTATGTATCAAGCTGCTGTTCCATGTAATTGAAAAGTAAAAGTAAAAATAAAACTGAAAAACACTTGTTGATTGACATAGTAGGTGCTTAATACTTAGGGGGAAGGGTGGGAGGAGGTTCTTTTTGGACACCAGTCATAGTGGATTAAAAATTTGGAAAGGTGAAAGAGCTCAAATTTAGGATCAGATAAGGTGAGAGAATTTTTATAGGAAAAGCAGACCATATAATGGTTCATTATAGAATCACTTTTGAAACTAATGATTTCAAAAGATATATATTTTTTATGTTAAGGAGTATTCTAGTGTTTGAATAATGATTTTTGATTAGCAAGTACAGAATATTTAAGTGTTTTATGAATCACCTTTACGAAGTATCGTTTCATACATTTCAGTGAAATTTCAAACAATATTTTCAGTTTTGGTTGTAGTCATTGTTGCCTGAAAGAGCGTCAGCCTAAAGGGCAGCAGACTTAGAGTTCTACTCACTAGTTTAGTGACCTACTCACTAGTTAAGTGACTTTAAACCAGTTTCTTCAGCTCTCTGAGATTTTTTTTGTTTCTTTTCTGAGAAAAAGTGATAATCTGCCATGCTTATCTCACAGGGGATGGTTGTGAGGATTCAGTTGGATAGTGAACTGGAAAGTATACCAGAAATGATAGCATCATTTCAGATACTGGAGTTCTGCTGTTGTGTAGTGTTCTCAACCCAGGAAATAAAGATGAAATCATATTTTTTGCTCTCAAAGTTTATAATCAAGTGAAAAAGACAGATACAAAAAATAAGTATAGTTAGTGCTTTTTTGTTCATTTCCCAGGTTCCTTTTTTCTCCCCCCAGCGCAGTTTTTACACAGTCAATGCAAAAAGAGAATGTTGTTCTCTCAAGGGACCCATTTGACTAGAACAAGTTGTGAAATTACCTCCAATGGTAAAAAGAAAAAAGAAAAAAAAAGTGTATTGTAGTTTTGTATTAAAGAACAATAAGAAATGATATGCTAGTCTTCTTAAGACTGTACTCATTAGTAGACCCTAGGTGAGCACGTTTTCAATGGAGAAACATGAAAGGTGAAAAGTTACCAGAATAGAGGAGTCTTGAAGAGTCAACTAAATATACACTAAAATATACACAAAATTGAGATTATATGCATGCATATAATTGACTGGAATATGGGCTCTCTTTACGTATATATGCTTTCTCAGGTATTTTGTGTTGCCCTCTAAATTGTGGAGCTAGTTTTTTTTGGGGGGGCAGTCATTGTGTTGGTACTTAGTGGGAAGAGCTAATTTAACACATAGCTCACTTTGACTTAATAGAAGATCATGCTAGAGTAGTGACCAGTGACCTTGGAGTGAATGTGGGGTAAAGGAACCTGTTGGGAGCCAGCTTGCTCCAGCACATTACAAGCTTACCCTTTCATCAGGAGACAGCATTTAAAGTGTCACCTTTTCTCATACTTTCATGAGTAAGATTAAACATCCCTCTACCACTTACCTGTTTTTCATGCACTGATATGTGAACCTTCTAAAACTCTACATCTGACCGATAAATATCTCAAAAGGTCATCCTTCATCCTTTGGGGAAGTTTATCTACCTTGGAGACTAACTTTAGGTACGTTATGGTTTCCTTGGCTTTTTTTTTTTTTTTTGCAGTATGCGGGCCTCTCACTGTTGTGGCCTCTTCCGTTGCGGAGCACAGGCTCCAGACGCGCAGGCTCAGCGGCCATGGCTCATGGGCCTAGCCCCTCCGTGGCATGTGGGATCTTCCCGGACTGGGGCACGAACCCGTGTCCCCTGCATCGGCAGGTGGACTCTCAACCACTGCGCCACCAGGGAAGCCCTCCTTGGCTATTTGAATCAGAATTGTGGCTGATTTACAAGTAAATGTGAGAGGAGTTCTTTTTGCCTTTGTAATACTGCTTTTTATTGTTCTGGTTTCTTAAGACTTAAGTTACTGTCATTAGAAAGATTTGCAGTTAGATCCAGCAGCACATTCTAGCATCACCATTTACAAATATTGAAGTTTAGCTCAGTGACTTGAGGCTCACAGTACATGTAAAACGGGAATAGTGCCTGCCTCATAGCATTCTTGTAGGTATGAGAAATAACTTGTGAAGTACTTACAGGTATTCCATAAATCATAGTTCCTTTCCATACTTTTTAAAAAATTATAGTTGATTTACAATATGATTTGTTTTTAACATTATTTACAATATTATTATTATTATACATTCCAGATGTACAATATAGTGTTTCAATATTTTTATAGATTATACTCCATTTAAAGTTGTTATAGGGGCTTCCCTGGTGGCGCAGTGGTTAAGAATCTGCCGCCTGCTAATGCAGGGGACATGGGTTCGAGCTCTGGTCCGGGAAGATCCCACATGCCGCAGAGCAGCTAAGCCTGTGCGCCACAACTACTGAGCCTGTGCCCTAGAGCCCGCGAGACACAACTACTGAAGCCCGCGCGCCTAGAGACTGTGCTCCGCAACAAGAGAAGCCACTTCAATGAGAAGCCCTTGCACTGCAATGAAGAGTAGCCCCAGCTTGAAGCAACCAGAGAAAGCATGCGTGCAGCAACGAAGACCCAATGCAGCCAAAAATAAATAAATAAAGTTGTTATAAAGTGCTTTCCTTTCTTGATTTGATTATCTTTGGTTATTGCTGGGAGTAGATATGACAGCCACTTTTGATGTTTTTTGTTTTTTTTAAACATCTTTATTGGAGTATAATTGTTTTACAATGTTGTGTTAGTTTCTGCTGTGTAACAAAGTGAATCAGTTATACATATACATATGTTCCCATATCTCTTCCCTCTTGCATCTCCCTCCCACTCCCTATCCCACCCCTCTAGGTGGTCACAAAGCACGGAGCTGATCTCCCTGTGCTATGCGGCTGCTTCCCATTAGCTAGCTATTTTACATTTGGTAGTGTATATATGTACCAGGTATATATAGAAGTGTATTTATTTAGTTTTTAATCACTTAAGGATGTGTTCTTCTCTTGTTAATCTTCTTAAATTTGAATAGTCACTATTATTTGCTTCTTATTTATGTCTTTAATCAACATATATTTTATTTTATTTATTTATTTTGTTGCGTCGGGTCTTAGTTGCGACAGCTGGGCTCCTTAGTTGCGGCATGCATGTGGGATCTAACCCAGATCGCCTGCATTGGGAGCACAGTGTCTTAACCACTGTGCCACCAGGGAAGTCCCTCAACATACATTTTAAACATTAAATTATGTGTTACGGATTGTATGAGGCAATACAAAGATGATACAGAGGTGTTACAAAGATGAAATGACAGAGTTCCTACCTACAAGGATCCTCTCTTTTGAAAAAGACATATTTTTAGATTCTATGGGATGTTTGCTAAAAAGGTAAGAGATAACTTAGGAGCAGAAGGAAGGAGAACTGTCTGCTTCAGGAAGTCAGGGAAGGTTTGACAGAGGAAGCTGGAGTTGAGACTTGATGGTGGATGGAAGTTTGGTGAACAAGATGGAATTGGACATGGTGTTGAGTTAGGGCTCCAAGACAGAAAACAATGTGCACAGCTTGGGAGATGTGGATTGTGAATTTCAAGTAGTTAAGTATTGTTGGAGAGTAGAGTGAGGTGTAGGAGTGGCAGGGAAGAAGATTTTACTGGTAGGTGAAGTACTCGTACACCACGTAATAGAGTTTGCAGTTTACTGTGTACGTCAGAGGTTCTTAAAGCTTTGTATGTGTTGTAATCACCCAAAGAGCTTATTAAACATACAGAGAGCCCAGGCCAGGCTCTCATGGATGCCAGATTGGGGTTGTGGCTGTATATTGAATATCTGTATATTGAACAAAACTTTCCCCATCCCCAGATGAAGTTAGGAAACCAGTGTTGTAGGTCACTGGTCTGAAAAGTGAGGTGCTGGCACTTTGAATGGGCAGGATGACCTATAAAAATGTGTGTGTAGGTGGAGGAATAAAATTTATGTTTCTACTTATTTTTTATTTTATTTATTTTTAAAATAAATTTATTTATTTATATATTTTTGGCTGAGTTGGGTCTTTGTTGCTGCACGTGGGCTTTCTCTAGTTCTGGCGAGTGGGGGCTACTCTTCCGTTGCGCTGTGCGGGCTTCTCATTGCAGTGGCTTCTCGTTGCGGAGCACGGGCTCTAGGCGTGTGGGCTTCAGTAGTTGTGGCTTACGGGCTCTAGAGCACAGGCTCAGTAGTTGTGGCGCATGGGCTTAGTTGCTCCGTGGCATGTGAGATCTTCCCGGACCAGGGCTCGAACCTGTGTCACTTGCATTGGCAGGCGGATTCTTAACCGTTGTGCCACCAGGGAAGCCCTGTTTCTGTTTATTTTTAATGTTCAATTTTTTTTTCTTTTGCCACGCCATGAGGCATGTGGGATCTTAGTTCTCCAACCAGGGATCCAACCTGTGCCCCTTGCAGTGGAGCCCTAATCACTGCCAGGGATTTGTTAAAATGTTATTTTTCTGTATGTTTATTATGTGCATAATATACTAGGGTATTCGCTATTCTGCTTTAGATATACACATACATACATGACAGGTATGCGCATAATCTTTTTCCTGTTCAAAAAATTTAGAGCCCAGTGCTCTAGGCATTGGAAAACAGTTGAGGAATTTTGTGCAGGGGAATTCAGGTTAGATTTGATGAGGATATCAGTGAGGAGAATAGATGAAGGGACTTAGTTACAGGGGATTTTATCTCTCCTTGGCTTTATTACTTTTGTTTTGCTTTGAAAGCTTGAAATCATGGGAGTTTATAAAATAATTGACTGTGGCCATGAAACCCTTGCCTGAATACTTTGCATAAAAGAGGGATAAGTGAGCTGTCTCAAGGTGAAATGTTTTGTTTAGTGAGTTGCAATCTGCAAAATATATGTGCTGTATCTAGTACCATGATTTGGGGAGTGTAGTTATACAAAATATACTTGATTCATTGCTCATTGTAGTTTTGTGGAATCACCATGGAGGAGGATTGGTCCCTCAAGAAGTATGTTAAAGTGTGCACAGATGAACAAATCCTCAGGCACAGGGGTAATAATTGTTGTGATAAATACTTTATAATCTTTTTTTTGTTTTTTAAGGCAAAGAAATTCCTCAACTTTTGAGTATTAGAGCTCGCTTTAAAAACTTTCTAGTCCTGGGACCTCCCTGGTGGTGCAGTGGTTAAGAATCCACCTGCCAGTGCAGGGGATACAGGTTCGAGCCCTGGTCTGGGAGGATCCCACATGCCGTGGAGCAGTTAAGCCCGTGCGCTGCAACTACTGAGCCTGCACTCTAGAGCCCGCGGGCCACAACTGGTGAGCCCGCGGGCCACAACTGATGAGCCCGCATGCCACAACTACTGAAGCCTGCGTGCCCTAGAGCCTGTGCTCCATAGCAAGAGAAACCACCACAAGGAGAAGCCCGCGCACTGCAACGAAGAGTGGCCCTCGCTCGCTGCAACTAGAGAGGGCCCATGCGCAGCAATGAAGACCAAACGCAGCCATAAATACATACACACATACGTACATACATACATACCAACGTAGCCATAAATACATACATACATAAATAAATATCAACGCAGCCATAAATACATACATACATACATATATAAATAAATAAGCAAGCAAGCAAACTTTCTAGTCCTGAATTCTCTTTTAGTTATATATACTTTGATAAATTACTTAAGGCCAAAGTCAATATGAATTTATTTTTTAACTTTTAATTTTATGTTGCAGTATAGTTGATTAACACTGTTGTGTTAGTTTCAGGTGTACAGCAGAGTGATTCACTTATACATATACATGTATCTATTCTTTTTCAAATGAATTTAATAGTAGATGTAAATGACTTGGTATTTTCCTGATCATAGTAGCATCTATGGACATTTGACAGATAAGTTTATATGCTGTTGAGATGTTTGTTTAATTTTTCTGTTTGCTTGGTACTGTTAAGGATTCAGACAGATTGATGCCTTGTCAGTTTCTCAGGCCAGGAGGGAACCACAGATTTAGCATACTGGCAAATTTTGTAGTACCATCCTTGTTCAGTCAGAATGAAACAAGTGCCTTTTCCTTTGTTTGATAAATTGCTTAGAGCTTATTAATGAAAAGATGAATGTATGGAGCAGGGGTACATTATCTCTGTTCCCAAAGTTTACCATCTTTATTGAGACTCAGCTCCCTCTTGGCTTTTCCCTCTTTTTATACTAGTGATAGCGCTTTTTTTGTTTTTGTTTTGTTTTAGCAATTTTTTAAAAAGTATTTATTTATTTGGCTGCGCTGGGTCTTAGTTGCGGCATGCGAACTCTTAGTCGTGGCATGTGAACTTCATTAGTTGCAGCATGTGGGATCTAGTTCTCTGACCGGGGATCAAACCCAGGCCCCCAGCATTGGGAGTGTGGAGTCTTAGCTACTGGACTACCAGGGAAGTCCTGTTTTAACGATCATTGAAGATGATTGAGGTAGCTCTTTTAAACTTTTCTGTGTGAATTGTATCCCTATTTTGTCAAAAGCATTTTGGGCAAAAGTGACTTTTCTTTTTTCTTTCTATTCAGTTTGAAGGTAGAACAATTTTACATGAAAGTGATAATTTATTTTTGCAGGTACCCCTCTTACCACAGGTTGTTTTATTTGTAAAATGATCAAAGTTTACTAGCATAGTGCAGATCTACTCTTTTTTTGCTTTACATGGGCCTCTCACTGTTGTGGCCTCTCTCATTGCAGAGCACAGGCTCCGGACGCACAGGCCCAGCGGCCATGGCTCACGGGCCCAGCCGCTCCGCGGCATGTGGGATCCTCCCGGACCGGGGCACGAACCCGTGTCTCCTGCATCGGCAGGCGGACTCTCAACCATTGCGCCACCAGGGAAGCCCCAGATCTACTCTTATTACCATCATACTGTTTTGTAAAATTATTTGCTCTGAGAAGACTTACAGCTAGTGTTAAAATTTATAAAGTCTTCAGCGTTTTTTTTTTTTTTTTTTTTTTTTAAGTTATGCTGTATAGAAATTGTAGTAATTTCTGGATGTGCTAGATAGCATAGAAGGGCCAAACAGGATTGGTTCTTGAAATGTGGTTAAAAAAAATATTATATTTTTGGGGACTTCCCTGGTGGTCCAGTGGCTAAGACTCCGCCTCCCAATGCAGGGGGCCCGGGTTTGATCCCGGATCAGGAAACTAGATCTCATGTGCTGCAACTAAAGATCCTGCATGCTGCAACTAAAGGATCCCGTGTGCAGCAAACAAATCCCACGTACTGCAACTATAAATAAATAAATAAATAGTTAAAAAAAACCACAACAAATACATTTAAAAAAAAAGAAATATTTTATTTTCCTTTTGTGGATGGAAAAGCATATTTTAAAATATATTTTATAATAATAGTTTAATATTCAATAGTTAATCTATTAAAATGATGCTATGCCTTTATTCATGTAAGTTTTCTCTTTTTAATTTTTTCTGCTTTATTGAAGTGTAATTTATATACAATCACATTCACCAATTTAAAATGTTTAGTTTAATAAGTTTTGACAAGTGTATTAAGCATGTAACCACCACTACCACAATCATGACATAGAATATTTCCATCACCCCCAAAAGTTCTCAGTGCTTTTAAATTTTCTCATCAGTGAAATGAATATAATGAAAGTATGTACTTCCATAGGATTGTTGTAAGGATTAAATGAATTAATATATTTAAAGCCCTTAAGGTAGTTCCTGGCTCAGTAATAGCTCAGTTAATGCTATCTACTGTTATCCGTGGTTTTGATGTTGGTGTTATATCCTTTAAAAAAAACTGTCACTACTAATTTTATTAGATACTTAAGACTTTTCTTTTTAAACACATTTTAAAATTTATTTTATTTATTTGTTTTTGGCTGTGTTGGGTCTTCGTTGCTGCATGTGGGCTTTCTCTAGTTGCAGTGAGTGGGGGCTACTCTTCGTTGCGGTGTGCGGGCTTCTCATTGCTGTGGCTTCTCGTTGCGGAGCACGGGCCCTAGAGTTCAAGGGCTTCAGTAGTTATGGTGCCTGGGCTCAGTAGTTGTGGCTCACGGGCTCTAGAGTGCAGGCTCAGTAGTTGTGGCGCATGGGCTTTGTTGCTCTGCGGCACGTTGGATCTTCTGGAATTAGGGCTCGAACCCGTGTCCCCTGCATTGGCAGGCAGATTCTTAACCACTGCACCACCAGGAAGTCCTGATACTTAAGACTTAAAGATTCTTTGCTGTTAAGAAAGGTGTGTTTGTTGCTGTCATGTATATCAGCGGTCCCCAACCTTTTTGGCACCAGGGACCGGTTTCGTGGAAGACAATTTTTCCATGGTGCGGGAGTGGGTATGGTTCAGGCGGTAATGTGAGCGATGGGGGTATAGTTCAGGAGGTAATGTGAGCGATGGGGAGCAGTGGCAAGCAGCAGATGAAGCTTCGCTCGCTCGACTGCCACTCACCTCCTGCTGTGTGGCCCTGTTCCTAACCAGGGTTGGGGACCCCTGATATATATGTACATGTAACCATATGTATATGAATGGAGTGTAGAAGTATTTTGAGCCTTCGCAGAACTCAGGTTGATAGCTAGTATACGAAGGTACACTTTCCTGAATGTTCCCATTAGTCAGATTATTGATAATTGGTATTTAATTGCATTATTTTTTATCACTCTTGTCTCATGGTAAAGTATGTGATATAAAATTCAAAATGGTTTCTTATTTGTTGTCAGTACCACCATGCTAGGCAACCGTCACTTGTATTTAAAATGATTTTGCTGTTTTGATTTATAATAAAATTATGCTTTCAGAAATCCTTGGTTATTTTGAAAGTCTGCACATTGTATTCTCTTGTGTCAAGCCTTTAATTAACTGCTTTGTTTGCATATTATTGACTGTATCTGTTCAGACATTTCATCAGATCTCTTTGGCATATTTTTCTGTGGTACCTGACCTCCTGCTATTTTCTTTTCCATTTTTCTTTTCTTCAAAAATGGGATATTGTAGTTTAGATGTTGCATTAGTTTTCTAGGGCTTCCATGATAAATTACTAAAAATGGGGTGACTCTAGAATAGTAGAAAATTTTCTCTCACAGATCAGGGGGCCAGAAGTCTAAAATCAAGGTGTGGGCAGGGTCATGCTCCCTCTGAAGGGAGAATTCTTCCTTGACTCTTCCATCTTTTGGTGGCTTCTGGCATTTCTTGTCTTTTGACAGCATAATTCAATTTCTGCCTTTGTCTTCACATGGCCTTCTTCCCCTCTGTGTGTCCTGTCTCCTTCTTATAAGCACACTAGTGATTGGATTAAGGACTCCCCTAAATCAAGGTGATTTCATCTTGATATCCTTAACTAATTACATTTGCAAAGATCCTATTTTCAAATAAGGTCACATTTTGATGTTACAGGTGGACATGAGTTTTGGGGAGACACTTCATTCAACCTAGTACACATATAAAGGAAATATTTACATGATTTAAGCTCTGAAAAGGGACAGGAAGCAGTACTAAATCATGTCAGAAACAACTTTGCATTTTGCAGGAATGTTATTTTGGGCCACTGTAGTCTGAATGCCTTCTGCAGTGTTCTCTGGATAGAGGTCTGAAGTGAATAGTCGTTGGCTGCAAGGGCTCGGACCATAGGCATGCTTTAAAAGTGCTTTTTAGCAAAACAACAACAACAACAACAAAACAAACAAAACAAAACAAAAGTACCTTTTAGCAAGCTATGAATGAATGGCCTCCTAAAATATATATAAGACTCTGGTCAGTTTGAGTGATAAAATGTGAGAGTCTGTGGTACTTTAAATCGTCAGAATTTACACGGAGTGATGGTATAGTATAGTAATAAAGAGCAAGGACTTTAGGAGTTACACTCCCTGGATTCAGATTCTGCCTCTGACCCTTATTAGCTGGGTGAACTGTGGTTAAATTGTTGAGCCTCTATGCAGTGTCTCATTAAAATAAGTCATAATACCGTATCAATATGTGTAAAGTGCATAGAAATGCCTGGCACATAGTATCAGTAATTGCTCATTTAATGTTCGCTGCTGCTGTTTTCATCATCATGATGATGCCCTTTGTTTTTCTAGTACTAAGGATGAATTTGTACTGATGAACTCATGGATTCCTACCCAGCATTGCCTTAGGAAAGATGTTTTTTTCAGATTGTTTGCTTAGAGGTTGGGAGTAGTAGAAAACACAGGATGAGATAACTGGTTCTGGTTTCACTAACAAGTACACTAAACCTGAGTAGCCATTTTTGTGATATAGAACTTGCCATTTAAAAAAATATATTTATTTGGCTGCGTGGGGTCTTAGTTGCAGCACATGGGATCGTCATTGAAGGCATGCGGGATCTTTAGTTGCAGCATGTGGGATCTAGTTCCCTGACCAAGGATCGAACCCAGGCCCCCTGCATTGAGAGCACGGAGTCTTAGCTACTGGGCCACTAGGGAAGTCCCTAGAACTTGCCTTTGACAAAGTCTTCTAATGAGTCTTCATTTATTGTACATCAAGAAGATCCCTTTTCCTTTATGTCATGAGGTAATCAACCTGACTTTTAATGTAAGTTCATTAAACGTCTTATCCCTGAAGTTAACTTCCCTAAAGGATCTTATATAAACTTTGAAGTTGTTTTTCACATGAATAGACCACATGTTTTAGCAGGCATTTCAGGATGTTTTGGAAGTAATCATCTACTAAAGATTTGTTGTGGGAATGTGGTTTTCCTTCCCCTTGGTTTTTAATGTTCCTCCTAGAGGTGTATGTAACTATTAAGACATTTTTGAAAACCACACTGAATGATAATACTCTTCTGCTTACCTGAAGCCTCTTGAGCAGAATCTTGCAGTTTACTGAGCTTGTTAGATTTTAAATAGACTATTAGAACTTACAGAAGATGAGACCAAATATTAAACATACTGCCGAACAGGTTTTCGCCTCTCTCCTGTCTCTTCCCGGCCTGTTTTGCTGGTCTTTTAACATTATGTAAATAAGAGAAGGAAACTGATTCTCTTTCTAATGCATGCATGTATTTTCTCAGTGAAATGTAACATGTGTTTAGGTGTTATTTTATATAAGGAAACCTAGGCTTAGAGACATGGAAGCTGTTCAGGATCACATCTACAGAATGATGAAGGTGATACTTGAATATGTGCCTTTCTAGTTCTTTTCCATCATGTGCTATTGCCTCTCCAAATTAGAAAGCTCAGACAACTGTGTTCTTGTTAACAAAATATTTGTTGTATACAGAGAAAAGAGTAAAGTATATAGGTGTAGTTCCAAGCTTAAACTCATGTCTTCCACTCTTTGACCTAAAAATGCTTCCATGTTTAGTTCTGAATATATGAGGATGGAATAGAACTGGATGGGATGTGTGTGTGTGTACAAATGAAGGGTCCATTGAGGAAAAATGGATTATTAGAATGGTGTAGTCCCTGAAGATGCAGTTCCTTTATTTGTTTATCTTTAGCATGCCCAGGTTAGCCATCATAATTTGAAAGCTTGTGCAAGGTTTTGCCTCTAACTAGGTCACAGACAGATCTTTTAGGCAGAAGAATGCTTTTCATTATAGGAACCTTCCTAAATGGACTTCACTGCTTATTCTAGTCTCTTCTCACAGTTAAAGATGTTGTGGGAAATTAAAAGAACTGTTTTTTTTTTTCTAGATTAACTGCTGAAGTACTGATCGAGTTCTGTGTTTCTTCAATGAGGAACTACAGGCTGATCTTCTGCCATAATCTCAAACAGCCATAAATGACAAAAGAATGCTTGCTCAGTGAGGGTAGCTGGTGCAGAAACCATTTTTTAAACTTAGGTGTTTAAGTACTCAAAGGTAAGTTTCCACAATGGTAACTATCCCATACTTATATATCCACAGAGATTTTGGAGTTTATCTACTATTGCTGCTATTGGATTATTAACTTAAGGTTTTATAGTTATTAGCTGGCATCAGATGTGTTAAAGAATGGATTTTGCTTGTCTAAAACTATTTAAATTTATGGCATTTTGCTGCCCCTAAGTTAATTTCTACTGTTTCTATAAGTTAGATGGATTTGTTTTCCAGTCACGATGTCTCTTGATCCAGTGGGTACACCTGTTATACATATGGACCTTATTTGTATAAACTTTAGAATATTGAGCTTTTTTTTTTTCTGCTCTGTTACCTTTCTCTTGTAGTATGAAAGGAATTGTTTCTCTGAGGTGATGAAAAAAGCCCATTTTGTTCATTATCAACTTTGAAAAAAGTTTTCCTTTCCTTTAAAAATACTCCTTTCCCCACATAAAATAAAAAATGATTATTTTATTTTTATTTATTTATTAAAAATTTTTTTTTGGCCATGCCGCACAGCTTGTGGGATCTTAGTTCCCTGACCAAGGATCGAACCTGTGCCCCCTGCAGTGGAAGCATGGAGTCCTAACCACTGAATCTCCAGGGAATTCCCATAAATGATTATTTTAGAAAATGCATTTTTTTTTGAGATTACTGTACTTGTCCTTTGATGCTTCATAAATTGGAAACATTGTTTTTTCTCCCACTGCTTCTTTATTGATCACAATTCCTGCAAAGACAAATTATTTATTTCTTCTGAACTAGCCGGGCTATGGAAGTTTTTCTTTTGAATAATTATGAAACAGCAGGATAGATAAAAGAACATTTTCATTGAAGGTTGATGCCTAGAACTGAAAAATTTCCTTTGTTTATAAAAACATATTATGGCTGCTCTGTCATGTAGAAATAAGAACTGGTTAATCTTGTCCTTATTAGCCCATCATTTTTTAAAAAATGATTCTCTCCTCTTTGGGTGCTTATGAATTGAGTGGTTAGATGACCTTCATAGAGCAGAGTCCAGAAATGATTAGGTTTGGCTTTTTACTCATGTCGTTAATAAGCTTGGTCAGTAAGGTCCTGTTGGAGCAAAATTTGCCCCTTTCTTTGTCTTTGAGATATTAATGTCCTCTGCGAAGTTTAATGATCAGTTTTGCCATTGTTTGGTAAATATACAAACACTAAAGGGAACACTCAGAACTAACTTCACATGGTAGAGAAAATGCTTAGATGATTGTATTGAGCTTCATTTGTAGAACACACTATGGGCCTGGTAACTGGAACATATTTAATAGACAACACATTCAGGTGTAAAGCCTTTTTCTTTAATGTATTTAGTCATATTGCCACCTGTTAATCATTATAGTCTTTTTTTTTTTTTCTTTTATTTGGCAGAAAAGACAGCTTTGATTTCTGGCTGCAAAAAAGATATGAGGAAGAGCTCCTCCCCTTCCTTGAATAACTGCAACTCCGTTCTTGCTAACAAAATATTTGGAATTCCACTTGATGAGCTGCAGCAGGGAGGACATCCAGACAATGAGGTTCCGTTCATAGTCCGCCACGTAGTGGACTATATTGAGGAACATGGTATACATTTCCTTACTTTGAGGGCTAGCCTTTGTTTTAATAAACACAACTTATCCATTTTTGACCTTGGATTTTTTTTTCGGTATTCAATGTCCAAAATATAGTGAGGAAAAACAATGGAAATTCTTTTTAACATTTTAGTGTGTCTTTATTACTTAAAAATCATATACTCAGAAATGCCCAGTTTAGAGCATATCTTAGTGGGAGGGGTGATAGTGATATTTTTAATGGATATAAGGGGGTGGGATAAAATAGAATATCCCTCAGGACAGAGAGAGTATGCGTTTCTAGATGTGTAGTTTGAAGGTGGTTAGCACAATCAGGGGAGCCAAGAACGGCTTTCCCAAAGTATGAATATTTTAAGTTGATTGGAGAATGAATATATATGGTAGTTGAAGTTGAAGCTAATTTAATTTTTGCCTTGAACTAATGTAGGAGGTCTGGAGCAACAAGGACTTTTTCAAGTCAATGGAAATGCTGAGACAGTGGAGTGGCTTCGGCAGAGATACGACAGCGGAGAAGAGGTGGATTTGGTTAAGGAAGCAGATGTTCCCTCGGCTATTAGTCTTCTTAGGTTTTTCCTTCAAGAACTTCCTGAACCTGTTATCCCTGGCAGTTTGCATATTCACTTGATGCAGCTTTCTCAAGGTAACATAATTTGAATCTTATCAGTCAGTCGCTTAACATTTAATTTCAAAGTCTTTACCTTTTAGAAATCTTGACATGTAAGCAGTAATTATAGTAATTCTGAGATTAATTTCTTAAGTTCCCATTTGGGGACATATGCTCTTTGGGGCTGTATTATCTAGTTAAGGGAATTGCAACCTCTTAGATTCCTGTAGTGCTATTTACTTTTTATGATTGGTCTTAGTAAGCCTAAGATACATAGTGATAAGGAGAAGGAGGAAAGGCAGGAGACAAGAACAAAGAGTAGGAGGGAGGGCTTCCCTGGTGGCGCAGTGGTTTGAGAGTCTGCCTGCCGATGCAGGGGACACGGGTTCATGCCCCAGTCCGGGAAGATCCCACATGCCGCGGAGCGGCTGGGCCCGTGAGCCATGGCCACTGAGCCTGAGCGTCCGGAGCCTGTGCTCCGCAACGGGAGACGCCACAACAGTGAGAGGCCGCATACCGCAAAAAAAAAAAAAAAAGAGTAGGAGGGAAAAGGAAGAAGAAAAAATATATGTGTGGCAGAATGACCCATAATAGTCAGTGTTGTTGGTTAGTGGTGATGTTACTATGTTTATCCTTGGTTTGATAGAACATCCTAGCAAAAACCGGAAGACAGCTTTGATTCTAAGTTTGGAATATACCTAAAGCTTGTTCTTGGACACCTGCCTGAAGGAAATAAAATATCAAATTGGACATCAGACTACAAGCCAAATAAAGAAAAAAATTGGTTTGTTTCTGTTGGGTTAGTTTTTTGGTGGTGACTAAAAATAGGACTTAGCTGGGATGGACAAGAAAAATAAAGGTAGAGGTATGCAGAAAGGTAAAAGAACCAAGAAGTGAGGAGATGCTTCTTTTCCTTGAGCCAGATGGTATTCACTGGTATTCATGTGTACATAATGGAGTGACATGCTTCGTTATATAGGAGAATTTATGAAGTTGGCATATAATACAGTTGGCTTTTGAAAAACATGGGTTTGAACTTACATACATATTTTTTCAATAAATTTGTACTACAGTACTACATGATCTGCAATTGGTTGAATCCACACATGCAGAACTGTGGATATGGAGGGCCTGCTGTAATGTTATACACAGATTTTCAGTGGTGTGGAAGGTCAGCATGCCTAACCCCTGTGTTCAAGGGTCAGCTGTATAATACATTTCTTGGATTTTTAAATTATTTTTTCTGGCTTTTGTTTGTGTTATGGAATCTCTTTAATTTTTTGAATTGGGGCTTCTACAGAAATTCAGTGAGTTAAAAAAATTATAACTACTTCCTTAATCCCTATCGCTGTCAGAGCTGGACTTTTTGTATGTTTGTGTGTATCCTTAAGCAGTGTATGGGCAGAGAAGGGGGATTTCCTTTTGAGAGTATTTATCCATCTTTTTCTTAAATTTAAACACGAGCCTGAATTAGTGGATGCCTCTTATTTGTGTGTAAAGGTCAATACAAAGATATTTTATGATCCTCTTATGTATGTTTTCCTCTGTACAGCTAGATGATAGGGCTCACTTTGTACTTGCTCAATTCAGGAATGGTTAGCCTGATTCAGTTTTTTTTTTTTTTTTTTTTTTTTTTGGCGTTATACGGGCCTCTCACTGCTGTGGCCTCTCCCGTTGCGGAGCACAGGCTCCGGACGCGCAGGCTCAGCGGCCATGGCTCACGGGACCAGCCGCTCCGCGGCATGTGGGATCTTCCCAGACCAGGGCACGAACCCGTGTCCCCTGCATCGGCAGGCGGACTCTCAACCACTGCGCCACCAGGGAAGCCCAGTTTTGTTTTTTTATTGTGCCACCTGGATCAAAGAACAGGTTTCAAAATGAAGTGTCATCAATAATGTCACCTTTTTCTCTTTTTTTCTCTCAACAAATACTATATTTTTTTGTTCTGAATTTCTGAATCCATTTCAAATTTCTTTTCTTAGGAGTAGGAATTTTTTCAAATGTTTATATTTAGTCACCTAATAAGCACTTTGCATTCATTAAATATATAATGAAACTGATGTGTTAGAGTTTTTTGAGCCCTTTTTGTGTCTCTAGAGACATTCGTTTTGTTTTTATAGTGTTAGGGTTCCATTTTCCCTGTATTAGCGAATTGTAGACAAATCTTTTAAAGTTCCAAGAATCAGATAATCTTTCAGTTTTGATTGAAAATTTATAAATGAATAAGTGGGATAAGATTTAATGATGATAAATTTACTGCCTCTCACTGATGCTACCAGTCAGAAGCTGTTTTGTCAGTAGGATTGTCATTTTGATTGGTATTCATTTAAAAGTATGACAGCATCATGCACTGTGTTATTTATGGAATTGCAATATATATCTTACTAATTAATTATTATGTCAGCATTCACCTGTGAAGGAATCTAGGCAAGCACAATGCTTGTGGCCCATTTGTTATAAGAAATCCACCATTCTCCTCCATTCCCCACTTATATAACATTAGCATGGGTATGTATGCATGCACACACACCCATATATACACCTGTTTCTTTAATAGCTATGCAGATAGGTGTGGCGGTACTTGAGGTGATATTTGCATTCCTGTTGTGATAAAATCTATTTCCTCATCCTTCAGTAATTCTTTTGGGTGTCTAGGTCTCTGGAAAAGTTCCTCTCTCCATTTATTGTAGGCAACTATTATGTTAATATTTTAATTGACGTTCACAAATATATGAGATTCATGCTTTTAAGATCATGGAGGCAGCATGTAGTTACATTTGAGTTAGTGTTCTTTATTTATGTATATATACATATTTATTTATTTTGCGGTACGCAGGCCTCTCACTGTTGTGGCCTCTCCCGTTGTGCCTAGCCGCTCCGTGGCATGTGGGATCTTCCCGGACCGGGGCATGAACCCGTGTCCCCGGCATTGGCAGGCAGACTCTCAACCACTGCGCCACCAGGGAAGCCCCTTTTTTATTATTTTTTTAAAATTTATTTGTTTATTTGGCTGCGTCAGGTCTCAGTTGCGTAGTGCAGGCTTAGTTGCTCTGTGGCATGTGGGATCCTAAGTTCCCTGACAGGGCTCGAACCCACGTCCCCTGCATTGGAAGGCGGATTCCCAACCACTGGACCACCAGGGAAGTCCCTGAGTTAGTGTTCTTTAAAAAGTGGTTTTCATTTTCTGTGGTAGCCGGACATTGCAAAGTGGCATTTCTGGTGTGGTTTGATCCTTTATTTAGACCAGGATTTCACAACGTTGGCACTCCTGATATTTGGGGCTGGATAATTCTTTAGTATAGGGGCTATCCTTGAATTTTAAGATATTTAGTAGAATCCCTGGCCTCTGTCCACTAGATAGCACTAGTACCCCTTTCCCGCAAGTTATGACAGCCATTCCATTCATTGTCAGATGTTACCAACCATTGGTTTAGCCCATGATAGTTTGTCCAATTACTTATACATTATGTTTTGGAAGAAAACACAGTTCACAGTTCTGTGAATTTGTTGTAATATTTACAAAAACTGTTAAAATGCTTGAAAGAATTCTTAGGGGAATCTTCTTTGATACCTACATATATTTTTCCTGGTTATGATCTAACTAGGAAGTAGGCTCAAAAGGAAAAAAAAATTTAAGCAGGTGTGTTTTTAATACAAACACACACACGGAAATGCTCCTCTGCCTTATTTGAAGACTGGTAGATATAAATATTTTAGAAGGAGGCTGGTAGGTATAAATATTTTTGAATACTAGAAATGTTCACTAACAAAAGTAAAGCAGCATGAACAGTATTTCAAGTAAAACCAGTATAGCCCACGATCTTACCACCTCATCAAGGCAGCATCTTTTTTCGGTTATTGTGTATTTATTCAGCTTCTTCAGCTAACTTTTATAGAACTCCTGTTGTGCGCCAGGCACTGTTCTAAATTATGGGAATGCAGAAGTGAACAAAACCGGCTAAAAATCTCTGCCATCATAGAGCTAAAAATTCTAAAAGGGCGTAAGGAGAGTTAGATGAAAAATAGATGATAAGCAAAATAAATACAAGGGTATGTTAGATGATGAGTGCTATGTAGCTAGAGAAGATGTTATGTAGAATTTGTCAGTGTTGATGTAGTGATCATTTTGATAATATTAATTGCTTGCATATATTTTTTGAGTTGATATACGTGATTTTTCTTAAATAATCCTTTTCTGCTAAATTTAGGTTGTTAAAAATTTCCACCAATTGTAGTCCCAGTAATCTAAAAAACATTAATTCAAGGACTGTTCCAACCAATTATAAAGTAAAAGTACCTGGGCAGCTGGTAATATTATGAAATATCGAAGAGTTCTTATTGGTTGCATTTTAAATTTTAAGTAAAACTCATGTGACTATAGCCTTTCCTGTAAACATCCTAGAGTTGTGTTATTTTGCAGAGATGGCCAATATTATGATCATAACCTTTTATCAAGAATTTTTTCCCCCAAGAATTAATTTTTAAATTAATTTTAAGAACCTTGAGAAAAATAAAGAATGAAATATAATTGGGTTAATTTTCTCTATTGGAGCAATAAATTATTTTGAGGGTAACTCTGAGAAATTACTTCTCCTAAGTGGGGCCCTCACCAGTCAGGGAGTTGATACAGGCCTAATTTCTGTTAATGAAAACTCACTGACCTAAACACAGGGCCTAGCTTCTGGTAGTTGAAAATTAACTTGGTAAACAGAAAACAATGTCAACTTAGAGGAGAAAAACAACTTAGAAGTGGAATTCGTTCTTATTTAGTTGTGTTGATATTGCTGAAATTAATTGTTCTTTTCAGAATATTAAAAGAAGAAAGTGTCTCTTATTCTGTTCCTTCCTTGTTTTTTCTTCCATTCTAATACTATTAGCTGTTTAAATTGCTTTTCATCTTTGCTTATTAGTGGTTGGTGTTGACTGATATTGGCCAGTGCATTTTGACTTCTTAGAGTTGAAACTAATTTGGAAACACAGGTACAGTCATGCAAGAGACAGTATGATGAGAATTTAAAAAAATAGAGTATTGGGGCCAGTGAGTAATAGATGAGAAAAACATCCTTCAACAGTTGAGGGGTTGTGTACCTTCTCAAATTCTTCCACTTAATAAGTGAAATGCAAAGCCCTAAGGCATTTGGCCTCTAGTAGAGAAAGTGAAGAGGTTTTGTAATTGTTACAGTAAAATGGTTATATGGGTGTAACAATGTGAACCTGGCAAAATATCTGAGCTTTGCTTTTACTTCATTAAAGAAACCCGTCATTATGTTTTGTAGATTATAATAACGAAGATGAATTTGGAAGAAAGTTGAGGTTCCTCTTGCAACAGCTTCCACCTGTTAATTACAGTTTGTTAAAGTTTCTGTGTAGATTTTTAGCCAATGTAGCATCACATCATGAAGAAATTTGGTCTGCAAACTCTTTGGCTGCTGTCTTTGGTCCAGATGTCTTCCAGTAAGTTTTTTCACAAATTTTTGTTTGATTAAAATATATATATATATTTGTGAAATAGAATCATTGTACTGTCTCCCAAGGGTCATAGGTTGCTTGATGAACCATTATTTTTTATAGTAGATCTGATTAATCCTTCCAGCATTTCTGTGAACAGGGTACAAGTTAGGTAGGCTTTACAGATGGGAAAACTGAGGCACAGAATGATGGCATAAATCGCTCAGGTCTATAAAGTGACTCATTGGTTGTCTTCAAACTTTACCTGTGATTGATTTAAGAACTCTAAATTCAGTTTGGACTTTTATTCTTAGTATTTACACAGATGTGGAAGATCTGAAAGAACAAGAAATAGTGAGCAGGATAATGGCTGGACTTCTGGAAAATTACTATGAGTTTTTTGAGAATGAAGAGGAAGATTTTTCATCTAATGATTTGAGTTCAATTACTGAACAGGTGAGAATATTTAAAATATACTTGGAGGGAGTTTTTGTTGTTTTTGCTTTATAAAGAATTTGCTCTTAAGGGCTTGGCCCAAACTTAGGTGGAATTTTTAAGTACTAAATTGGAAGTAATTTTCTTGATTATTATATGTAATCATAGGTGATATATCCATGTAGTATATGAGTGTGATCTTTTTTCTGAACAACTTCTTGTCGTCAATTTGGATATGGAAAAGTAATTGAAACCAGAGTGTATGGTAGAGCTTTTGTGGACGTTTTTGTGTTTTTCTTCTGTTAAATTGAGCATTGTTTATTTTGTAAGAATAGTGTGCTTTTGTTTTTGCAAAGAAACTGCTTGCATAGAGGAATGCAGGCAAAGGTTGAGAATTAGAAGGTAGAGAGAAAGATTGAATACAAAGTTGACAGAAACTTAAAAATGTTTTTCTTGATTGAAGTACCAAGTCAGTATAGCAGTGCAAACATTGTCCTTAATGGGAAGCATCAAAAGAGTAATAGTTTAGGTTACAGATAATGTTTTAAATCTTGTGACTCTCAAATTTAAAACCCATTTCTCAAACAACATTATATTTTGTTGTTACTGCTATGCCTTGACAGTTGAGACTGCAGAAGGATCCTAGTTGGTTTCTTCTTTTTTAAAATTAATTAATTAATTTTTGGCTGCGTTGGGACTTCGTTGCTGCGCGCGGGCTTTCTCTAGTTGTGGCGAGCGGGGGCTACTCTTCTTTGCGATGCGTGGGCTTCTCACTGTGGTGGCTTCTCTTGTTGAAGAGCATGGGCTCTAGGCATGCGGGCTTCGGTAGTTGTGGCACACGGGCTCTAGAGTGCAGACTCAGTAGTTGTGGCGCACGGGCTTAGTTGTTCTGCAGCATGTGGGATCTTCCCGGACCAGGGCTCGAACCTGTGTCCCCTACATCGGCAGGTGGATTCTTAACCACTGCTCCACCAGGGAAGCCCCTAATTTCTTCTTTATAAGAAGTGATAATATTGATTCTGACTAATTGTAAGTGACTGTAAAGCCACATTAATTCAGACTTCTCAGGTTTAGAATTCGTGATATAGATCTATCTGGAGGTTTTTCTTTTGTGCTTACGTGAAATGATTTGTCAAGCAAACTTTTTTATTAAAACCTTTGATGTTATATTTTGAGTGTGGAGTGGGGCTGCTACCTCTCTTTAATGACTAATAATTCACCTGGTTAAAAATAAACAAGGTAAAATACACAGTAAAATGTCCTATTCTTACCCATGCCCACCCTCTTCCTCTCATTGTTTTTTTATGTGTTTTTCCAGAATTTCTTTATGCAAATATAAGTAAATATTTCCTCTAAGTATTTTTTTTTTTTTTTTTTTTTTTTTTTTT
>NW_020173922.1:3367028-3367243 GCF_003031525.2 Neophocaena asiaeorientalis asiaeorientalis | reverse complement strand
GACTCTCAACCACTGCGCCACCAGGGAAGCCCCTCCTCTAAGTATTTTATAACAGGAAAGTAGCATACCATACACACTATTCTGCACCTTATTTTTTAAAATCAGTTAACAGTGTACCATGGTGATTTTTTTTTTTTTTTTTTTTTTTGGGGTATGGGGGCCCCTCCCTGCTGGGGCCTCTCCCGTTGCAGAGCACAGGCTCCGGACGCGCAGGC
>NW_020173922.1:3365156-3367004 GCF_003031525.2 Neophocaena asiaeorientalis asiaeorientalis | reverse complement strand
GTGGTATGCGGGCCTCTCACTGTTGCGGCCTCTCCCGTTGTGGAGCACAGGCTCCGGACGCGCAGGCTCAGCGGCCATGGCTCACGGGCCCAGCCACTACGCGGCATGTGGGATCTTCCCGGACCAGGGCACGAACCCGCGTCCCTCGCATCGGCAGGCGGACTCTCAACCACTGCGCCACCAGGGAAGCCCCATGGTGATGTTTTATTGGAATGTAGAGAACATATTAGTTTTTTTAAACATCTGTGTAGTTGTATGGATGTAACATATAATTTATTTGATTCATAGTACCTGTATCCACTTGAAAAGGTGATAGTATATCCTGGTTTTCTCAGAGTAGTCCTAGTTTTTTTTTAGCGGTACGCAGGCCTCTCACTGTTGTGGCCTCTCCTGTTGCGGAGCATAGGCTCCGGACGCGCAGGCTCAGCGGCCATGGCTCACGGGCCCAGCTGCTCCGCGGCATGTGGGATCTTCCCAGACCGGGGCCCGAACCCGTGTCCCCTGCATCGGCAGGCGGACTCTCAACCACTGCGCCACCAGGGAAGCCCGTCCTAGTTTATATTTGCTTTCTCATGTAATTATTAGTTGCTCCTCTTTTCACTCAAATGTATCCAGGTTTAGATGATTAATTATATGGTTATGCTATTTATTGATGGACAGTGGATTACATCCCTTCATTTGTTCTTAAACTATAAAGTAGCATCTCTTGAAAGTTTATCATACAGATTTTCATTCATTCTTATAGGTTGTTGGCTCAGATTATGTGAATTAGGAGTTTTATTTCCTGGGTAGCCCAGCTTTTATTTAAAAGGGTTTCTATACTATTGTGAACTTTTATAGATAAGTGTTTTTAATATTTGGGGATTATACCTTCCTTAGGTTGGTTGGTTGGTTTTGTTTTTTATTGAAGTATAGTTGATTTACAATATTGTGTTAGTTTCAGATGTACAGCACAGTGATTCAGTTATACATATATTTATGTAGCTATTCTTTTTCAGATTCTTTTCCCTTATAGGTCATTACAAAATATTGAGTAGAGTTCCCTGTGCTATACAGCAGGTCCTTGTTGGTTATCTATTTTATGTATAGTAGTGTGTACATGTTAATCGCAAACTCCTAATTTATTGCGCATCCTCCCCCATTGGTAACCATAAGTTTGTTTTCTATGTCTGTGCGTCTATATCTGTTTTGTAAATACATTCATTTGTATCTTTTTTTTTTTCCAAGATTCTACATAGAAACGATATCACATGATACTTGTTTTTCTCTGGCTTACTTCACTTATGATAATCTCCAAGTCCATCCATGTTGCTGCAAATGGCATTATTTCATTCTTTTTTATGGCTGAGTAATATTCCTCTGTGTGTGTGTGTGTGTGTGTGTGTGTGTGTGTGTGTGTGTGTGTGTGTTTCTGTTTATCACATCTTTATCCATTTATCTGTCAATGGACATTTAGATTGCTTCCATGTTTTGGCTATTATAAATAGTGCTGCTATGAACATTAGGGTGCATGTATCTTTTCGAATTAGAGTTTTCATCTTTTCCAGATACATGCCCAAGAGTGGGACTGCTGGATCATATGGTAGCTATTTTTAGTTTTTAAGGAACCTCCATACTGTTCTCCATAGTGGCTGTACCAATTTACATTCCCACCAACATTGTAGAAGGGTTCCTTTTTCTCCACACCCTCTCCAGCATTTATTTCTTGTAGACTTTTTGATGATGGTCATTCTGACTGCAGTGAAGTAATACCTCACTGTGGTTTTGATTTGCATTTCTCTAATAATTAGCGATGTTGAGCATTTTTTCATGTGCCTGTTGGCCATCTGTATGTATTCTTTGTTTTTT